>NC_044992.1:7464725-7759725 GCF_008728515.1 Papio anubis
GTGTTTGCTCGATGGGGAAGAGGCAGGGTAGGTCATCCTAGGTTTTCCCTGCTCCTAGTGTGAAGCTATCAATGTGTGATACGGCATGATGTGTTTGAAAATTCATCTTCGTAATCCTCATGTAGTTGCACATAACTAAGGCCTCAGATATATTTGTTGGCTTTATGTAATGTAACTACACAGCATGCCCATTAACTTCTAAGCCAGAGGGGGACTGATGTTGCGACTGTAACACCTACAATGCTTTAGGGTCCCTCCGCCAAAGGGTTGGAACTTCACGTTCTCAGAAGTCCCAGGGTTCTTTAGAGGGAAAACGAGAAGATAATCCCTGGGGTCCTCTCAGCCTTCCAAATGGAGCTTAGCTCTTTCACCCCAGTCCTTACTTTCCTGCTGCGTAGACTTCGGCGGTGTCAAACAGGTTTACACCATGCTCATAGGCTACAGTCAGCACATCCTCCGCTGTCTAGGGAGGTGAAAGAGGTGAAGATCAACTACTGCTCCTCAGTTACCTCCCTCACTGCACTCTAACCCATCACATCTCAGCCCTGGGTTCTCTAGTCTCTCCCCTCTCCCCATCCTCCAGCCTCAGATCCCTCATTCCCTGTGCTTGTTGTCCAAACCCGTATCCAGGTTAATTTCTCTTTTTTCAGGTTCCCTCACCCTCACCACCCTGATTCTATGTCCCATAACTTATACCTCATCTGAGATCTGAGAACCAAATGTGACCCAGGTACCTGAAAGAGAGAAGCCAGGCACATGAGAACTGCAGGGGGCAGACCATGAAAGAATACCCCCCTTTCCTTAATCCCTATTCTAACTCACCTAGGCCAAGACAGGATACCCGAAGACCAGACTTCCCCAAGTTCCTGCAAGATACAGAAGCAGCGGGAAGGGGTGGAGCCTCCATTATGGACCTAGATTATCAGCCCCCAGCTCCTCTCCTTCCAGACTGAGAAGCCCTCAGGTGTCTCAGTGCAAATAAACTAGACCCAGTGGGCCTATAGGATTGGGCAAGTGCTATCTCCAGAGCAGAGGTCCTAGGAATTTTGTCAAAAGGACAAGTGAACCATAAGTGACTGTTCCTCTGGAGCCACTGTCCAGAGTCTCCATTCTCTCTTATCACATTGAAGATGTGCTGTCAGGTTTGTCCTTCTTGTCTGTGTTTGAGTCATCTCTGGGATGTGTGCAGTGAGGGGCTGGGAGGAATTCTGTTTGATTGTGGTGTTTGATTGTGGCGAGTTTGTGAGACCAGGCCCTCAGGCAGAGTGCTGTGCCAAATGGCAGACGCCAGGTTGGAAGAGGTAAACTGAGTCAAGTTCAGGCATTCAGACAGGCAGGGGTCCCTGGCTAGGCTAGGCAGATGGGCCTGGAGGAAAGGCAGATTGAGGACCTGGGGGGAGGGGGGAGAGTAAGACAGAAAAGCTTGGTTCTCCCTCTCCACTCCCTCTGTTCCTATTGGCTTGTGAAGACTGTCTCTGAACCAGTGAGCCCCCCATCCTCCCAGAGCCCCCAACCCAGGTGTCAGCTCAGCTTTCCAATCAGGGCCACCATATAGAGGGGATCAGACTCTTCAGGCGACAAAGCAGGTCAGATCAGTGACCTCAGCTCACTCCCCAGCAGGAGCCCCTCCCCTACCCCCCACTTCAAGTTCTGAGCCTCTGGTCTGGCAGTCCTCTGAGATAAAGTCAGTTACATTTCAGTCTACCCAGACCCTGTCCCTCAGCATGGAGATGAAAAATGTGGTCCATCCTTCCCACAGGCCCTACTCCCCTTGCGCCCAAGAAAGGTCACAGGAGACCTAGCCTTTGGGGCAGGTGGGGGCAGTATTTGGGTCAGGCACCCCCGAGCAGGCCAGAGTGAGAAGCCAATTCCCTCCCTCCACTCCCCAGGACACGGACCCAAGGACATTCCACTGGAGGGGGCACAGCCTGGAGATCCGTGTAGCATGGAGATCCGTGCATCCCTGACCTTCCCAGGGGTAAGGAGGGAAGCTCAGGGGCATCCCCTGGGTCTGACAGGACCCAGTCAACCTTGGTAAACTTGATTCTCTGGTAGTCAGGGGTATCGACAGAGACCAAGAGAGGGACAAAGTGAGGGAGTGCCAGAGACGGGAAGACGAGAAGGAAAGAAGGGGGACCTACTTAGAGAAGTTTGAAGGGGTCTTGGCGGCCATCTCAAGAAGCCTCAGGGGTCCCGAAAGGAAAGCGGAAGGGGTGGGCTGCCCGGCCACCCCCATACCTGTATTTCATGCCAGTGCCTCGGCCGGTGCTCTCTCGGAGGGCCCCAGCGGGCGCTGGGGGTCGGGGAACCAGTGCAGCTCGGGCCTTGGGGCCAGACCCTCCACCCCCCGGAGGATTCCCGTGCCCCGCGCCGGTCGGCCCGCCATTACCGCCCCCGGGGCCCGGCCGGGGTCCACACAGACGGTCCTCACTGCTCCGGCTGCGAAGGTTCTGCTCGGTACACGCGATTGACACCTGCATGCCGGCTGACCGGGGCGGGGGAGGGGGCTCCGAGGGGACGGCAGGGGGGAGCAGGGAAGCCCGAGGGCGGACCACCGGGGGCGTAGTGGGGTGAGCCCCGGCAGAGAGGGAAGGCTGAGGAGGCTGCGGCGGGAGCCGCCAGGCAGGATCGGCCCGCGGGGGCTGGCTGCTGGAGGTCGCGAGGTTTGCGGCGGGAGGGAAGAAACGCGGGGGGCGCCAGGAGTGGAGGTATTCAGTTACGCGGGACACAGGTGCAAGGAGTAGGAGGGGGAAATGGATGAGGGTAAAGGTCGAGGATGAGGTAAAGATCTCGGAGGATAAGGACCCAGGGGGAAGTGGGGCGGGAGAAAGATGCCACTTCAGCGCGAACCGCTGCGGGACCCGCTGGGCTCCCAGCCGCGTCGGCAGCGGGCCCAGCTCATCAGCATGCAGGCACCGCCTCCTCATCTGCATAGAGCCGCCCGCCTCGCGGCCAAACCTGCCGTCCATCTGCATAAGCCCCGCCTGCCGAAGGCTCCGCAGCTTGAATATTTTCTGAGCGGAATCCGGGAGGGTGGCTCCTGCACCATCTGGGACCCAAGGGCTGTCAGGCTTCCCCAGGCCCAGTGGTTCTCAATCGGGAGGGACTGTGTCTCCCAGGGGACTTTTGGCAAGGTTTGGAGATATTTTTGATTTCATGCCTGTGCTATCAGCATCTAGTGAGTGGTAGCCAGGGATGCTGCGAAAATCCTACAAAGCACAGGACGGTCCCCACAATGAAGAATTATCCAGCCCAAAGCATCAATATTCCCACAGTTGAGAAGCCCATTCGCAAAGCCACTTCGTAGTCCTCAAGGATGTGTGGCTGCCCTACTTTCCGCCTTCATGCATGGGGCAGGACTGAGAGGGCCCTCAAACCAACACGCTCAGGCCGCAGAGAGTGGCAAAAAGTTTATTCTGTGCTTCTCGCAGCATCAGGTCGGGGATAAAACTGGAGAGCGGGCCTGGTGTGGAGGTGGAGGGACTCTGTGGGCTTCATTCTGGTAGGAGGAGAGCATCAGGGCAGGCCTTTACGCTGTTGCTCTGGGTGGGGGGTGGGGGTGCGGGGGCTTACAGTGGGGGCCCTTAAGTGGCACAGGTTCGGAAGGGCCCCAGGCAGACATGAATTCTCCTGAGACATGAGGAAGGTTGCTTCAGCCAGCCCGGGCGGAGAAGAAGGGCAGAGAGCGAACATAGGAGTCCAGTCGGGAGCGGAAGAGCTCACTTTGCACAGTTTGACCCAGCGGGCACAGGGGATTCTTCACCACCAGCTCCACATACAGCTATAGAAAGGGAAGCTGTTAGAGCCAGGCTTTGGATACTTGTGGTTTTTAGCCCCAAACCTTGTATAACCTCAGGGGTGTGTAAATGCACAAGGAAGAAGGGCTGGAAGACAAGCCCTCTCTGAGGAGAAAGTGGTGGTGGGCGTTAAGAACCTAAGGGCCCCTGAGAAAACTCTTGAGTTCAGCAAACATATAGTAGGATTAGGGCAGGGAAGATGAGGGAGTCTTGGGGTTCTGATGAACTCTGTGGTATGGGTCCCCGGGGCTAGCACTGACCGCACTGTAGATGTGATGCAGCACATCTCGGATGGGTCCCACGCCCAAGTCAGTATTCATGACAACTTTGATCCCAGTGGGCGTCTCGTAGTAATGGAGTTTGTAACGGCTAGTTTGGAAGGCCAGGAAGCCATCCTTCCTGCAGAGATGAGGAGGGTGTTAAAGAATGGGAGCAGAACCTCTCCCAAAGAGAGACTTTTGATCCCCTCAAAGGTCGACTCCCTCTTCATCTAAACATATCCTTTGTAGAAGCCTGGTTGAGTAAATACATCACCCATCCTCACCCCTCAATTTAGCCTCCACCAACCTCTCTACTTTCAGACCCTCCCCACCGCCACTCCTGCCGGACTCAGCCTCTCTAAGTACCCTTTCCCCCTCTGGAGGCCAATGCTCCTTCCACTTCAGAAAGTTTCCCCCATCCCCAAATTCCCAAGGCTAGCCTTCCTCCCAACATCTTTTCTGACTCGGCGTACATGTCTAGCGGGGACATCTTGCTGACAAACGAGCGGATAGAGAAGAGCATCCCGTACATCAGCTTATACTCCTGGAAGGAGAGGGGCAGAGTTAGCTCTCGGTGGATGCGGGAGACGGGGTGGGGGCTGGGAATGAGCTGGGGTTTGGAGAGGAGGGGCCGGGATGGGACTATAGGTGTTTGGAGATGAGAGGTCACCCGGGCTGCACCGGGGCCCTCTCGTCACCTCCTCCTTGGGAATCCCTGCTTGCTTCTTGCGGTGCCATTCGCTGTAGTGCAGACACACTCCATTCCGGTCAAACAGGTACAGGTTGTGGACAGTCATCTGCAGGGCAGGGAATGTGAGCCTCGCTCCGGAACGGCCCCCACTCCGTGGGCTCAGGTTCCCGGACCCACAGCCTTCCAACCGGGTGGGGTCCGGGGACCCCACCCCCACCCCCAGACTCACCGGAACTGCTCCGAGTGCCTGTCAGGAGTTACTTCCGGCTTCCACGGAGCTCCGCCCCTTGGGGGGTTCTCACCCAGCGGCGCCGGGGCATTAACTCCGCTCCAAAGCCACTCGTCAGACTCCGCCTCCCTCCCTTAGCCAATCTGTGGCCACCGGAGCCGCGCACGCGCGGCCAGGCGCTCGGAATACAATAGTTATGTGAGCGTCTGCGAGCGTGGTCTCGCGGGCGGGTGACGTCATCGAGGCCAGAGAGGAGGAGCCGTGGACAGTGGGCGGGAGGCTGCCAACGGTTTTGAGCGTAGAGGGAGGCGCGAGAGGGGGATCTCAGGGGAGGAGGCCAATCGCTTGCCCCCCACTTTGGCAAACTGGGGGCTGAGGACTGGAAGGGTGGAGAGTAGGCGGAATCAGGTGGTCGTCGGGGTAGAAGATCTCGGGCTAGGCTTGAGGCGGCGTGCTTTTTAGGGACGACTTAGGGCGTGACTGAGGGTTCACAAAGTTTCTTTTGGGGTGGTCGGGAGGGAGAGATTCTAGGGAGCAAGGAAGCTTGCTATGGCTTTCTTGCCAGGAGGGGTCGGAGGGCAAGTACAAGGGAGCTGACCCTGGGTAGAACGGGTGAAGAGGTGGGGGAGCGTGAGGTTCCTCCCTCTCTTGAGACTGGAGCCAGTTGAGGGACAAGTAGGGAAGGGGGACAGAAAATGGGCCCCTAGTGGATTTGGGTCCGTTTCCGTTGGGACGTTTTGGGCGTGAGAACTTAAGAGCTCAGTTGACCGGGGATAGCCTGTTCCGGAGTTGATGTGCAGCTTCCAGCACTCGTAGCTGGGAAGAGGAGCTTCAGCGGCGCTGTTGTCCCACAGTAGGTCTTCTGTCCGCACCCCCTCTGCGCTGCACCGTCTTAACACTGTTCCCAGGAGCTGGGGAAAGGGATGCTTTTGCCCACTCCCATGGGCCCTGGAACTGGTGGAAACCTTTCCTCTAACCATAAAGCCTCGATGCCCTTAATTCACCAAGGATCCTTGGCGTGGAGTCTTCCTCCCTTCACCCAAATCTTTCTCCGTGAACTTTTCCTCCTGGACTTTGCTACAGCAGAACCTCCCAGCTCTGTGCTGTCTCCGGTTGTCTCTTCCCTGTATTCATGGCAACATCAGCTGACAGCCCCAGTTCACCCCTCGGGGCGGAGGATCTCCTGAGTGATTCCTCAGAACCCCCTGGGCTCAACCAAGTGTCGTCTGAAGTGACCTCCAAGCTCTATGCTTCTTTGCGCCTCAGCCGGCAGGCGGAGGCCCGAGCCCAACTGTATTTACCCACCACCTCCCCGCCTCATGAAGGGTTAGACGACTTAGCCCAAGAATTGAGTCGAAGCTTGTCAGTCGGATTGGAAAACAACTTGAAGAAAAAGGTGAGGGAAGTGTGTCTTGGAGACCACTGTGGCACCAGACACCAGAGAGTCTTGGGATTGGGGTTGGTAAAAATAAAAAACTTTGATGAGATTTGAACTCTTCTTGTTGGATTTCATATTCCCTTTAACTGCATAGGCAGTCATGCTTATGAGGGAGGGAGTGACCTGGGACACCATAATTTGAAAATTATGGAACTTCCTAGTGTTTTTTGTGAGAGACATCTCTGCTCCGAGTAGATAGAGCAAACCTATGGGGTAGGTTGGTGAGCTGTTTCCTGTGTACTTGGAATGGGGAAGGTTTCTTGATCCCAAGAGAGAACTAGGGACTTAGGATAGCGGCTCAGATCCTTCCAGCTCAACACTATTTTGATAGTATGGTTCCAACTCTGGCATGTACATCATTAAGACGTAGTTTAGTCAACTACAACATGTAACAGAGAAGATAGTTATTAGTATTGTATAGAAAAGGTGTTACAGTCAATTTGCAGTCTGGTTAGGTCTTCCAGAGTTTGGAAATAATAGCCATAAGCCACACAGTCCTTACATTTGTTCTTGAATTGGCAAGAATCTCCACAATTCTTGCCTTACACTTCCTCAGTTATTTTATTTACATTCTCTTTCTGGCTTCTATAGTGTTTGAATTTCTGACTCAAGGTTAGGACATCCCTTATTGTATCTGTTTGGTTTTTCTTGTTTTCCAAAGTGCTGGAGTGAAAATTCTACCCTGGCAATAGGTAGGAGACAGATAACACAGGTTGCATCTGATTTCCGTGTGGCTTTTTTTCTAGGATGGTTCTAAGCATATCTTTGAGATGGAAAGTGTTCGGGGTCAGCTCCAGACCATGCTCCAAACCTCACGTGATACAGCCTATCGTGAGTAAGCCCCTTCCCTAGAACTATGAAGGAGAACCTAGATTTAAGGGGTGGGAGAAAGTGGACAGAGGAAGCAGACAGAAAAACCCAAGCAGGAAAACCTCTGAGCAAGAGATTTCAGGAGAAAAGTCTCCCTTTCTTTGGGAGGGGGGGTGAAGGAGGGAACTGGAAAGGAAGGCCTTTTCTTCAAGTGGCCCGTTTTTGTCATTACCTGACTGTGGCTTTGGGGTCCCTCTGGCTGCCTGCAGGGGATCCCCTCATTCCTGGCGCTGGCTCAGAGAGACGGGAAGAGGACTCCTTTGACAGTGATAGCACAGCCACCTTGCTCAAGTGAGTTCCCCTTGGGGTTCTCCTAGCTTGTTTGCTTTCTTGGAAATCCAAGTGTTTTGTTCCTTATTTCTCCCTTTATTGCTTTTGTACCTCTTAAGAACCCAGGAGGCTTATCACTTAGCTTTCAGTTTTCATCCTTTTTCTACTGTCTCCTACCCACTTTACTCCTTCAGGAACACGGATATTTGCTGCCTGGTACCCGGTTTTCTCTTAACCTCCAGTCGTTCTTCCCCTCTAAAGAGTTAGCTTGTTTCTGCTGAAACCTTTAAGCGAATCCCAGACCTGTGTGTTATTTATGGCACTGCGGTTATATAGCTTTATGACTTTGGACAAGTCTCTTGCCCTCTCTGGGTCTCAGTTTCCTCATCTGTAGAATATCACAGTTGGACATGTGGATTCCAAAAGCTTTCCCAGCCCTAACATTCTCTCCCTGATTTGCTCAGCACCCGGCCCCTGCAAGACTTGTCTCCATCTAGCTCAGCCCAAGCCCTGGAGGAGCTGTTTCCCCGCTACACCAGCCTTCGGCCAGGGCCTCCACTCAATCCCCCAGATTGTCAGGGGCTGAGAGATGCATTGGATTCAGAGCATACCCGCCGCAAGGTAAGATGAAAAGGCTTCCTTTTGAGAGCAGCAAAGATTAGAAAGAGGGGATCCAAGTGTTGAAAAGGGCTGAGGGTGAAGAGCCTGAAAGCTGGGACTTAACTCAAATGTTTTCCTGAGGACGTTTTTGACCATCCAACTAATATGGCACCACCTCCCTTCCAAGTAGTCAGTCAGATCGCCCTCTTATTTCCTTCATATAGCTTATCGTTCTGATATATCTTATCGTTCTGATATATCTTGTTTTTTTCTCATCTCTAAAATTTGAGGGTCCATATCTTGTTTGTGTTAGTACTGGCTGCCTAAGGTCTAGAATATACATAACACAGAAACACTCAGTGTTTGTTGAGTGGACACAAGCTCTGCTAGCTTGTGCATAGGATTTACAGCTGCTGGTGATAGGCTGAGCCTTTATCTCTGTGAGCCTCTGCCTTAGTGTCTGAAGGGGACAGAGAAATAGACAAAGCAGAGGAAAGTCAAAATCCTTGGTTGCCATTTTTGGAAGCCTCTCCTTCTCTATGTTAAACCCCTTGGCATGAATGAAAGGCTTTCCCCTTTATCCTTGCTGTGTTTACTCATTGTGTCCAATGAGCTTCTGAAGGTAGGAGTAACTTTGCACATTTTGCTGTGTGGGCTGCTGCACCTCTGCCAAAAGGTTTATGGGATTTTTACTCAGGAGATCCAGGAAAAGGAGGAGCCTGGAATCTAAGCATTTATCTCCTGAAAAGGTACAGAAACATGTTGGAGATCTTGAGCCTCAAGGTGCTTGCTTCAGAATTTTCCTGATTCTCCCTCTCCAAAACTATTCTGTTCTTGGGACCCAGGCTTCTTGGTGCCAGCCCATTCCCCCACTAGAGGAGCTGGAAAGTTTGGTGCTGTGGTCATACGAAAGATGGGCAACACCCAGACTCCTCACCCTTTTCCCCAGCATTGTGAGCGCCATATTCAGAGCCTGCAGACCCGAGTGTTAGAGCTACAGCAACAATTAGCCGTGGCTGTGGCTGCTGACCGCAAGAAAGATACCATGATTGAGCAACTAGACAAGGTACCAGGGTAGCAAAATGTCGGTGGGTCTCGCCATGAAGAGCATTAAGGAATAATAAACAAGGGGGTGGCCAACCAATGTTTCTTGGCGCATGCTGAGAGCTGGGCAAGGGGTTGGTTTGCTGACTGTTGGGAGAAGATGGCTGTTGACCCCACCCCTGTGGGTAAAAAGAGGACAAAAAAGTTATTTTGAAATTCCATTTTACTTGCCCTACCTAAGACCCTGGCCCGTGTGGTGGAAGGCTGGAACCGGCATGAGGCTGAGCGGACAGAGGTTCTCAGGGGACTTCAAGAGGAACGCCAGGCAGCAGAGCTCACCAGAAGCAAGCAGCAGGAGGTGAGCACCCTGGAGTGTATGGCATTAGAACCTGAGTCACAGATCTTTAGATGGAAAGGGGCAGAAATAGCTCTGGAATTAGGGTTCCCAACAGATTGACCTCAGTCTTGTAGTGGCTGTCCTGACATTTCTTCTCATCCTTCCTTTCTTCTCCTTTAACCGTTTCTGCTGTCCAACTTGCATCATCAATGACTTCTTGATTTTTCCCACACCATGTAGTCTTCTATCTGGCCTCTTAGTCATTTAGTTAACTCTGAAGTTTCAAGTTTACATTGTCAATGCTTTATAAAATATAGCACACACAGATTTCCCACAGTTCCTCTGCCCTGTATTCCTCTCTTCCTGAAAGACAGTAACCCGCCTGGAACAAAGCCTTTCTGAGGCCATGGAGGCCCTGAATCGTGAGCAGGAAAGTGCCAGACTGCAGCAACGGGAAAGAGAGACATTGGTGAGAAGATTGGACTGGGTTAATTCCATTGGAAGCTGTTAATTACTTCTAGAGAGCTATGGGCTATTCGTGGATTGTGGGAGATTATAATTTGAGTTGCATCAGAGCACTGTTTCCCAAAGTGTGTTCCTTAGAACAGTAATTCAGCTAGATATTCTATTAAAAAAAAAAAAAAAGGCTCTGCTACCAAGTCGGTTTGAGAAACTCTGCAAATTGTATCCTCATTAGAACATTAGCGTCATCTGAGGAATTATTTTAAAATATAGGCCAGGCACGGTGGCTCATGCCTGTAATCCCAGCACTTTGGGAGGCCAAGGCGGGTGGATCACGAGGTCAGGAGTTCGAGACCAGCCTGGCCAGCATGGTGAAACCCCGTCTCTACTAAAAATACAAAAAATTAGCTGGGCATGGTGGTGCATGCCTGTAGTCCCAGCTACTTGGGAGGCTGAGGCAGGAGAATTGCTTGAACCCAGCAGACAGAGGTTGCAGTGAGCTGAGATCACGCCACTGCTCTCCAGTCTGGGTGACAGAGTGAGACTCTATCTCAAAAAAATAAAATAAAATAAAGATTTCTGGGACTCACCCGCAGATGTTTTGATTCAGTAGATATGTGGTGGAACCCAAATCTTTTCAGAAATTTCCTGGATGATTTTTTTCAATCTGGTTTGGGAACTCTGTAGAGCATGGCCAAAAAAGGTATGGAATTGACTAGCTCAAGTTTCTTTTCTTTTCTTTTTTTTGAGACAGGGTCTCACTCTGTTGTCCAGGCTGGAGTGCAGTGGTGCAATCGCAACTCACTGCAGCATCTGCCTCCTGGGTTCAAGTGATTCTCCCACCTTAGCCTCCCAAGTAGCTGAGACTACAGGTGCATGCCACCATACCCCGCTAATTTTTGTATTTTTTTGGTAGAGACGGGGTTTCACCATGGTGGCCAGGCTGGTCTCAAACTCCTGACCTCAAGCGATCTGCCCTCCTTGGCCTTCCAAAGTGCTGGGATTACAGATGTGAACCACCATACCCAGCCATTTCACTCAAGTCTCTTAGAGCTGAAATGATAAGGTGATTAGCCATATGAATTAGTAGCCAGGTTTGGAACTTGTTGCATGCATAACGCATGCTTGCTACATATATGCTGGTACTTGTAGTCTTAACAGGCTATATATATCTGACAGTCCTGATGATGGATGATGGTTCATGATTGTAGGCTGGATATTCTAGTCTTAGTGGAATTTCTTTTGATGATGATGGTGGTAACTATTGTGTATTGAGTACTTACTATGTGCCTGATGCTGTGCTAAATGCTTTCCGTATGCTTTTTACTTTAATGCTCAGAAGGCAGACCTGTTACAACCTCTAGTTTACAGATAAGGATGTGTGCCTAAGAACACATAGTAAATTCCAGAAGCAGGATTCAAACCTGAGATTTGAACCGAGGTCTACTTGGCTCTGGAACAGCTGCTCTTATCTATTATAGTCCTATGAGCTTGTCAACTATTGTGTTTTGTTTGTTGGTTGGTTAGTTTGTTTTAAGATGGAATCTCGCTCTGTTGCCCAGGCTGGAGTTCAGTGGCACAATCTTGGCTCACTGCAACCTCCGCCTCCCAGGTTCAAGCAATTCTCCTGCCTCAGCCTCCCAAGTAGCTGGCAATACAGGTGTGCATCACCATGCCCAGCTAATTTTTGTATTTTTAGTAGAGACATGGTTGGCCAGGCTGGTCTCGAACTCCTGACCTCAGATGTTCTGCCTGCCTCGGCCTCCCAAAGTGCTGGGATTACAGACATGAGCCACTGCGCCTGTCAACTCTTGTGGGGTTTTTTAGGTTTTATTTGAGATGGAGTCTTGCTCTGTCACCCGGGCTGGAGTGCAGTTGTGTGATCTCAGCTCACTGCAACCTCCACCTCCCATGTTAGAGTGATTCTCCTGCCTTAGCCTCCCAAGTAGCTGGAATTACAGGTGCCCACCACCACGCCCAGCTAATTGTTGTATTTTTAGTAGAAACGGGATTTCACCATGTTGGACCAGGCTGGTGTCAAACTCCTGACCTCAGGTAATCTGCCTGCCTTGGCCTCCCAAAGTGCTGGGATTACAAGTGTGAGCCATCGTGCCCAGCCTAATTACTGTGTTTTTAATGAGCATAATTCTCAGCAGGCACCTTGTTTGAGGGTCAGAGGGCAGATTGCTGGTCTCTGAAGAGCCTACTAAGGAGCTTGGTTTTCTTCTGTGGCTGCAGGAGGAGGAAAGGCAAGCTCTGACCCTGAGCTTGGAGGCAGAACAGCAGCGGTGCTCTGCCCTGCAGGAAGAGCGGGATGCAGCTCGGGCTGGGCAACTGAGTGAGCATCGTGAGTTAGAGACTCTTCGGGCTGCCATAGAAGAAGAACGGCAGACCTGGGCCCAGCAAGAGCACCAGCTTAAGGAACACTACCAGGCGCTGCAGGAGGAGAACCAGGCTCAGTTGGAAAGGGAGAAGGTAAAAGTGGCAGTTGGAAGAGTTGAGGAACTAGGGAATAGATGAAGGGCAAAATGATTGAATGGGATGGAATGTTAGAATATGCGGGATATATATAGGCAGGAATGGAGAGTAGAGAGCCACGTGTGGGAGACAAAGTTGAGAGTATAGGGCCAGCAGGAAGGGCTGGGGGTTTTGAATACACGAAAGGCCAAAGACTGAAATTCAACAGGGATGGGGAAATAAGACAAATGGGAGGAGAAGGGGAAGCTTGGGTTTTAGGGTTTGGGAGGATGAACTGGGGAGTGGAGGTAACCAGGAGATAGGAAATGACATATGTATGTACGTTTGATTTGTCTTTCATAGGAGAAGAGCCAGAGGGAAGCCCAGGCCGCCTGGGAGGCCCAGCACCAGTTGGCGCTGGTGCAGTCTGAGGTGCGGCGGCTGGAAGGAGAGCTGGATACAGCTCGGAGAGAGAGAGACGCCCTACAGCTGGAAATGAGCTTGGTGCAGGTCAGAAGGCAGAGGATTCTTGAGGTTTTGTTCTGCGAGAAGTAGATCTGAGGCAGAGGGACCCCTCAGGAGTTGTGGCAGACACTCCCAGTTCAGGGATTTGGGGTTTAATTCCATCAACAGTTTTTTTTTTTTTTTTTTTTTTTTTGAGACGGAGTCTCGCTGTGTTGCCCAGGCTGGGGTGCAGTGGCGCGATCTCGGCTCACTGCAAGCTCCGCCTCCTGGGTTCCCGCCATTCTCCTGCCTCAGCCTCCGAGTAGCTGGGACTACAGGCGCCCGCCACCTCGCCCGGCTAGTTTTTTGTATTTTTAGTAGAGACGGGGTTTCACCGTGTTAGCCAGGATGGTCTCGATCTCCTGACCTCGTGATCCACCCGCCTCGGCCTCCCAAAGTGCTGGGATTACAGGCTTGAGCCACCGCGCCCGGCCTATCAACAGTTTCTATGTAGTATTTTGGGTAGTTTTCTGTCCTAAACTCAGAGCCATTTCTCACTGAGTGACCATTTCCCACAATATGTCAGACTGACCTAGTGTTACTTTTAGGATTAAATAGATTTAAATCTATGAAAGATACCTTATGTTATTTTAAGAGATGACACCACACTTAGTGGGTTAACGGAGCAGGTGAAAGTTTTTGTCAGAGACTTGATTCCAATTGTAACAATATGCTTTGTAATTCTCTTTACTTGAATAACTTGTATTAATTTCTCTGAGTAGGTCAGGGACCCAGGAGGGCAATGATTTTTTAATTTACTTATGAAACTTCCATAACAGCACATGGCCTGGCGCAGAATTGTACTCAAAAATTGTTTGTCAGATATAATTACACTTTGAAAAACACTTTCCATCTAGCTAACATACTGAATTTTAAATTCAAACTAGTCAGACTCTTGCTGTGGAATAGAACAGGAGATGGCAAACTTTTTCTGTAAAGGTCCAGACAGTAAATATTTTTAGCTTTGTGGGTTGTATGGTCTCAGCTGCAACTACCCAACTCTGCTGTTATACCACAGAAGTAGCTACAAACTGTACGTAAACAAATGGGCACAGCTGTGTTCTAGTACAACTTACATAAACAGGCCATGGAGGGCTGAATTGGGCTGTAGTTTGCTGATCTACAGGATACAGGAAAGGATTGGAGAGAGCTGTGTTCTGGCCCATGGTGGAGACACAGCATTGAAGAGGAAAGAGTACTGCATTAGGACTTAGGGCACTTATTTCGACTTCTAGCTAGAATTTTGACCCTTACGGGCCTTGGTTTTTATGTATAAAATGTGTGTTAAGGACAAATGGATGAATTTTCCAGGTGCAAGCCATTCTGAGAGGCTATGTTCCTTATAAATGGTTAACTTAAGGAGGTACCAGTGAGGCCGGCATTTGAGAACCATACTCCTTTGGCCCGGTGTGGTGGCTCATGCCTGTAATCCCAACACTGTGGGAGGCCAAGGCGGGCAGATCACTTGAGCTCAGGAGTTTGAGACCAGCCTGGCCAACATGGTGAAACCCCATCTCTACTAAAAATACAAAAATTAGCCAGGTGTGTGGCACGCACCTGTAGTCCCGGCTACTAAGAAGGCTGAGGCAGGAGAATCGCTTGAACCCGGGAGGTGGAGGTTGCAGTGAGCCCAGATTGCGCCACTGTGCTCCAGCCTGGGCAACAGAGTGAGACTCCATCTCAAAAAATAAAAAAAAAAAAAGAATTGACCTAGGGCGTCAGGTGTTACAATGAGATCACACGCAATAAAGACTAAGAAAGCAGCCGGGTGTGGTGGCTCGCACCTGGAATTCCAGCACTTTGGGAGGCTGAGGCAGGCAGATTGCTTGAGCCCAGGAGTTCAAGACCAATCTGGGCGCAACATGGCAGTACCTAAACTCTGCTAAAAACACAAAAAATTAGCCGGGTATAGTGACATGCACCTATAGACCTGTAGTCCCAGCTACTCGGGAGGCTGAGGTGGGAGGATCAACTGAACCCTAGAAGTAGAGGCTGCAGTGAGCCGCGATCACACCACTGCACTGCAGCCTGGGTGACAGGAGTGAGACCAAGTAAAAAAAAAAAAAAAAGACAGGGCCAGGTGTGGTGGCTCATGCCTGTAATCCCAGCACTTTGGGAAGCTGAAGTGGGAGGATTGCTTGAGTCCAAGAGTTTGAGACCAGCCTGGGCAACATAGTGAGACCCCATCTCTACAAAAAATAAAAAGATTAGCTGTGCGTGGTGACACGAGCTTGTAGTCCCAGCTACTCTGGAGGCTGAGGTGGGAGGATCGCTTGAGTCTGGGAGGTCAAGACTGCAGTGAGCCATAATCACACCACTGCACTTTAGGCTGAGCAACAGAGCAAGACCCTTGCTCAAAAGTAGGGGCTGAGAAATAACCACTATTTGGATTTAGAAATTGAGTTCTTTGGGCCATGCGCGGTGGCTCACACCTGTAATCTCAGCACTTTGGGAGGCCGAGATGGGCAGATCATGAGGTCAGGAGATTGAGACCATCCTGGCTAACGCGGTAAAACCCCGTCTCTACTAAAAATACAAAAAATTAGCCAGGCCTGGTGGCATACACCTGTAGTTGCAGCTACTCAGGAGGCTGAGGCAGGAGAATTGCTTGAACCTGGGAGGCAGAGGTTGCAGTGAGCTGAGATCACGCCGCTGCACTCCAGCCTGGGTGACAGAGCAGAACTCCATTTCAAAAAAAAAGAAAAGAAATTGAATTCTTTATAGTAAAGTACTATACGTGGAAATCAGATTTTAGTGAGTTGAAGGACTGTGGCTGAGAAAATGGAGACACTTACAGGTTGACTGCTTAAGGAGGAAGAGGCACTGACATTTATTGAATGCCTACTGGCTTTCAGGTACTCTACTCAGGGTATGTTATCTCAGACACAGAATAGATTTGATTGCTCGATCGAACATTCATTTTAGCTAAGAAATTTATGTCTTTCACCCAAAGTCATTTTCACTTTGATGTATGTTTAAAGTGTGAATATCTCATGGTTTAATAAGGAAAGGGAACCTCTTTCACTCCTTGAGGCAAAATTATTGTTCTTCATCTCATACGAGGGGAAAGTTGGTACTGGATTTTGTCTACATTATATCCGCCATCCTCTTGTAAGCCCAAACAGATTTGGGCCGTTATCCCACCTTCCTTCACTCCCAGGCCCGGTATGAAAGCCAGCGGATCCAGCTGGAGTCAGAGCTGGCTGTGCAGCTGGAGCAGCGGGTGACAGAGCGGCTGGCGCAGGCTCAGGAGAGCAGCCTACGGCAAGCAGCCTCCCTCAGGGAACATCACAGGTACATGGGACTCACTGGGTGTCACTTCTCTCAGCCACAGCAGGTATCGTTAGTGCCAGGCCCATGTTCCCTTCAATCCCTTTGCCATGGTCCAGCACTGTGACTCCCAGGGTGCGCTAACTCCCGTCAGCCTGGCCCTGAGTCTCTCTTGGGAGGGCTGCCTTCATGCATTCATGGAGAGCCAGAAGTGCTTGGGAATTTTCATCCCATAGGGAGTAGCCCTTAACCAAGAACTGATGGGTGCAGAATGATAGATGGTCCAGCTCCTTTGCTGAGACAGTGCTGAGGTATGACCTGCGCTGTCTCCAGAGCTGCTCTGTCGGACTGAGCCTCCTCCCAGCCCAGCCTCACTTCTCACCCCCATTCAGCTGCCAAGATTTTCTAGAAATGCTCCCAAAATAAATTTATTTAAGTCTCTGCTTCTGAGGAACCCATCCTAAGACCCCAGCTTTGCCCTTGCTGCTTCCTGTGCCATGGCCAGGCTAGTTGACTGGCTATCTGGGTCACTGTCACATGCACACATGATGTCTTTTTCTCAGTTGGTCACTTCTTCTGTCTCCAGTCCCAGTCCTCTCTCCTACCTGTGCCCTGCAGGAAGCAGCTGCAGGACCTGAGTGGACAGCACCAGCAGGAGCTGGCCAGTCAGCTAGCTCAGTTCAAGGTGGAAATGGCAGAGCGAGAGGAGCGACAACAGCAGGTGGCTGAGGACTACGAGCTCAGGTCCTGGTCCCCAGAGTGCCCCTTTCAGGCCCCAGCCCCTTTCTCATGGGTAGAGTCCAAACTGAGAATGCTAAAGAGCTGCTCCCTTGATTGATCTGTCCTCTACATGGGCCTCAGCTCCTTTCAGAATGTCAGATGTCCGACATTCCTTTCTGGCTCTTTTTAGCCCCCAAGTCTCTGCTTCCTTAAAGGCCCTGAGTCACTTCTTCTCTCTTTTCTTCAGACTGGCCCGGGAGCAAGCGCGAGTGCGCGAACTGCAGAGTGGGAACCAGCAGCTGGAGGAGCAGCGGGTGGAGCTGGTGGAAAGACTGCAGGCCATGCTGCAGACCCACTGGGATGAGGCCAACCAGCTGCTCAGCACCACTCTCCCACAGCCCAACCCTTCAGTAAGCATTGCCCCTTGAGCTAAGCTTCTCCATGGCGTTCTGTTTTTATTTTTATTTTTGAGGCAGGGTCTCACTCTGTTGCTCAGGCTGGAGTGTACTGGTGCGATCATAGCTCACTGCAGCCTCGAACTCCTGGGCTCAAGTGATCCTCCCACCTCTAACTGCCAAAGTGCTGGGATTCCAGGCATAAGCTACCATGCCCAGCAAGAACTATGTTCTAGATTCCTTCTTTGGAAATCTAGCTCCCTCCCAAGGGAAGTACTAAGTTCAGCTCCTAAGGCCTATATCGGGGGAAAAAATCAGTGGACTTTACAAATAATAACTGCCTCAGCAAAATAAATCCTTTTTTCCATGGCCATAGCTTACTCAGACTGGCCCCATTCTATTGGGCATAACTCTAGTCTCCCAGTCCCAAGAGGGGACAAATGATATGTGGTACTAGTTTTGTGGAGGGACAGCTGAATTAATTATGACGGAAGGGCCAAAAATTGTTGCCAAGTCCTGCCCCAGAGTAGAGTAGGGAGTCTCACTTCCTAGCCCTTCATATGTTGGTACTTCCCACTTCCTTCTTTTAATTATGAAATTGTAGCAGGTGTGGTGGTGCACCTATAATCTCAGCTATATGGGAGGCTAAAGCAGAAGGATCACTTGAGCTCAGGAGTTCAAGACTAGCCTAGGCAACATAGTGAGACCTCATCTCAAGGAAAAAGAAGAAAACATTAGGATATTTTAATTTTAATTTTATTTATTTATATATTATTTATTTATTTGAAACAAGGTCTCACTCTGTTGCCCAGGCTGGGCTCAAGCAATCCTCCCTCCTCTGCTTCCCGAGTAGCTGGGACTACACACACGTGCCATTGCCCCCAGCTAATTTTTAAATCTTTTGTAGAGATGGAGTCTCTCTGTGTTGCCAAGGCTAGTTCAAACCCCCAGCCTCAAACGATCCTCCCAAAGTGTTGGGATTACGGATGTGAGCCACTGCACCCGGAAATTTATAATCTTACTAAAGTGTTTGTACCATGTCTTACTCTTTAAACCTGCTGTGCTTTGACCCTTCTTTCTGCCTTTCTCCTGGTTAGGCTCCTCCTGCTGGACCCTCCAGCCCCGGGCCTCAGGAACCAGAGAAGGAGGACAGGAGGGTCTGGACTATGCCTCCTGTGGCTGTGGCCCTGAAGCCTGTATTGCAGCAGAGCCGGGAAGCAAGGGACGAGCTACCTGGAGCACCTCCTGTTCTTTGCAGTTCCTCCTCAGATCTTAGCCTCCTGTTGGGCCCGTCTTTTCAGAGCCAACATTCTTTCCAACCCCTGGAGCCCAAACCAGACCTCACTCCATCCACAGGTAACTGGGGACAGAAGTCACTGGGGTTCCCCTTCTGTGCATGAATTGGCTCCCTCTTTCGTACCTTGCTTTCTCTCTGGTACTTGAGCATTTAGTTTCCCAGATGCCTTTAGTGATCACAAGTTGCAAAAAGGAGCAGAAATCTGCTCACGTCGGTCCACATAAAGGAACTGAGATCTCATGGAAATGTGGCGTCGCTGGACTTAATGAGAACTGGAGTTGGGAACAGGGGCACTATCAGGAACTGAGGCAGCTAGCTGGCCCTGTTCTGTGGGCCTGCACAGTCTCCTGGGTCCGCCTCTCCTGCACATCTGCTCTTTCTTCTTGCTAGACCAGCATCCAAGGTTCTCGCCCCTCATAACTTCAGTTTACACATGAGTTTGACCAGCTGTGGCTGTGATACTGACTCTAGCTGAGCCCCTAGACATTTAGAGAGACACTGGTGTCTCAGTTTTTTAGGTCCAGTTTAGAGGCCATCTGATTGGACTGGCTGACCTTGGGTGTGGTGTCCACTTCTAGTTTAATGTCAGCTGTGATTTGAGTGGATGGAGGTGTTCTGTGTGGTACAAACATGACAATGTAGGTCGAATTGAAAATGAGGGGTGGGGCCAGACCCAGTGGCTCACACCTGTAATCCTATCACTTTGGGAGGCTGAGGTGGGAGGATGGCTTGATGTCAGGAGGTCCACACCAGTCTGACCAATATAGTGAGACCTCATCTCTACAAAAAATAAAAAATAGCTGGGTGTGGTGGCACACACCCGAATTTCCAGCTACTCAGGGAGACAGACAAAAGGATTGCTTGAGCCAAGGAGTTCGGGGCTACAGTGAGCTAAGAAGGTGCCATTGTACTCCAGCCTGGGCAAGACAGCAAGACTCTGTCTCTTTAAAAAAAAAAAAAAAAAGAGAGAGAGAGATTAGTTGTATCACAATTAAAAATTTTTTAATTATGTGAGAATAATAAAAGAATGGGGCATATTCTGGGGAAGAGATCAGAACATGTGTGTTACTCATTTCCATTCTTCAGGGAGTTGGTGAGGATATTTATTTGTTTAGAGTTTGAGTACCACAGCTTTCTTCTTCTGTTTATATTTCTGTCTTAGAGTTCAGCTGTGCTATCTCCCAGTCACCTCCAACCAACCCTTCCCTCTCCAGCTCCTTTAAACCTCCATCTTCATCTTCTTCTAGCAGTGACGTTCCTCTTACATTTAATAGGCCCCTTTCTTCTGAGTGTTAGGTGAGTTGATTTGTGGAGGAGCCCCTTCCCCCTTGAACACACTTGCACCCACCCACACCTGTTTCACTTTATAGCTGGGGCCTTCTCTGCACTTGGGGCCTTCCATCCCGACCATAGGGCAGAAAGGCCATTCCCTGAGGAAGATCCTGGACCTGACGGGGAGGGCCTCCTAAAGCAAGGGCTGCCGCCTGCTCAGCTGGAGGGCCTCAAGAATTTTTTGCACCAGGTAAGAGAGATTCCACCCAGACTAGCTCATTTTCTTCTTCCCTTTCTCCTTTCCTCTTTCTGCTCTGGGAATCCAGGACTCTGACCTCATTCCCTGTTTATGACTAACTCTTCATCCCAGCTTCTTCTCTCAGATCCCTAGGCCTTTTTCTCTATCAGTCCCTGGGGAATTTGACTATCTTATTCACCCACAGTTGCTGGAGACAGTGTCCCAGAACAATGAGAACCCTGCTGTCGATCTATTGCCCCCTAAGTCTGGTGAGTTCCAACTCTGAAGAAAGTTGGGGCTGGGGCCTAGGAAAGATCGGAGTTGGTTATCTAGGATGAATTTTTAGGAGCTGGCAAAGGCAATAAAGCCTTATGAATGCTGGGTAGTGGGACTTCCTTGGTTCTTTGCTCCATTTCCTGATTCTTGGCTCTCTTTCGTTTTGCCAGGTCCTCTGACTGTCCCATCTTGGGAGGAAGCCCCTCAAGTGCCACGTATTCCACCCCCTGTCCACAAAACCAAAGTTCCCTTAGCCATGGCATCCAGTCTTTTCCGGGTCCAGGAGCTTCCCTCCTCCCATTCACAAGGCAGTGGTCCCAGCAGTGGTTCCCCAGAGAGAGGTGAGCATGTCCTGGTTTACTAGGGAAAAAAAGAGGGACAGTCCTGAGTGTGTATCCAGTACAGGTACTTACTGCCCTTCTGAATTCCTGGGGAAATGGGCTGAGGGCTGGGGAGAGGGGCCCTAGGATGACACCTGTGATTATTGCTATGTCTGTCAGGTGGAGATGGGCTCGCATTCCCAAGGCAGCTGATGGAGGTGTCTCAATTGTTGCGACTCTACCAGGCTCGGGGCTGGGGGGCTCTGCCTGCTGAGGATCTCCTGCTCTACCTGAAGAGGCTGGAACACAGCGGGTACAAGCCTGGGAGGAAGGAGGAAGGATTCGCAGGGTGGAAGCTGGATTATGGGGAGTGGAGTGGGTGTGTTTTACCCTGAATTGAATCGTTGTCCCTTTCTGGGGAGGAAAGTGAAGGATGAGAGATGGATCCACAGATCTTCTTCTCTTACTGCCCCACACCTTTCTTTTGTCTCTTCCTTTCTATTGCTTTTTTCTTCTAAACAAAAAAATCTTTTCTCCGGGTCTCTCTACCTTCGTTTTTTTCCTCTTTACCCCTCAGCTCAAAACTCAGAATCCTAGAATTTTGACTAGCTAGTATAACTCATTATTTGCTTCCACTAATGTCTCCTCCCAGTTGATGCCCGGGTCTATCGAGTTTGATCTTATTCTTAAGAGATAGAATTGGGGAGTGGTTCTTCCATCCAGTATTGGGTAACCGGGGGGACGGAGCTCCCCATCCTCATACCTTTGATTTGTGTGGCAGGACTGATGGCCAAGGGGATAATGTCCCCAGAAGGAACATAGACTCCCGCTTGGGTGAGATCCCCCGGAAAGAGGTGAGGGAAAGTCAGGCAGGGACCAGGGGAGAAAAGGGCTCTCACTGACCAGTTCCTTCACCTCTGCGCACTCCTGGCTGGCCCCTCCATTCCACTCCCCCGTTCTGTAGCATGGCCTTTCCTCCCTGCAGACTCATCTGGCCCTCTCCACGTGCCTTTCCTCAGTGGTGTGGGGAATTGAGAGGATCTGACACTGATTTCTTCCTCTCTCTTCCCTCAACTCTCAGATTCCCTCCCAGTCTGTCCCTCGCCGCCTTGCTACAGCCCCCAAGACTGAAAAACCTCCCGCACGGAAGAAAAGTGGGCACCATGCCCCGAGTAGTATGAGGAGCCGGGGGGGAGTCTGGAGATGAGCCCCCCTACCCTCTTTCCTCTTCTTTGTTCTCTTATTGTTGTTATTTTAATAAATGCTCGATAGTCTGTATCAGAGTCTCTGGCTCATAGGAATTTGGAAAATAGAGGTTTTGTAGGAAATCACTTTGTAAAGAAACCACATTTGGTTTGAGTACTTTTTTTTATATGTTACGTGTTTATATGTCATTTCCTATGGGAAAAGACGTGAATGCTTTGGAAGATGGTCTATGACAAGATTTGGAAAGTTGGAGTAGCTAAGATTCAGTGGACAAAGCTAAAACCTGCAGAGCAATGAACTCTGGGTGGTAGTGGAATTATGGGTGATTCTTAGTTTTTTAATACATTTCTGTATTTTCCAAATTTTCTACAACAAGTATGTTACTTTAATAATCAGAAAAGACCCAAACTTTAATAAGAGTAAGTTATTGTATAAAGAGTTTGAGTTAAAATTTGGTTGTTGGGGAGAAAGTTTTCTCTTTTAAGGGAAAATAGGCCGGGTGTGGTAGCCCAGCACTTTGGGAGGCTGAGGCGGGCAGATCACGAGGTCAGGAGATCGAGACCATCCTGGCTAACAAGTGAAACTCCATCTCTACTAAAAATACAAAAAAATTAGCTGGGCATGGTGGTGGATGCCTGTAGTCCCAGCTACTCGGGAGGCTGAGGCAGGAGAATGGCATGAACCCAAGAGGCGGAGCTTGCAGTGAGCTGATCACGCCACTGCACTCCACCTGGGCGACAAAGCGAGACTCCATCTCAAAAAAGAAAAAAAAAAGGGAAAATAATTCTTTCAGGTTGCATTCGTAGTATTCAGACTGGCAGATTCTACTCCAGCCAGCAGACATACTGTTGCTATAGTCTTCACACTTATGGCTCTGAAACGTGTAAAAGACTATAGAGTGCTGGGTCCTAATTAAACTAAAGAGTTTCTGCACAGCAAAAGAGACTGTCAACAGAGTAAACAGACAACCTACAGAATGGGAGAAAATATTCTCAATCTGTGCATTTGACAAAGGTCTAACATCCAGAATCTATTAGGAACTTAAATCAACAAACAAAAAACAAATACCTCCATTAAAAAATGGGCAGAGGACATGAGCAAACACTTCTCAAAAGAAGACATGCAAGCGGCCAAGAAACATTTGAAAAAATGCTCATTACTAATCATAAGAGAAATGCAAATCAATTTAATGCAAAACCCCACAATGAGATACTATCTCATGCCTGTCAGAATGACTTATTAAAAAGTCAAAAAACAACATGCTGCAAGGCTGCAGAGAAAAGGGAATGTTTATATAGCTGCCAGTGGAAATGGAAGTTCAGCCACTGTGGAAAGCAGTTTAGAGATTTCTCATAAAACTTAAAACAGAGTACCATTTCCTCCAGCGATCATATCACTGGATATATACCCAAAGGAAAACAGGTCATTATACCAACAAGACACATGCATTTATATGTTCATTACCACGCTGTTCTTTATAGCAAAGACATGGAATCAACCCAGATGCCCATCAGGGGTGGACTGGATAAAGAAAATGTACATATATACCATGGAATACCACACAGCCATGAAATGAAATAATATCCTTTGTAGCAACATGGATGGAGCTGAAGGCTATAATCTTAAGCACAGTAGTATAGGAACAGAAAACCTCATACTACACGTTCCCCTAAGTGAGAGTAAACATTGAGCACATGTGAACATAGACTTGGGAACAACAGATACTGCAGACTCCCGAGCGGGGAGGAAGGGAGGCGCGGGTTGAAAACTACCTAATGATACTATGCTGACTACCTAGGTGCAATATACTCATGTAACACACCTGCACATGTATGCCCTGTATCTAAAATAAAAGTTGAAATTCAGGTTGGGCGCGGTGGCTCACGCTGTAATCCCAGCACTTTGGAAGGTCAAGGCAGGCAGATCACTTGAGGCCAGGAGTTCGAGACCAGCCTGGCCAACATGGAAAAAACCCTGTCTCTATTAAAAAATATAAAACATTAGCCAGGCATGGTGGTGGGCACCTGTAATCCCAGCTACTTGGGAGGCTGAGGCAGGAGAATCACTTGGACTTGGGAGGCAGAGGTTGCAGTGAGCCGAGATTGCACCACTGCACTCTAGACTGGGTGACAGAGCAAGGCTCTGTCTAAAAAGAAAAAAAAAGTAGACTGCTGGCAAGAAAATTAAACCATGTTTATAAAACTTCCATTTTAATGCTCACTAAAATGGACAAAAACAATACTAGGGAAGAAAATAACATAGACATGAAATTTTAAAAGGCCCCAAATTCAGGGTACAAACACTGAAAAGCACTCAGTCAAACTCAAACCGGAAGAGGATATCCTACCTTGAGACTCACACACAGCTCTCAGCTCTCGCACACAGTGCAGGGTAGTGGTGATGGCAGGTGCAAAGTGAATGTTTGAGGGACAGAGTTTACTGGATTCTGAGAGGAAGGCAGGGCCCTTCTCTCTGGCCCTGAGTTACAGACATGATAGGATGTGGATTCGTAGAGTGTTTTGTACTAATGTTTGCATTTTACTTCCACCTAAGTAACTTTCTAGCCCCCAGGGGAGGGGCAAAGGAAGAAAAGATGAAGATGAATGACCAGAAATGTGGGTTGCCCTGCTCAGCTGCGTCAGGACGGCTTGATCCTCAGCCCCGCACAGGACCGCTCTCTGGCATGCACCAGTGAAGACACCAGAGGTGCACTGGTACAGGAGCAGCCCCAGGCTTGGGGGCTTTTCCAGCCTTGTCTGTTTACCCACGTATGGAAATGCTTGCTTTTCTATTTTTTACCTCAAATGGATAACATTGGTTTGACCAAACTCTCAGATTCGTGGCACACTATCATTGTTGGCAGGTGATGGTGTGCTACTGTTTTTAATAGTTGGTAAAGTGAACACCCAGTTCATTCTGCTCATTACCTGCTGGATTCCCGCCTACCGCCATCAGTCAGTACGCCCTACATTTTTCTTGACGTGAAGCACAGTCTGGAGAATGTTTCCTGAAACAGCTCTTTAAACACAATCCAAAAAGGGCACCATGCTGACTTAACCATATTATGAGGTGAGTAAAACAACGTTGATTTTTAAAACTATATATTGACTGGGCATGGTGGCTCATGCCTGTAATCCCAGCACTTTGGGAGGCCGAGGCGGATGGATCACCTGAGATCAGGAGCTCGAGACCAGCCTGGCCAACATGGCAAAAGCCCATGGCAAAACCCCATCTCTACTAAAACACAAAAATTAGCCGGGTGTGGTGGCACATGCCTGTAATCTCAGCTACTCGGAAGACTAAGGCAGGAGAATCCCTTGAACTTGGGAGGTGGAGGCTGCAGTGAGCGGAGATCACGCCACTGTACTCCAGCCTGGGCAACAAAGTGAAACTCCATCTCAATAAATAAATAAATAAAATAGTATATATTATATCCATATTAAAATCTGAAGACCACCAAGGAGACTGGGGAGGAAGAGAAAACCCACAGTCAAGCAGTCTCCACTTTTTTCCTCCATGATCATCGTGGGAACATGCTGAGAGTGGGGGAATGAAAGATTTTAAGAGTTAGTAAAAACTCACTTGCAGAGAAAGTGGGTGCAGCCTTCTTGAAGCTCAGGTTTCACAGGGTGTAGATGAGGGGTTGACCTGGGACTTTGTCTCCTAAGAACTCTCAGAGCTGTTATAGTTGGGAGTGGGGAAGGTCCTGGCAGTGGAGTTAGTTAGGGTGAAGGCTAATAACAAACCCAGTGATACACTGACTTTTAGACAACGTTCATTTCCCTGGTTATGGTCCAGAGCAGTGGAGTCAGTCCTGCTCTGTGTGGTCACTTAGAGTCTCAGATTCCTTCCATCTCATTGCTCTGCTGTCCCCTAAAGCAGCAGTCGCCAACCTTTTTGGCAGCAGGGACGGGCTTTGTGGAAGACAGTTTTTCCACAGACAGGGGTGTGGATGGTTTGGGGATGATTCAAGCACATAACATTTATTGTGCATTTTATTTCTATTATTATTACATTGTAATTAAACAATTATACAACTCATCATAACATAGAATCAGTGGGAGCCTGAGCTTGTTTTCCTGCAACTAGATGGTCACATCTGGGGGTGATGGGAGACAGTGACAGATCATCAGGCATTAGATTCTCATAAGGAGCGTGCAACCCAGATCCCTCGCATGTGCAGTTCATAATAGGGTTCACGCTCCTATGAGAATCTAAGGCCACCGCTGATCTGACAGGAGGCAGAGCTCAGGTGGTAATGCATGTGAGCAATGGGGAGCGGCTGTAAATATAGATGAAGCTTTGCTTGCTTGGCCGCTGCTAACCTCGTGCTTTGCAGTTCGATTCTGAACAGGCCGTGGAACGCTACTGATTGGTGGCCAGGGGTTGGGGACCCCTGCCCTAGAGCACTCTTGTTATTTCTGTGGCTGAAGCAAGATCATTGTCATTTAGGATTCCCAGCTGACAAGCAGGGCAAAGAGCTATGTCTAATGTCTTAACACCCATACCTGGAAATGCCACGTATCAGTTTTGCTCATATTTCATTGGCAAGGCTTTGATCATATGGTCACACCTGACTGCAAGAGACTTAGAAACGTAGCCTAGCTGGGCTGCCGTGTATGCAGCTATGACTATTATTATGCAGGAACTCAGGAGGAAGGAGAGAATGGATTTTGATAGACAACTAGCAGTCTGCCCTACACAGGGTAGGACCTCCCTCAGATAAATTGAAAACTAATGATTGCTGAGACAACCCATGCCAATAATTAGTAGTGAATGTGCAGATAATGAAAAGATGCATTGGACATATGTAAGTTAGTCCAGGCTACACAATTGAACTAATGAGCTCCTACAAAACAGTTAATGTAGGAAAAAGGAAAGAACTTCAATTCCAGTCATCATTATTATTGGAAAATGAAAGATGGTGTGAAAAAGATGCAGCCATAGAACAAGAATTTGGGGTTAAAAAACACCAAAAAGCAGAATGGACTCTACTAGAAATCATGCATATTAGCTAGAAGAAAAATTGGAGGACATCTCCAAGTTTACAAAAGGGAGAAAATATGTAAATTATTAAAGAAACAATAGAAAAAAAATGGATCCAGAACAAATATCTAGGAGAAAATACAATAATGATTTAAAAAATAATAGAAAATTTTGATTCTGAAAGTATGGTTGAATAGATAACTCGTGCTGAATCATAACTAGATCCTGGTAGTATGACAATAATTTTTTTTTTTTCTTTTTTTTTTTTTTTGAGACGGAGTCTCGCTCTCGCCCCCGGGGTGGAGTGCAGTGGGCGGATCTTCGCTCACTGCAAGCTCCGCCTCCTGGGTTTACGCCATTCTCCTGCCTCAGCCTCCCGAGTAGCTGGGACTACAGGCGCCCGCCACCTCGCCCGGCTGGTTTTTTTTGTATTTTTAGTAGAGACGGGGTTTCACCGTGTTAGCCAGGATGGTCTCGATCTCCTGACCTCGTGATCCGCCCGTCTCGGCCTCCCAAAGTGCTGGGATTACAGGCTTGAGCCACCGCGCCCGGCAATAATTTTTAAAATAATTTTTTAAAATGTGTTTTATTTGGTGCCTGCCTTGTTCAACAAACACTTTTTTGAGACAGAGCCTCGCTCTGTTGCCCAGGCTGGAGTGCAGTGATGCCATCTCAGCTTACTGCAAGCTCCGCCTCCCGGGTTTACGCCATTCTCCTGCCTCAGCCTCCGGAGTATCTGGGACTACAGGCCCCCGCCACCTCGCCCGGCTAATTTTTTGTATTTTTAGTAGAGACGGGGTTTCACCGTGTTAGCCAGGATGGTCTCGATCTCCTGACCTCGTGATCCACCCGCCTCGGCCTCCCAAAGTGCTGGGATTACAGGCATGAGCGACCGCGCCCCGCCAACAAACTTTTTAATGCATTATTCGGTTGCTAAAAAGTAAGGGAAGTTGAACTTGTGTTTCTAGCAGGAAGTGGACCTAGATAACCTGACTGACCTTCCTACTGAAATACCAAAAAATGTTAAATAAAATGTATTGTTTAAAAATCTTAAATGCATTGATGAGCTGGCAAGAAAGAAATATGGCAAAAATAAAGGTGGGAACATAAAGTTTAAGTGGAGCATTTAAATTGCTTTTTATCAGCCGGAGGCATCATCTTCCAGTAATTCACCAAAATGACAAACACAAAAGGATAGATAGAGGAGGGCCACCCACTCTATGTTCTCCAGGCCTTTTAGAAAACATGGAGCTGTTCCTTTGGCTACATATATGCGAATCTTTAAGAAAGGTGGTATTGTAGGCCAGGCGCTGTGGCTCAGCCTATAATTCCAGCACTTTGGGAGGCTGAGGTGGGCGGATAGCTTGAGTCCAGGAGTTTGAGACCAGCCTGGTCAACGTGGCAAAACCCTATCTCTACCCACCCCATCTCTACCAAAAATGAAAAAATTAGCTCAGTGTGGTGGCACACACCTGTAACCCCAGCTACTCGGGAGGCTGAGGTGGGAGGTTCCCTTGAGCTTAGGAGGTGGAAGTTGCAGTGAGCAGAGATCGCACCACAGCACTCCAGCCTGGGTGACACAGAGAGACTCTGTCTCAAGAAAAAAAAAAAAAAAAAAACACAAAACCATATTGTAGACATCAAGGGAAAGGGTATTATTCAAAAAGGAATGCCCACAAGTGTCACCATGGCAAAACTGGAAGAGTCTACAGTGTCCTACAGAGTCTACAGAGTCTACAGCGTGCTACAGCACGCTGTTGGCATTGTTATAAACAAACAAGTTAAGGGCAAGATTCTTGCCAAGAGAATTAATGTGCGTATTGAGCACATGAAGCACCCTAAGAGCCAAGACTACTTCCTGAAAAGTGTGAAGGAAAATGGTCAGAAAAAGAAGGAAGCCAAAGAGAAAGGTACCTGAGTTCAATGGAAGCGCCAGACTGCTCCATCCGGAGGAGTAAACACTGGTAAAGATGCCCAGCCTGGTTAGGAAGGAGGGCAGTGCACGCTGAAATCAAAGTGATCTATCACTTCGCACCATCAGTGAGGCAACATGTGAAAGGTCCGAGTGTATCAAGTGTCGCTGAGGATGTGGAGCAGTAGAAACGAAACTTAGGCTCTGCTGGTGAGAGAACCGCAAAGGATAAGTAGGCCATTTCAGGAAACATTTTATCATTACTTAGTAAATGTGATGATGCATTCACCCTATGACACACTAAATCCACCGCAGGGATGTGCCCTAGAAAAACTCTTGCAAAACTCTAGCCCATGTGTGCACCAGAAGACAAGAATGTCATAGCAAAAACCTGCAAGCAATCGAATGTCTGTTGCCAATGGTAGTTTCATATAATAAAATACCACACACCAGTACAAATGGATGAACTACAGTTACACGCAATTCATACGCATGAATTTCACAAGTCTTGTTGAGTGGGAAAAGCAGATTGCAGAAGAAAATGTACACATACTGTTTATGTAAAGCTAAAGAATTAGCAAAGAACTGGGCCCAGTGGCTCGTGCCTATAATCCCAATACTTTGGGAGGCTGAGGCAGGAGGATAGCTTGAGGCCACAAGTTCAAGACAAGCCTGGGCAACATGGCAAAACCTCATCTCTGCCCCCCACAACCAAAAAAAAAAAAAAAGAAAATCCCTCAGAAAAACAAAAACGTCCAAATGCATGTAATGCATATGTCAAATTGTATTAAGGTGCTGACAAGAGAAAATAGTAAGAAAACAAAGGAGTATGCCAGCTCTGTGGCAAGTTGCTGCTGTGGACCTACAGGAAATACTCTGAGAGCTGGGGCTGGGCAAGAGCCAAGAGAGCTGCTGACAGCAAAGTGAGAGAAGGCAGGCCTCAGAAAGGAGAAGAGAAAGACGCCTGGCAAACGAAAAGCAACTGGAATGCTCTGTAACTCACATTCTCTGTAAATCTCCAAATTCTCTCACTAGCAGCATCTTAAAGTGTGTATGTATTTTTTAACTTTTATTTTAGGTTCGGGAGTACATGTGAAGGTTTGTTAAACAGGCAAATTCATGTCTTGAGAGTTTGTTGCACAGCTTATTTCAATACCCAGGTATTTAGCCCAGTGCCCAATAGTTATCTTTTCTGCCCCCCTCCCTCCTCCCACCCTCCAGTCTCAAGTAGGCCCCACTGTTTGTTGTTCCTCTCTTGGTATTCATAAGTATTTAGCTCCCACTTATAAGTGAGAATATGCTGAATTTGGTTTTCTGTTCCTGCATTAGTTTGCTGAGGATAATGGCCTCCAGCTCCATCCATGTTCCCACAGAAGACATGATCTCCCTCTTTTTTTTTTTGGTGGTCACTCTGCCACCTAGGCTGGAGTGCAGCTGCACGATCTTGGCTTACTGCAACCTCCGCCTCCCGAATTCAAGCGATTCTCCTGCCTCAGCCTCCCGAGCAGCTGGGACTACAGGCACGTGCCACCATGCCCGGATAATTCTTTGTATTTTTAGCAGAGACGAAGTTTCACCGTATTAGCCAGAATGGTCTCGATCTCCTGACCTCGTGATCTGCCTGCCTCAGCCTCCCAAAGTGCTGGGATTACAGGCGTGAGCCACTGTGCCCGGCCTGGATTTTGTTCTTTTTTATGGCTGCAAAGTGTGTGGTTCTTTTTATTTGGGTGCAAAAAAGCATTGCATTTAAAACATAAATATTTGAAATATACAACAATTTTTAAAATTATCTTTGGCATTTCTTTTTGGTACATCAGGAGCCTCAAAAAAAAAAAAAAAAAAAAGGAAGTGGCCTGTGCTTGTCTTTTGAGCTGCTCTCACTAGAACTTTTACTTTTTGTTTGGTCCTCTCTTCTCACCATTTGCATTTTATTTTACCATGTATATGAACTTTCTTTAACAATTATGTATGCGTGTGTGTGTGTGTGTGTGTAGAGCTCTATAGATCTATTTTAAGGAATTGGCTCATGCAATTGTGAAGGCTTGGCAAGTCCAAAGTCTGCAGGGTAGGCCAGCCGGCTGGAGACCCAGGGAAGAGTTGCAGTTTGAGTCTAAAGGCATTCTGCCAACAAAATTGGGGAGGTCAATATTTTACTATACAGTATATAACTAATTGGATGAAACCCATCTACCTCTGGTTTACTCAAAGTCTACTGATTTATACTACCCAAGGCAATCTACAGATTAAATACAATCCCTATCAAAATACTAGTCATTCTTCCAAGAAATAGAAAAACAATCCTAAAATTTATATGAAACCACAGAAGACCCCAAATAGACAAGGTAATCCTAAGCAAAAAGAACAAAGTTGGAGGCATCACACTACATGACTTAAAATTCTACTACAAGCTATAGTAACCTAATCAGCATGGCACTGATATAAAACCAGACCCGTGCTGGGCGCGGTGGCTCACACCTGTAATCCCAGCACTTTGGGAGGCCGAGGCGAGCAGATCATGAGATCAGGAGATCGAGACCATCCTGGCTAACATGGTGAAACCCCGTCTCTACTGAAAAATACAAAAAACTAGCCGGGCAAGGTGGTGGGTGCCTGTAGTCCCAGCTACTTGGGAGGCTGAGGCAGGAGAATGGCGTGAACCCGGGAGGCGGAGCTTGCAGTGAGCCGAGATCCGGCCACTGCAGGCCAGCCTGGGCGACAGAGCGAGACTCTGTCTCAAAAAAAAAAAAAAAAAGAATGGAGCTGGGTTCTTTGGCTTTGTATTCCAGGATTTAAGCACACAGCCTGTCAGGAAGTATTTGCTCAATTGATATTTGCTAACTGGAATTACATTGTACATAGAGTTCTCATCAACATTTTTTCTCTTAATCTCATCTCATTGCATATTATTTTCAAACAATTTTCAACTGCTGTTTAATTTTATGTCCTCAAGGTATACCATAATTTATATGACAAGTCTCCATTCATTGGAGTAAATAAATAGTTACCATTCTTTGCTGTAATAATGATGAATGAATATTCTTATATGTACATCTTGGTGTCTCTTTTCTAGAAGTGGAATTACTGGTTCAAACAGTCTGAACATTTTTAAGATCCTTAAAACAGAATACCAAATTGTTTTTCAAAAAGATCACACCAGTTTACACTTCCACCAGATGTGTAGTAAAAGTAAAAATAATACTCACCGAGGACACCCTGGCATGTCATTTCCCATGCTAGAATACCTCGCCCTTATTTGCTTGAAATGAACTTACAGAGTAACCTGTGTGTGCATGTGACCTGGACAGGTTGCCTTCAGGGCATAGATTTTTCAGTGTCCCACAAGGCATTTTTTGGATGATGTATCCATTAGGATGATTTTGATGGCACATAATTGAAACCCTGACTCACGTTGTCTTTAGCAAGGACACAGAAATAGGGTGGGTTCCAAGTGTGGTAAAGTTAATGGCATAATGAAGTCAGGAACTCAGGTTCTTTTTTTTTTTTTTTTTTTGAGGTGGAGTTTCACTCGTCGCCCAGGTTAGAGTGCAGTGGCACAATCTCGGCTCACTGCAACCTCCACCTCCCAGATTTAAGTGATTCTCCTGCCTCAGCCTCCCAAGTAGCTGGGATTACAGGCGCTCACCACCATGCCTGGTTAATTTTTGTATTTTTAGTAGAGACAGGGTTTCACCATGTTGGTCAGGCTGGTCTGGAACTCCTGACCTCAGGTGATCCACCCGCCTCGGTCTCCCAAAGTGCTGGGATTACATGTGTGAGCCCCTGCACGCTGCCTGGATCTCAGATTCTTCTCGTGTCTATCCTTCCCTCCTCAACACCAGCTTCCTCCTCAGACTGGCTGTAGGCGTTTCAGGGCTCTATCCAGATGCAATAAAGCCCATGGCCATGCAGGCTGTGCATACACATACAGACACACAAAAGCGCCCATGTAATAGTGACCCCTGGAGCTGGACAATATGGTGGCCTAGACAATGTCCAGAGGAGAAAAAGAATCTCTTTCTATGGCTTTCTCTTAGGAGTAAGGAAGTTTGCCAGAAGCCCCTTGTTCGTAGTCATGTGCCCATGCTGGAACCAAGACAGGAAAGGGAAATGGAACAATCTTTGACCGTCTCAGGTACGAGTCAGGGAGCAACTCCCATGTTCACACAAATGGCTTCTGGAAACGCTCACCACGGGAATATCCACATACAAGCTCTCTGCACACTGACTTCTCCATCTGGCCAACAGTGTACAGGGCACATGAAGCCAGGCCTGCCCTTGGTAGGTCAAGAGTGTAAGTCTGGCCAGGTGTGGTGACTCTTGCACCTGTAATCCCAGCACTTTGAAGGCGGAGGCGGGAGGATCGCTTGAGCCCAGGAGTTCAAGACCAGCCTGGGCAACATAGCAAGACCCTGTCTCTAACACACACACACAAAAAAGTATAAGTGTCTGGAAGGTTGTAAATCAACTTAAAAAATATTTTTTAAAGTTCTCCCCTTCTACTTTGACAACTATACCTTCATAACCTATTTTTAAAAGTATAATATTAAAATACCAAAGTTTTGTTATTATTCTTCATTTCTGGGCCCTCTGTTGATGAGTTGATGATGTTTGAAAAAGTTATACAATAAAGACATACATAATTCATAAATTGTTATGTATTTACTTCCTAAAACTTATTTTCTTGCCTTCATATTAGCAAAACCACTAATTGTATTGTTACAATCAAGATTTTCACGTGATTTATGGTCTAGTAACGGTAATGTCCTACAGAATTAAAATCTAAATGATAATTTTTTTTTTTTTTTTTGAGACGGAGTCTCACTCTGTCACCCAGGCTGGAGTGTAGTGGCACTATCTCGGCTCACTGCAAGCTCCGCCTCCCGGGTTCACACCATTCTCCTTCCTCAGCCTCCTGAGCAGCTGGGACTACAGGTGCCCACTGCCACCACACCCGGCTAATTTTTTGTATTTTTAGTAGAGATGGGGTTTCACTGTGTTAGCCAGGATGGTCTCGATCTCCAGACCTTGGGATCTGCCCGCCTCGGCCTCCCAAAGTGCTGGGATTACAGGCGCCAGCCACCGTGCCAGGCTATGGTAATTATTTTTGAAATGTACATGGCCAGGCATGGTGGCTCAAGCCTGTAATCCCAGCACTTTGGGAGGCCGAGTCAGGAGGATCACCTGAGTCCAGTAGTTCAAGATCCCCCTGGGCAACAAAGTGAGACCCCCCCATCTCTACAAAAAATTTAAAATTAGTCAGGATTAGTGGCACGTGCCTGCTGTCTCAGCTACTCGGGAGGCTTCATCTCAGGAGGTTAAGGCTGCAGTGAGCTGTGTTCATGATACTGCAGTCCAGCCTGGGTGACAGAGCAAGACCCTGTCTCAAAAAAACCCCAAAAACCCAAAAAGAAAAACCAAAAATAATTAAAAATATACAAAATTGCAATAAATTTACATCAAAATATGCAAATTAAGGAAATGCAGAATCTTTTAATTTTAAATTGTCATGTTTTAGAAGTGATTTTTCTTCTAGTATTTTAAAAATCTTTATCTTCTGAAAATATTTTAAACTATTAAGATAAAAAATACGGCCGGGTGTGGTGGCTCATGCCTGTAATCCCAGCACTTTGGGAGGCCAAGGTGGGCAGATCACTTGAGGTCAGGAGTTCAAGACCCGCCTGGCCAACATGGTGAAACCCCTTCTGTACTAAAAAAAATACAAACATTAGCTGGTGTGATGGCACATGCCTGTAGTCCCAGCCACTTGGGAGGCTAAGTCAGGAGAATCGCTTGAACCCGGGAAGCAGAGGTTGCAGTGAGCCGAGATCGCGACACTGCACTCCAACCTGGGTGACAGAGCAAGACTCCATCTCAAAAAAAAAAAAAAGAAAAGAAAGAGGAATAATGCAAGTTATAACTAATAAATATTAAACATTTAAGCAAAATCATTCTAATAAAGCTGAAATATTTAAATTTTTGAAAATTTATTAAATCATCTTCACAAAACTATTTGCAGTTCTAGCATTCAATATCAACAGTTGCATTGTGAAAAACCAGCATCCTACTTCATCTCTGCTATATCTAGACATACACACATACCAACTTAAGAGCAATATGGAGTGTTGGCTATTACGGAATGTTCCTGGGCAGCCTTGTGCAATGGTTGTGGGCACTCTATTAGTTTATGAGAACTACCTACTTGATAGCTACCAGTTAGATTGTCCCATAGACAAAGATCAATGTGTCCCAAACTGAACTCACTGGATTCCTTTCCTAAACCTGCTATTTTTCTGCTTTCTCTATCTCAGCAAAGACCCTTTCTCTGTCTGTCACCACTCACATACAGTTTGTCACCATGACCTGCTGATTATTCCTGTGTGAAATTTCTCCTCACTTCTCCCATCCTGCTCTTATTCCTTGCTGGGTTATTGGGACCACTTCACTCTTGGTCTCCCTCTGTCCTTTCCTGGTATGATCTTTCTAAAACGAAAATCGGCCAGGCGCAGTGGCTCACACCTGTAATCCCAGCACTTTAGGAGGCCGAGGTGGGTGGATCACCTGAGGTCAGGAGTTCGAGACCAGCCTGACCAACATGCTGAAACCCCGTCTTTACTAAAAATACAAAAATTAACTGGGCATGATGGTGGGCGCCTGTAATCCCAGCTACTTGGAGGCTGAGGCAGGAGAATCGCTTGAACCGCGGAGGCAGAGGTTGCAGTGAGCTGAGATCGCACCATTGCACTCCAGCTTGGGTAACAAGAGTGAAACTCCATCCCAGTAAATAAATAAATAAATAAATAAACGCAAATCTACTTGTCAAAATAGCATGTCTTTAATAAAAGATAAATAAAAACTAAAAAAAAAATAAAACACACATCTATGCTCACCTTCATGGAGCCTTCCCACATCTGAGCACAGCCCGCAGGGCGGGGGCCTCTCCCCAAGGTCATGCTGCGGTTGTGTGGCTTCATCCCATCCGGAGCTCCAGGCTATTGCTGCTGATTTTGCAGTGTTCCCATCCCAGGGGCCTCTCCGGGGCAGGTGATCCTCCTTGAAATCCCCATGTCCTTCTCTGGGGCCTAGAAATTCCATCTGCTGCTCCTGTGGTCCTCTGGGTTCAGGGAAACCCCGTGGGACTCCAAAGACCCTTGTTGCTCTGCCTGGGCTGGGTCAGGCGGACCCGCGAGGCCTCTGCCCTGTCTCCTGGTCTGAGCACACCACTCTGCTGTTTCTGCTTTGAGGTCTTTCTCCGTCTTGGGGTTCACCCCAAGGATCCCCAAACTTACCGGTTTCTGATTTTGTGCCCCGACCTTGAGGTTCAGCCAGTGCTGGGGGTGGGGTTGAGAGGATTTCGCACACATTCACCCACTTTCTCTCAGTCTTCTTCTGTCTTGGGAGCCAAGAGCCCAGCCCTTACATCCTGTTCGCCAGGCTCCTTCCTGTGTCCCACCACACCTGGACCTTGGAAGTTTCAAAGCCAGCAGAAGACTTAATTTTTCCTGGGCTCCATGGCTCGCGCCTGTAATCTCAGCATTTTGGGAGGCCAAGGCAGGTGGATCGCTTGAGCCTAGGAGTTCCAGACCAGCTTGGGCAACATAGTGAACCCCCCGCCCCAATTCTAAAATCAATACAAAAATTAGTCAGGTGTGGTGGTGCACACCTGTGGGAAGTAGAAGTGGGAGGATCGTTTGAACCTGGGAGGTAGAGACTGTAGTGAGCTGTGATTGCACCACTGCACTCCAGCCCGAGTGACAGAATGAGACCCTGTCTCTTAAAAAAAAAAAAAAAAAAAACAAAGAAAGAGAGAGAATTATTCTTATACATCCAGATGTACCACATTTTCCCTGAGGCAGTGAATTCAGAATACTTGCAAAGGTAAATGAGGAAGGGTTAAGCTTTAACAGGAAAAATGGGGAAAAAAGTGAATAATAGTTCAAAATATTATCTTTCTATGCAAGGGAAGGGATCCAAATTATACCACAGTGGCGTAAAAATTATTTTGAGCTGAAGATTTGAGAATCAACAGATGCAGAAAGAGGCTTTGTCTGAATACTACTCCCTTATCTGACTAAAAGCAGAAACTTCTGGAAGCGAGACTGCCACTAGCCCTCTGGAGGAGTTTCATGGCTGTGAAGGAGATGAAGAAGACCACAAGCAAATAGGATGACAAACCATCTTGTCTCCCGGTTTGTTCTCCTAAAAATACATTTATCTTTCCTAGAGAAACCCATTTGTTCTTCCAGTAGAAGCCTTTTGCTTTTTCTCCCTGCTCCCTTACCCTTATTAAGATAGGCTTGTAAATCCCTATCTTTAGTTATGGATCAAAGCCGTTTTCTTTGTGGGTTCCTAGTGTGTGAATAAACTTTATCTTTTCTTTTGTTCATCTGTCTTTTGTCAGTTTAATTCACAGTCCTCCAAGAACAGCATCTAAGAGGGTGGAGAAAACGTTTTTCCTCCCCCACGCAAGCAATCACTTTAGAATCTTCGTGATGTTTTAGGTAGAATTTTGGTACCTAGTTCCCGCAGCGAGGATTCCAGTCTCAGAAAATCCACTGCAGTAGCACCGTTTCAATCACACTTCTTGATGATTTTCTTGGTATGAGCTTGTTTGCTTGAAGCTGCGGAAGAGAAGTCACAAAGAAAGCCTAAGGTTTCAGAGAGCACTGAGGCAAGCTCAACTCGGGTCTCAATTCGATTTCTAGAAGAGGAGGACACTAGTGGAAATCATTTCCATATTTCCAGGGCTAAAACCAATACAGTAGTATGTCTGCTTCTTACAGTTTTTTTTTTTTTTTTCCCTATGCTTATACACTTTTATTTTCTACATTTTTGGACTCACACTTATGTATACTATTTTGTACCTTTAGCTTATACTATTTATTAGTTAAATATAAATGTATAGTGTGAAGATGAACATTTTTTCAGGACATGAAGCATTTTCTTTTCTTTTTTTTCTGAGATAGAGTCCCCCTCTGTTGCTGAGGCTGGAGTGCAATGGCATAATCTCGGCTCACAGCAATATCTGTCTCCCAGGCTCAAGCAATTCTCCTGCCTCAGCCTCCCAAGTAGCTGGGACTACAGGCACGTGCCACCATGCATGGCTAATTTTTGTGTATTTTTAGTAGAGACAGGGTTTCACCATGTTGGCCAGGCTGGTCTTGAACTCCTGACCTCAGGAGTTCAGTGCTAGGTCTCAAACTCTCAGCCTCTCCAGTGCTAGGATTATAGGCATGAGCCACTACGCTGGGCCTGCCTGCCTGCCTTCTTTCCTCCTGAGGCAGGAAGATCACCTGAGGTCAAGAATTTGAGATCAACCTGGCCAACATGGTGAAAACCTGTCTCTACTAAAAATGCAAAAATTAGCCGGGTGTGGCAGCAGGTGCCTGTAATCCCAGCTACTCGAGAGGCTGAGGCAGGAGAATCACTTGAACCCAGGAGGTGGAGGTTCCAGTGAGCCGAGATCATGCCACTGCACTCCAGCCTGGGTGACAAGAGTGAAATTCCGTCTCAAGAAACCAAAATAGACATTTGAGTTCTAAAAAATAGGCATTCTAGTTTGAAGATATTACAACTAAAACTTCAATGAACATTCTTGTGCAGTTTTGTTTGTTTGTTTGTTTTCTTTTGTTCTTTTTCAATATAGGGTCTCGTTCTGTCACCCAGGCTGGAGTGCAGTGGTGTGATCATGGCTTACTCTTGCTTCGACCTCCCAGGCTGAAGCGCTCCTCTTTGCTCAGTCCCATAAATAGCTGGGACTACAGGCGTGCACCACCATGCCCGGCTAATTTTTGTATTTTTTTGTAGAGATGGGGTTTCTCCATGTTGCCTAGGCTAGCCTCACACTCCTGAGCTCAAGTGATCCACCCACCTTGGCCTCCCAAAGGGCTGGGATTACAGGCGTGAGCCACTGCGTCTGGCCCTCTTGTATAGGATTTTTGATGGCCATGTGCTCTTAATTCTATTGGATATATACCTAGGAGTGAAATTACTGGTGGCTCTAGGTTTAGCTTTGGTTTTTCAAAGTGGTTGAACCAGTTTATACACCTCCCAGTAATGTATGAGGGTTCCGGTTACTCCCCATTCCCACCAACATTCAGGGTGGTTGTTGCTTCCCGTCTTAGTCATTCTGGTGGATGTGCAGTGGTATTGCACTGTGGTTTCAATTTGGATATGCATATTTTATTATGAAAGTAATATATTTTTATATATGTAGAAAATTTAGGCTGGGCGTGGTGGCTCACACCTGTCATCCCAGCACTTTGGGAGGCCAAGGTGGGTGGATCACCTGAGGTCGGGAGTTCGAGACCAGCCTGACCAACATGGAGAAATCCCATCTCTACTAAAAATACAAAATTAGCTGGACGTGGTGGCACGCACCTGTAATCCCAGCAACTGGGGTGGCTGAGGCAGGAGAATCGCTTGAACCTGGGAGGTGGGGGTTGTGGTGAGTCAAGATCGTGCCATTGCACTCCAGCCTGGACAACAAGAGTGAAACTCTGTCTCAAAATAAATAAATAAATAAATAAATAAATAAATGAAAAAGAAAATAAAATTTAAAAAGTGCAAGAAAGAATAAACTAAACATCACTTGTACCCTATCATCCTCTCCCCTCCACCAAGCTTCATTGGACTGGAGTATTTATGTACAATGTTAAGGTTGTGCTGATTCATACTCACAGGATCCATGTATCCCTTTTTCATCCTCAACTGGGATTACTTTAAAATTTGTCAATTTTGGTATCTCATTATAGTTTTATTTATTATTTCTTTTATTTCTCTTGAAGTTGGACTTTAAAAAATTTTTCCAGGTGTGGTAGTATGCACCTGAAGTCCTCGCTACTGGGGAGGCTGAGGCAGGAGGATTGCTTGAGCCCAGGAGTTCAAGGCTGTAGTGAGCTATGATTGCACTGCAGCACTCTAGCCTGGGTGACAGAGCAATGTATATCAAATGTATTACATATTTTTAAATTTATTTTATATATATATATATTTTTTTTTAATTGTTGTTGTTTTCTTGAAACAGAGTTTCGCTCTTGTTGCCCAAGCTGGAGTGGAACGGCGCAATCTGTACTCACTGCAGCCTCTGCCTCCCGGGTTCAAGTGATTCTCCTGCCTCAGCCTTCCGTGGAGCTGGAATTACAGGCGTGTGCCACCACGCCTGGATGATTTTTTGTATTTTTTTAAGTAGAGATGGAGTTTCACCATGTTGGCCAGGCTGGTCTTGAACTCCTGACCTCATGATCCTCCCGCCTTGGCCTCCCAAAGTGCTGGGATTACAAGTGTGAGCCACCGTGCCCAGCATCATATATAAATATATATAATTAATTTTATAAAATATAAAATTAATTTTATTTATTTATTTTTTAAAGGCTGGGCATGGCAGCTCACACCTGTAATCACAGGATTTCGGGAGGCTGAGGCAGGATTGCTTGAGGCCAGGAGTTTGAGACCAGCCTGGGTAACGTAGTGAGTTTTTTTTAAATTTTACTTTTTAAAATTGTATTGCTCTTCATATTGTCATTTTATTTTATTTTATTTTATTTTATTTTATTTTATTTTATTTTATTTTGAGATGGAGTCTTGCTCTGTCACCCAGGCTGGAGTGCAATGGTGCGATCTCAGCTCACTCCCAGGTTCAAACAATTCTCCTGTCTCAGCCTCCTGAGTAGCTGGGATTACAGGCACGCACCATCACACCGGGCTAATTTTTGTATTTTTAGTAGAGACAGGGTTTCACCATGTTGGTCAGGCTGATCCCGAACTCCTGACATCATGATCTGCCCACCTTGGCCTCCCAAAGTGCTGGGATTACAGGCGTGAGCCACTGTGCGTGGCCTGTATTACCTTTTAAATAAATTGTCTCATTTCCTTTGATGAAACAGATTTTGATCATCATACCTAACGAAAACAGCATCAAAAAAAAGCTTACATGGTAATCTCATAAGTTACTAGATATGCAAACATCTAGTTTTGCAAACATCTAGATAGCAAACATTTAGCTATCAGAATATAGTGTACATTTTAAAGGAACAGGTGTGGTAACTCACACCTGTAATCCCAGCACTGTGGGAGGCTGAGGCGCAAGAATCAATTGAGCCCGGGAGTTCCATACCTGGGCAACACAGCAGACCTCATTGTACTAAAAGAGTCCCAACTACTCTGGAGACTGAGGCAAGAGGACTGATTGAGCTCAGGAGATTGAGATCAGCGCTCTCATCATGCCACTGCACTCCAGCTGGGTGACAGAGTAAGACCCTGTCTCAGAAAAGAAGAACAAGAAAGAAAGAACATATACTTTTTTTAAAGTTCTGTTTTTGAACTTATTTGAAATTGTCTTTCATTTTTGTTTTTCTGTCACTTATAAACATCCCCCAGTAAAGCTCAATTGTCCACATAACCAATAATATTATTGGAAAAAATTCATATAATTATTTCTGCAAATGCCAAAGGGAAGTCTTCATGGAAACTCTCCCTAAAAGCAATAAAATGTTGCCTCTTTAACATGACAAAAAGGCTCTATTGAAAACCAAAAGTCAAAATTACACTTAATGGAGAACATGAATTATTCCACTTTAAAATAGGAACAAGACAAGGATATATTATTACTACTATTCAATTTAGCTCTAAAAATTCTGACAAAGCTATTTGAGAAGAGAAAGAAAGATATACACAAAGAAAGGGAAGAAATAAAACGATCATGTTATGCAAATGAAATGAAAAGCACCTCAAAATTACTAGAGATAATAAATGAAGGCATCAAAGAAACAAGATATAATACAAATTAATTTAGGACAATTTTCCTCTAGACAATAGTGCATTTCTAATTTTTGTTCTTTCTTTCCATGCATCCCTTTCTGTTTTTTTTCTTAAGTAAAGCTTTATGATTTTACAATTTATAAGTCCTGAACATTTTGTGTTAATCTTTTCTCAGGTATTTTAAAGTTTTTAAAATCCCTTTTATGAATGGGATTTTTCTTTTTGACATTACATGTACTTTCTGTTTCTTAAATGTTTAAAATAAGGCATTTCAGCCAGGCATGGTGGCTCACACCTATAATTCTAGCACTTTGGGAAGCTGAGGCCTCCTCAGGTGGATTACCTGAGGTCAGGAGTTCGAGACGAGTCTGGCCAACATGGTGAAGCCCTGTCTCCACTAAAAATACAAAAATTAGCTGGGCGTGGTGGCACACGCCTGTAATCCCAGCTACTTGGGAGGCTGAGGCAGGAAATTTGCTTGAACCCAGGAGGCAGATGTGGCAGTGAGCCGAGATTGTGCCAGGGAACTCCAGCTTGGGCGACAGAGACAGACTCTGTCTCAAAAAAAAAAAAAAAAAAAAAGGCATTTCTTTTGTAATCTAATTATAACATAATATTTGAAGTTATTTGGAATTGTCTTTCATTTCTCTTTTTCTGTCACTTATTTTTTTTTTTTTTGAGACGGAGTCTCGCGCTGTGTCACCCAGGCTGGAGTGCAGTGGCGCGATCTCGGCTCACTGCAAGCTCCGCCTCCCAGGTTCACACCATTCTCCTGCCTCAGCCTCCGAGTAGCTGGGACTACAGGCGCCCGCCACCACGCCCGGCTAGTTTTTTTTTTGTATTTTTAGTAGAGACGGGGTTTCACCATGTTAGCCAGGATGGTCTCGATCTCCTGACCTCGTGATCCACCCGCCTCGGCCTCCCAAAGTGCTGGGATTACAGGCTTGAGCCACCGCGCCCGGCTTTTCTGTCACTTATAAACATCAGTCATTCACAATGACTAATGATAGAGGTACATCACATGAGTATAGATGTAAAGTATTGTTTAAGAAAACTTAGGTATTTATTTTTCGAGCTTTCATGTTGTTATGCTGTTCCTACTTTTCTTCTTCTTCTGTTTTTGTTTTGTTTTGTTTTTTTGAGTTGGAGACTTGCTCTGTTGCCCAGACTGGAGTGCAGTGGTGCAATCTTGGCTAACTGCAACCTCTGCCTCCCGGGTTCAAGCGATTCTCCTGCCTCAGCCTCCCAAGTAGCTGGGATTACAGGCATGCGCCACCATGCCAAGATAATTTTTGTATTCTTAATAGAGACAGGGTTTCGCCATATTGGCCAGGCTGGTCTCGAACTCCTGACCTCAGGTGATCCACCTGCCTCGGCCTCCCAAAGTGCTGGCACTACAAGTGTGAGCCACTGGGCCCGGTCTGTTCCCATTTTTCCAGTGTTCTTTTCCTCCCCTCATTTTCTTTCCTGGTGTCTTGAACCAGGTAACTAGGAGGCATATTAAGGGGTTTTAAATTTAGGTAATAAAGCAAATCAGTAGTTACTGGTATACAGCACTTTTACAGAATTTTATTACTAAATATAATAATTATAATTAAATATAATATAAATATATATTTATATATAATAATATAATATATAATGCAATAAATATAAATATAAATTATAATGTAAAAAATACAGAATTTTTTGCTAACCATTACCTCTGGTTTCAGGCAGTTGTCAGGTGACTGGCCTCAGGATAACACATTACTCTATGTATTGCTATGTAACAAACCACCCCATAACTTCATAGCTTCAACAAAAATATGTGATTGTTGCTCACAGTTCTGTGGGTTGCTGGACTTACCTGGGCATTCTCACTCAGAATTTGCAGTGTCAGCCAATCTGAAGCCTCAACTCCACTAGACAGTCCGGGATCTGATGTTATCTTCAAGTGGATAGTGTCAGAATTGAATTGAATTATTGACACCCAGCTAGTGTCTGCTGCAGAATTGCTTGATGTGTGGGGACCACTCATTCCAACACACACACACACACACAAATTTTGGTGTCAGAAGCATCATAAGTGTTGATTTTTCCTATCTCAAATAGTAGCTACCTTCGGAGACTATCTGCTGCACTTATATGAGTTGCGAAAATACTTGAGACAGAACCAGGCTAACGAGGGATAGTTTTTTTGTTTGTTTTGTTTTTTGTTTTGTTTTGAGATGGAGTTTCCCTCTTGTTGCCCAGGCTGGAGTGCAATGGTGCGATCTCGGCTCACCGCAACCTCCACCTCCCGTGTTCAAGCGATTCTCCTGCCTCAGCTTCCCAAGTAACTGGGATTACAGGCATGCGCCACCACACGAGGCTAATTTTTGTATTATTAGTAGGGATGGGGTTTCTCCATGTTGGTCAGGCTGGTCTCAAACTCCCTACCTCAGGTGATCTGCTTGCCTCCGCCTCCCAAAGCGCTGGGATTACAGGCGTGAGCCGCCGTGCCTGGTCCGATAGTTTTTATTTATTTACTTATTTATTGTTTTTTCTTTTCTTTTCTTTTCTTTTCTTTTTTCTTTTTTTCTTGAGACAGAGTCTCGTTCTGTTGCCCAGGCTGGAGTGCAGTTCACGGATCACTCTAGTCTCGACCTCCTGGCTCAAGCTATCCTTCTGCCTCAGCTCCCCCCAAATTCCCCCATTACCAGGACAACAGGAGTACATCACCATGCCCGGCTAATTTTTACAATTTTTTGTATAGTTGGAGGTCTCAGTGTATTGCCCAGGCTGGTCTCGAAGTCCTGGACTCAAGCGATCTTCCCACCTTGGCCTACCAGAGTGCTGGGATTACAGCCTTTTTTTTTTTTTTGGAGACGGAGTCTCGCTCTGTTGCCCAGGCAGGAGTGCAGTGGCAAGATCTCAGCTCACTGTAAGCTCCGCCTCCTGAGTTCAAACGATTCTTCTGCTTCAGCCTCCCCAGTAGCTGGGATTACAGATGCCCACCACCACGCCCTGCTAATTTTTGTATTTTTAGTAGAGACGGGGTTTCACCATATTGGCCATGCTGGTCTCGAACTCCTGACCTCAGGTGATCCACTTGCCTTGGCCTCCTGAAGTGCTGGAATTATAGGCGTGAGCCACCGCGCCCAGCCTGGATAGTTTTTTGTTTGCAGTGTGCAATACTGTCTAGTCCAGTGCTTCGCAGGCCTCTCTGTGAATACAAATTGCCTGAGGATCTTGTTCAAATGCAGATTCTGATTCAGTGGGTCTGGGAAAGCATCATCAGTCGGTTCTTGACTATTTAAACAAAAACTGGAAAAGCCCTGAGATTCTTCATTTCTGAGCTCCCAGATGATGCCCATTCACTTTTTTTTTTCTTTCTTCCCTTTTTAAGGCTTTGTGTAGAGAAGTTCCTGGCACTAACCATTCTTCTAACAGTCTGATCAAGATATAAGTCACATACTATATGAATGAAAGTGTACAACTCAATGATTTTTTAATATATTCATAAAGTTGCCCCGTCATCACCACAATCAACTTTAGAACATTTTCATCACCCCAAGAAGAAATCCCGCACCATTTAGCCATCAACCTGCAACCTCCCCATCCTTCCCTGCCTTGAGCAACCACAACAATCTACTTTATTTTGCTACAGATTTGCCTATTTTGGACACTTCATCTAAATTGAGTCATACAATATGCAATCTTTTGTGACTGGCTTCTTTCACTTAACAATGCTTTCAAGGTTCATCTGTGCTGGGCCAGGTGCAGTGGCTCATGCCTATAATCCCAGCCCTTAAGCCAGGTGGATCACTTGAGATCAGGGGTTCGAGATCAGCCTGACCAACATAGTGAAATCCTGTCTCTACTAAAAATACAAAAACTAGCCAGGTGTGGTGGCACATGCCTGTAATCCCAGCTACTTGGGAGGCTGAGGCAGGAGAATCGCTTGAACCTGGGAGGCGGAGGTTGCAGTGAGTGGAGATGGTGCCATTACACTCCAGTCAGGACAACAAGAGCGAAACTCTGTCTCAAAAAAAAGGTTTATCTGTGTTGTAGCATGGATCAGTACTTCAGTACCTTTTATGGCTGAGTAATATTCCATTGTATTGATAGAACACATTTTGTTTATCCATTCATCAGTTGATGGACATTTGAGTTGTTTCTACTTGTTGGCTATTATGAATAATGCTGCCATGAATATTTGTATGTAAGTTTTTGTGTGGACATGTGTTTTCATTTCTCTTGTGTATAAACTTGGAGTAGAATTGCTGGGTCACGTGGTAAGTCTATGTTTAACCTTTTGAGGAACTGCCAGATTGTTTGTAAAGTGGCTGCACCATTTTGCATTCCCATCAGCAGCATATGAGTGTTCCAGCTTCTCACAACCTCACTAACACCTGTTATTATCTATCTGTATTATTATGGCCATCTTAGTGGGTGTTATGTGATATCTCATTGTGGTTTTAATTTTGCATTTCCCTGATGGCTAATAATGTTGAACATCTTTTTATGTGCTTATTGGCTGTTTTTTTTTTTTTTTTTTGGAGACAGAGTCTCACTCTCTCGCCCAGGCTGGAGTGCAGTGGCGCGATCTCGGCTCACTGCAACCTCCACCTCCGGGGTTCACGCCATTCTCCTGCCTCAACCTCTTGAGTAGCTGGGACTACAGGCGCCCGCCACCATGCCCGGCTAATTTTTTGTATTTTTAGTAGAGACGGGGTTTCACCGTGTTAGCCAGAATGGTCTCGATCTCCTGATCTCGTGATCCGCCTGCCTCGGCCTCCCAAAGTGCTGGGATTACAGGCGTGAGCCACTGCACCCGGCCGGCTGTTTTTATACCTTCTTAAGAAAAATTCCTATTCAGATCCTTTGTTCATTTAAAAATTGGGTAGCCTTTTTATTATTGAGTCATATCAAGAAACTTTTTTAAATGGCCCGTTGCAGTGGCTCATGCCTGTAATCCCAGCACTTTGGGAGACTGAGACGGGTGGATCACTTGAGCTCAGGAATTTGAGATCAGCCTGGCTAATGTGGCGAAACCCCGTCTCTACTAAAAATACAAAAAAAAAAAAAAAAAAAAAAATTAGTCGGGTATGGTTGCATATGCCTGTAATCCCAGCTACTCGGGAAGCTGAGGCACAATAATTGTTTGAACCCGGGAGGTTGAGGTTGCAGTGAGCTGAAATCATGCTACCACACTCCGGTCTGGGCAACAGAGTGAGACCTTGTCTCAAAATAAATTAAAAAAAAAAAAATTTAAAAGAGCCACCCAAAGGCTGACTTCTTATTCATTTCCAAACCTGCTTTTGAGGCTGGACTTTTTATTCTTTCTTCCTTTTCAAAATGTTTAATTTAGAGACAAGGTCTCACTGCAGCACCCAGGCTGGAGTGTAATGGGACCATCACAGCTCACTGCAGCCTCAAACTCCTGGGCTCAAGCAAGTAATCCTCCCGGATTAGGCTCCCAAAGTGCTGGGATTACAGGTGCATGCCACTATACCTGGACTTTTTTATTTCTTAGAATTGCATTTTAACATTCATATGAAGAGAACACACGCAAGTTTAAAAACAGGAGTTTCCTCTGACCTCAGCTAGCCAGACAGAGGAAAGGTGAAGAAAGGCTATGTTCTGCAAGATCTTTTAAATAAATGGTGTTTAAGAGGTGTCAGTTGTCAAAATGCAAATAGGTGGGGAAAAATAAAAAAGGCACATCAGTTGACTTTTAACTCTTTAAACAGAAACTGCGAAAGTCTCATAGCCTCAGCCCAGGCAGCCCCAGGCAGAAACAAGGACTAGATAAAAGGCAGGGAGAGTTGATCATTGACTCAATTAGGCTGAATCAATCTTGTCATTGAGTTCCCAAGGAAATTCAATTACAGGTCAAGTGCAGGAAGCCCTGTAATTGTGGCTTAAGCAGTAGAAATGACAGGTAGTCGATAGCAGCCTGGGGATGGGTTTGAATTCAAAGTCCCTGAATCTGTAGTGGGAAAAAAAGGCAGGAGAGTTGTCAAGAGGAAGAGGCTCCTGGAGTTGAAGAACCAACCATGCAGAGGTTTGCCCCAGGCCAAGGGGGCACTAGACAGGGCACCAGAAATGGCACTGCCAGCCCCACCCACCAACCCAGGTACTCAACCTGACGGTGGTGACTCACCAGCCGGAAGGGCTCATGTGTAGAACCTTCAAGACTCAGTAGGAGACTCCAGCACCAGCATCTCCAGCTAAGTTGAGTTGTCTGTGTGGCCAGAAACTGCACTACCCAGGCCAAGGCCAGAGGGTGGGGCCAGTTGGCTCTGTAGGGAGAGCAAAAGTCATGGTGGGGGCCAAGAGACTTAGTTCCCTGCAGAACTAAGTCTAAGAGAGTCTTGGAAGTAACTGATCCCTCTAGCAGCAATACAAATATTGCAAGAGAGTCTTCGAGTCAAAACCCAGAAGCCATAAAAAGACTGATATATTCCACTATGTCAAAAACAACAAGAAAAAGCTTTTGTGTGGCAAAAAAAAATTATAACTATATTGTACTACATTTTCGTAATATGTTACCGTTGGGGACACTAGGCTAAGGATATATGAGATGGCTCCATATCTTTTTTAAGCACTGCATGTGAATCTATACTTATCTCAAAATAAAACGTTTCGTTAAACTTATATATAAAGGCTGGGCGCGGTAGCTCATGCCTGTAATCTCAGCACTTCGGGAGGCCGAGGCAGGCGGATCACTTGAGGTTAGGAGTTTGAGACCAACCTGGCCAACATGGAGAAACCCTGTCTCTATTAAAATACAAAAAAAAAAAAAAAAATTAGCTGGTTGTGGTGGTGTTCCCCGTAATCCCAGCTACTGGGGAGGCTGAAGCAAGTGAATCACTGAAACTCGAGAGGCAGAGGTTGCAGTGAGCTGAGATTGCGCCACTGCACTCCAGCCTGAGCAACACAGCGAGACATCATCTCAAAATATAGGTAGGTAGGTAGGTAGATAGATAGATAGATAGATAGATAGATAGATAGATAGATAGATAGATAGATAGATAAAAGGCAAAATACATAAGAAGAGCTGGAATACATACTTGCAACTCATATCAAAGACCAAGGGCTGGCTGGGTGTGGTGGCTCTCACTTGTAATCCCAGCACTTTGGGAGGCTGAGCCAGGCAGATCACCTGAGATCAGTTCAAGACCAGCCTGGCCAACATGGTGAAACCCCGTCTCTACTAAAAATGCAAAAATTAGCTGAGTGTAGTGGCAGATGCCTATAATTTCAGCTGCTCAGGGGAGTCTGAGGCACAAGAATCACTTGAACCCAGGAGGCGAAGGTTTCAGTGAGCTGAGATTGTGCCACTGCACTCCAGCCTGGGGGATAGAGTGAGACTCTGTCTCAAAAACAAGCAAACAAACAAACAAAAGACCAAGGGCTAATGCTGTAATTTACAAAGAGCTTGTAGAAATTGAGAAGAAAAAGACCACCAATGCAGTTTAAAAAAGCACACACACTGCCGGGAGCGGTGGCTCACACCTGTAATGCCAGCACTTTGGGAGGCTGAGGTGGGAGGATCACCTGAGGTTGGGAGTTTGAGACCAGCCTGACCAACATGGAGAAACCCTGTCTCTACTAAAAATACAAAATTAACCAGGCGTGGCGGCGCATGCCTGTAATCCCATTTACTCAGGAGGCTGAGGCAGGAGAATTGCTTGAACCCGGGAAGCGGAGGTTGTGGTGAGCCAAGATTGCACCATTGCACTTCAGCCTGGGCAACAAGAACAAAACTCCATCTAAAAAAAAGAGCAAAGGATAAAGAGACAGTTTACACACCAAAAATATAAAAAGTCTTTAAATTCATGAAAAGAAGTTCAACCTTTCTCATAAAATAAATGCAAATTAAAACTATAGTGAGACACCATTTTTGGTAAAAGTCCCCAAATCCAAAAGCTGAACAATGTACTCTGTTGGTGAACTTTTAAGGGAGCAGACACTCTTTGCATTTACCCTTTGATCCAGCATATGGGGCACATATATAAGATATGTACATGAAATACCAATCCGTGCATAAAAATGAAATGACATAGCACAAGGGTATTCACTGAGACACTGTGATAGCAAAAGAGTGGAAACGATTCAAGTGTCTAGTAATGGGGACTGGTTGAATAATTTATGGTCCAGCCACATAATGGACTAAATATAATATTGGCTACAAGAAAGAAAGAGGAAGATTTCTATGAACTTATGTAGAAAGGGTTCCTGATTTATTATTGCTAAGTGAAGAAAGCACTTTTCAGAACAGTAAAGTGTATCCTGCCTCTTAGGGAAGAAAGAGGGGTCAGAATACATCTCTGTAAAAATGTTACCTCAGGTGGAAGGAGAAAGGGGAAAGGTGAAGGAGGCAAGGGTGGAAATGAGGTTTCTCTGTAATGTTGTTGCTGAAATGCCAGGGGCTCAGTTTACTGCACAGAAAGTCAATCACTGAGACAACGAGTATTGCCAGAGAAGAAGGCTACAATCAGGCGCTGCAGTCAAGGAGATGGGAGATCAGTCTCAAATCTATCTCATTGGCTGGCTAAAATTAAGGGTTTATATAATAGGGAAGAAATGTAACCATGTGTGGGAAAATAGGAATTAGGGAGGGGTTAGGAAGGGAAGTTGGTCAACAAGAAGCAGGTGGTCTGTTAGGCAACCATGATGGATGAGAAGTCTGGCATCTCATTGTCCAGAAGCCATGATCTGGTAAGTTTCAGCTCCTTGATACTATCTGGGAGGCCTGATGGTTGGTTTCCTGAGAAAGGAACTCAGCTAAGATAAATGTCACTTTCTGAAGTTTTAAGACTGGGAGGATCATTTTTATGTTTATTCAATGAAACCATAAACATCAGTTCTAAGGGACAGCTGGGCCAGTTTCAATGCTGTTTTGTATAGTTGTGACTCTTAATCCTATAAATTTATTTCCCATCTTAAAAGAATTCCCAAGACTTAGAGATGCTCCACAGAGAGGGGTAGAATGGAGCTTGTCACCTGTCCTTTGGGAAGGTAGACATGTGCAGGAACTCAGGAATCCATGCTTGAGAAAGTAGAGCCTGGCAATATTAGGGAAGGAAGTGACCCTAAAAATTATCCAGTTCCGGCCAAGCGTGGTGGCTCATGCCTGTAATCCCACCACTTTGGGAGGCTGAGGCGGATGGATCACTTAAGGTCAGGAGTTCAAGACCGGTTTGGTTAACATGGTGAAACCACATCTCTATTAAAAAAAAAAAATACAAAAATTAGCCAGGCATGGTGGTGCACGCCTGTAATCCCAGCTACTCTGGAGGCTAAGGCATGAGAATTGCTTGAACCTGGGAAGCAGAGGTTGCAGTGAGCCAAGATTGCACCAATGCACTCCAGCCTGGGTGACAGAGCAAGACTGTATCTAAAAAAAAAAAAAAAAGATCCAGTTCTGTATTTTCATTTTTTACATAGTTGAGGGAAACTAAGACGGAAGTGGAGAATTAATTCCCTTGCCTAAGGACTTATAGTGAATAGTGTGAAAATAATCTCTGGAGCCCAGATTTCCTCAATTTCTAAGAAAAGTAGCTCTTCCAAAGTATGTCTTTATTGCTGAAGAGGCAGCACGATTTGGGTGAGGAAAGTGAGTTGCTTTTTGTGATTATAGCTGTCAGGTGCCCACCACCACACCTGGCTAATTTTGTGTATTTTAGTAGAGACGGGGTTTCACAATATTGGCCAGGATGGTCTGGATCTCCTGATCTCGTGATCCGCCCACCTTGGCCTCCCAAAGTGCTAGGATTACAGGTATAAGTCACTGTACCCGGCCAATTTAAACCACTTTTAATGGAAATATTTCTAAAACCCTTCCTGCTGAACATAATTTAACTTTCCCAATGACTCAGTGCCATCATTATAAAAATAAATTACCGGGACTGTGGCACGGGCAACAGTCCCCAGGGACTCCTGCAGGAGGAAGGTAAGGCCTTTGCCCCTCACACTAATAGACTGTTCTTCTTTCTGAGGTCTTGCATTTGCTTTTGAGAGCCTGTCTGTCCTCTCTTTCAGCTGCCATCCCTGTGGACTGGCAACGCCTGAGTCTCATTGAGGATTTGAAGAGTGAGAAAGCCCCTCCTCTGTGTAAAACCTAGTGTTCTTTGAGGGTCTTTCCGAGTCTCAGACTCCAAGGTCCTCTCCACTTCCCTTGATTAGGATTCTTTGCTGCCCTCACGGCCGGCTCAGAGCAGATGCAAGCCCCATTCATTCAAGGCTCCTCTCTTTCACTCTCCTCCTCCTCCCCCAAGCTCCCCACCACTACACCCGTCTCTTCCAAAGTTTTATGCTGTGGCTTCTGGAATCCCATCCAAGGCAAACAAAGTTCTCCACATATAGTAAAACATTAATTCTATATTTAGCCAAGTGAAGCATTCACATAGTTAGAATCATCAAATGTACTAAAAGGTTCAAGGTGAAACCAGCAGCTCTGCCACACCAGCACCAGCCCACCTTGCACAGGAAAGTCTCTTTTAGTTGCTGCTTCTGGTATTTGTTTTCTTTTTTGTTTGTTTGTTTGTTTTGTTTTTTGAGACAGAGTCTTGCCCTGTTGCCAGGATGAAGTGCAGTGGCATGATCTCGGCTTACTGCAACCTCAGCCTCCCAGCTTCAAGCAACTCTCTTTAGTAGTAGGGATTACAGGCATGCGCCAGCACACCCAGCTAATTTTTGTATTTTTAGTAGAGACAGGGTTTAGTCATGTTGGCCAGGCTAGTCTTGAACTCCTGACCTCAGGAGATATGCCTGCTTCAGCCTCCCGAAGTGATGGGATTACAAGCGTGAGTCATCAGGCCTGGCCTGCTTTTTGAATTTTAAATAATATGCAAGAACTGCTATTTTTTATTTGTCCATTTTAAAATGATCTGTAGACTTTCTAACATGACACAGGCAATTTCTTGTACACATACATTCAAGCAAGCACATGTAACTTTTTCTCCTAGTTTAGTTTTAATTTTCAGGTAAGTCAATATTCCATGTTTACACGGTTTCCACTATCGTGTTTATATATTCAGTAGTTACATGTTCTGTGGTTGTGGTTGTGTTTCTTTTGTTTTTCATCATTTTTATTTTCCAGGAGTTAGTAATTGCTTAGTAATTACTAGGCAATTTTCTTAGTTTGCTTGGTTGTCTATGTACCTATCATTATTTCTCTTATCCTCCTACAACTTCTCATTATAATTTTCCACATGATAAAACACATCAAATAATAAATTGTATTCTGGTTGGGCAAAGTGGCACATGCTTGTAGTCCCAGCTACTTGGGAAGATCCCTTGAGTCCAGAAGTTCCAGGCCAGCCTGGGCAATATAGCAAGACCCTGTCTCTACAAAATTTTTAAAAATTAGCCAAGCATGGGGCTGGGTGCAGTGGCTCAGGCCTGTAATCCCAGCACTTTGGGAGGCCAAGGTGGGTGGATCACAAGGTCAGGAGATCAAGACCATCCTGGCTAACACGGTGAAACCCCGTGTCTACTAAAAATACAAAAAAATTGGCTGTGTGTGCTGGCGGGCACCTGTAGTCCCAGCTACTTGGAAGGCTGAGGCAGGATAATGGCGTGAACCCAGGAGGTGGAGCTTGCAGTGAGCTGAGATCATGCCACTGCACTCCAGCCTGGGCGACAGAGCGAGACTCCATCTCCAAAAAAAAAAAAAAAAATTAGCCAAGCGTGGTGGTGCACAGCTGTAGTCCCAGCTACTTGGGAAGCTGAGGTGGGAGGATAGCTTAAGCCCAGCAGTTTGAGGCTTCAGTGAGCTATGATTGTACCACTGCACTCCAGTCTGAGCAACAAAGCAAGACCCCTGTCTTAAAAAAAAAAAAAAAAAAAAATCTGTTTTCTGGAGTTCTCTGTCATCATGCTCCAATCTGAACATTTCTGTTGTCTAGGTCTTTTGTACACATTATTATTTTAGGATTTCTTTTCACCATAATTGCAGAAATTCCTTTAGCCTGTGAATTGGATTGCCTGTTCCTTAAATTCGCATCTTCTTTCTTGGTTTAATCTCTGGTTTTGGTAGGGCACATTCTCCACTAGCTACCTGGGAAACGATTTTGTAGGTAATTATTAAAAATCATTTTATTGGCCAGATGTGGTGACTCATGCCTGTAATCCCAACACTTTGGGAACCCAAGGCAGGCAGACTGCTTGAGTGCAGGAGTTCAAGACCAGCCTGGGCAACATGGCAAAACCCCATCACTATTAAAAAAAAAAAAATGTATTGAAGTGTAATTTTCCCACTGTAAGAGGCACCCATTTTAAGTGTATGCTTTTATGGGTTTTGATTTTTTTTTTTTTTTTTTTTTGAGACGGAGTCTCACACTGTCGCCCAGGTTGGAGTGCAGTGGCGCAATCTCAGCTCACTGCAAGTTCTGCCTCCCGGGTTCACACCATTCTCCTGCCCAGCCTCCCAAGTAGCTGGGACTACAGGCACCCGCCACCACGCCCGGCTAATTTTTTAGTATATTTAGTAGAGACAAGGTTTCACTATGTTAGCCAGGATGGTCTCGATCTCCTGACCTTGTGATCCGCCTGCTTCAGCCTCCCAAAGTGCTGGAATTACAGGGGTGAGCCACCGCGCCCGGCCGGGTTTTGATAAATTTTATGCCCCTGAGTAACAACCACCGCAATGAAGATCTGGAGCTTTTCCATTGCTCCAAAAAAATCAGTGCTCTACCCCAACCAATCTTCACCTCTCCTCCATCCCCAGCTCCAGACAACCTTTCTGTTTTTTGTTAGTAGAGATTAGATTAGATTAGTCTTTTCTAGGATTTTTATCTAAATGAAATCACACAGCAGTCTTTTGAGTCTGGCTTCTTTCACTCAGCATAACGTTTCTGAGATTAATCCATATTGCTGTATGTATCAATAATTCATTCATTTTTAACAACGGCTTTGTTGAGGTGTAATTAACATACAATAAACTGCACATAATCCAAGTGTACTATTTGATAAATTTTGATGTATATTCATGCCCGTGAACCTATGGTCATTACTCAGTATAATTATTCTGAAATTCATTAATGTTGTTACTTGTATCAATAGTTAATTCTTTTTTATTACCAAGTAGCACTCCAGTCCAGTATATATAGATACACCACAGTTTATTTATCCACTCATGTATTTAAACATTGGATTGTTTCCAGTTTGATCTATTACAAGTAAAACGGCTATGAACATTCTTTGTGCAGAGAAAGCTACTATGTCTTTGACGTCTTTGTATGGACATATATTTTCTTTTCTCTTAGATAAATACCTAAGAGTAAAACTGTTGAATTAATGGTAGCTGTATGTCTAATATGTTTAACTTTTTTTTTTTTTTTTTTGAGACAGGGTCTCACTCTGTCGCTCAGGTTGGGGTACAGTGGTGCAATCACAGCTAACTGCAGCCTCCACCACCCCGGCTCAAGCAATCCTCCCACCTCAGCCTCTCTAGTAGCTGAGACTACAGTCACAAGCCACCACCCCAGCTAATTTTTGTATTCTTTGTAGAGATGGGGTTTCGCCATGTTGCCCATGGTTGGTCTCAACCTCCCAGGCTTAAGTGATCCACACTCCTGGGCCTCCCAAAGGGCTGGATTACAGGCGTGAGCCACCGCATCCAACCTGTTTAACTTTTTTTTTGAGATGGAGTCTCGCTTTGTTGCCCAGGCTGCAGTGAAGTGGCACAATCTCAGCTCACTGCAACCCCCACCTCCCAGGTTCAACTGATTCTCCTACCTCAGCCTCCTAAGTAGCTGGGATTACAGGAGTGCACCACCACACCCAGCCAATTTTTGTATTTTTAGTAGAGGCGGGGTTTCATCATGTTGGCCAGGCTGGTCTCTAACTCCTGACCTCCAGTGTCTCCCACCTCGGCCTCCCAAAGTGCTGAGATTATAGGTGTGAGCTACAGTGCCCAGCCATAGCCTGTTTAACTTTTAAAGAAGCTGTCAAACTGTTTACCAAACTGGTTGGGCCATTTTATTTTCCTACAAGCAATGTATGAGAATTCCAGTCACTCCATGTCCTCTCTAACACTTGGTTTTGTCAGACTTTTAAATTTTAGCTATTGTGATAGGTATAGTGTTATTATCTCTGTGTGGTTTGATTTTGCATTTCCCTGTTGACTAATGCTGTTGAACATTTTTTCGTGTGGTTATTGGCCACTCATATCTTCTTTTGTGAGGAATGAGTCTGTTCAAATATTTTGCCAATTGTTTATTTGGGCCTGCTACCACATTGAGTTGTGTGTTGTCTGGTATATTCTGGACAAATAAAAATAGCTTCATGTAAGTACAGTGGCCTTACCGTAATCCTGTTAATTGGGAGGCCCCATATTGTAGGTAGATCGCTGAGCTGAGAGTTCGAGACCAGCCTAGTAATATGGTGAAAACCTCGCCTCCACTCAAAAATCCCCCAAAATGGCCCAGACAGGCATGCAGCTCGCAACCCCGGCTTACTCCAGAGGCTTACATGGAGGATAACTCTGCAGTCCAGTTCAAGGTTGCAGGAGCTGTGATCACCACCACTGCACTCCAGCTCTGGTGACAGAGTGAGGACCTCATCTCAAAAATATATATGCATGGGCATATATATAAAAGCCATATTTTCTCCCGTTCCTGGCTTATCTTTTTCATTTTTCTTTTTTGCACCAGGCTCCTACTCTGTTCTCAGACTGGAGCGCAGCATTTACCACGCTCACTACAGCCTCAGTTCTCCGCGCTTTAGGTGATTCTCTCACCCTCAGGACTGCTGGTGGTTCCCTGCTACCACACCCAGCTATTTTTTGAATTTTTGGTAGAAACGGGGCTTCTATGCTGGCTGTGGTTAGTCTTGAACTCCTGGGCTCAAATGATCCTCCTCAGCCTCTCAAAATGCTAGGATTACAGCTGCAAGCCACCACGTTTGCATTTTCTTAATGGTGTCTTTTGAAGAGCAGAAGTTTTTCATTTTGATAAAGTACATTTTACCAGGTTTTTTTTCTAAATGGCTCATGCTTTTCTTTGATGTTCTGTTTAAGAATATTTGGCCTACCTCCATAATGAAGAAGCAGTCTCTCAATGTAATTTAGGATGGGGGCTTGTGGTGGAGGTTGTGGTATTAGTTCTACCACTGGAGACTCCAGGTATCAGCCTGATCTCCAGAATGGCTGGACACTGAAGGTCAGCTGTGTTGTAACTGCCCAGTGGGTTCACCTTGCCCGCTGCCTAGACACAGCCAATTTATCAAGATGGGGAATTGTAATAGAGAAAGAGTAATTCACTCAGAGTCGGCTGTGCGGGAGACCCGAGTTTTATTATTTACTCATATCAATCTCCCTGCCTTTGGGATCAGAGTTTTTAAGGACAATTTGGTGGGTAGGGGGCAGCCAGTGAGTCACGAGTGCTGATTAGTTGGGTCAGAGATGAAATCATAGGAAGTAGAACTGTCTTACGCTGAGTCAGTTCCTGGGTGGTGGCCATAGGATCAGATGAGCCAGTTTATCGATCTAGGTGGTGCCAGCTGATCCATCCAGTGCAGGATCTGCAAAATATCTCAAGCACTGATCTCAGGCTCTACAATAATGATGTTATTCCCAGGGGAGGGTCAGAATCTTGTGGCCTCCAGTTGCATGACTCCTAAACCATGATTTCTAATCTTTTGGCTAATTTGTTAGTCCTACAAAGTGCCTAGTAAAACAGAAGGCATGTAAATCCCTTCTGCCAATATTGATTGATCGTGCTAAATGGCTTGACCAATAAAATGGCCTCAGCCCACAAAGGTTGTTGATTTGAAACAGTGTAGAATACTTGATGGACACAAAGAGATTAACACTTTAATTAATGCCCTGTCAGGAGCTGGCATGCTGGTGTAGACAGAGTCTCTGTACAGTAGCCCTGTGTGGAATGCAGACTTGGGCTGTAGCAAAAGCACCACCCAGCAATGACCACTGGGATTTTGGACCAAAAAATTTCCATTTGAGAGATAATTAACTAGCTTGCTATTGAACATTAATTGAAATGGCCACTATGACTAAAGGCATAAAATAATCTTGAAATCTGACAGAGTCATAATATCTTGGACAATTTTGGAGAAACATGGCCGGGTGCGGTGGCTCACGCCTGTAATCCCAGCGCTTTGGGAGGCCGAGGCGGGCAGAGTCACTTGAGGTCGGGAGTTCAAGACCAGCCTGGCCAACATGGCGAAACCCTGTCTCTACTAAAAATAAAAAATAAAATAAAATAAAATACCCGGCCGTGGTGGCATGTGCCTCTAATCCCAGCTACTCAGAAGGCTGAGGCAGGAGAATCACTTGAACCTGGGAGGCGGAGGTTGCTGTGAGCCAGGATGGCGCCACTGCACTCCAGCCTGGCAACAGAGCAATACTCCCTCTAAAAAATAAATAAATAAAACTGAAGAAACACTGTAATGGAGTGGAAAGTGCCCAGAAGAGCTCCATAACAAATGGAAATGGTGTATACAGGAACATGCTACCAGAGAGATGCGAGGATTACTCATGAGCGGGTAGTCTCTTTATCCCTAGAATTGTAGCTGCCCAATGGGTTCACCTTGCCCTTGCCTAGACAGAGCTGATTTATCAAGACGAGGGAACTGCAATGGAGAAAGAGGAATTTATGCAGAGCTGGCTGTGTGGGAGACTGGAGTTTTATTATTATTCAAATCAGTCTCCCTGAGCATTTGGGAATCAGAGTTTTTAAGAATAATTTGGTGGGTGTGGGGCCCGCGGTCAAGAGTGCTGATTGGTTGGACGTGGGATGAAATCATAGGGAGTCTAAGCTGTTCTCTTGTGCTGAGTCAGTTTTTTGGTGGGGACCATAAGATTAGAGGAGCTAGTTTACCGAAATTTCTCAAGCACTGATCATAGATTGTACAATGGTGATGTTATCCCCAGGAGCAATTTGGGGAGGGTCAGAATCTTATAGCCACCAGCTGAATTACTCCTAAACCATAATTTCTGATCTTTTGGCTAATTTGTTAGTTTACAAAGGCAGTCTAGTTCCCAGGCAAGAAGGGGGTTTGTTTTGGGAAAGGGCTGTTATCATCTTTGTTTTAAACTATAAACTAAAAAATAAGTTCCTTCCAGAGTTAGTTTAGCCTCTGCCCTGGAATGAACAAGCACAGGTTGGAGGTTAGAAGCAGGAAGGAGTTGGTTAGTCAGATCTCTTTCACTGTCTCAGTTATAATGTTTTTTTTTTTTTTTTCTAATCTCACTCTATCACCCAGGCTGGAGTGCAGTGGAGCGATCTTGGCTCAGTGCAACCTCTGCCTCCCGGGTTCAAGCAACTGTCCTGCCTCAGCCTCCCGAGTAGCTGGCGTGCGCCACCATGCCCGGCTAATGTTTTTGTATTTTTAGAAGAGACGGGGTTTCACCATATTGGTCAAGCTGGTCTCAAACTCCTGACCTCAAATGATCTGTCTGCCTTGGCCCTCCTAAAGTGCTGGGATTACAGGCATGAGCCACCGCACCTGGCCTTAGTTACAGTTTTGCAATGGCGGTTTCAGAATCCACTTTGGAACCTCCTGAGATGCTGCTGGATGCTACAGCCACTTGGGTCACTTAAGCGGTGCCCTAGGAACAGCCATCTGTTGACCAACAAAGAGCTTCTTGATTTATGGATGGCAGTTCCCAGGTGAACGGACAGCATCCTGTTCGGAACACCACCACTCTAATTAAAGAAGGTAAGAACAAATCAGCTGTGTGGGCGGAACTGCATGCTGTTCGACTCTCTGTTTGGGGTGTGGTTTGTTTTGTTTTGTTTTGTTTTTGAGATGGAGTCTCGCTCTGTCACCCAGGCTGGAGTGCAGTGGCGCGATCTCAGCTCAACCTCTGCCTCCAGGTTCAAGTGATTGTCCTGCCTCAGCCTCCCGAGGATCTGGGACTACAGGCATGCACCACCACACCTGGCTAATTTTGTATTTTTAGTAGGGACGGGGTTTCTCCATGTTGGTCAGGCTGGTCTCGAACTCCCGACCTCAGGTGATCCACTCGCCTCGGCCTCCCAAAGTGCTGGGTGAGCCACCGCGCCTGGCCCCTGTTTGGGTTTTTACCAATTCATGGGTATAGCTAATGGCCAGGCCACGGCATCTGGTAAAACAATGGAGACTGGACTATTGAAAGTATCCTCATATGGGGCATGGCCCCATGGAAACCACCATGGGAATTTAAGGGATGTATTAAAATAGGACATATCAATGATCCTCAGAAGTAGCCCCTTCTAGGACTGGAAGGAGATTGGAATCTGCAATACCCTTGTTTGAGGTGGCCACCTGGCTGCATTAAATGAGTGTACATGGGGGACCTATAGCCATGCAGACATAAGCTGGATCTAGACACGTTCCTCTTGCACCCTCTCAGGCATAAAATGCTATAAGAATCATACTGTCTATCAACAAGAGAGACAGAGATTGCAGATAACTATGGAGAAGGTCTCCACGGCGAAGGTCCCACATATAGCTGGCAAATTGGACTGATGCTGCCAGCCCTGGGGGGCTACAAATGGGTCCTAAAAAAAACAGACACTCTGGGACTAGGCTTTGCATCCCCAGCAGTAGATGCGAATACTCAAAATACTGTAAAAGAATTGAAACCGAAAATACTGCACCAATTAGGACTGTCGAGTCACATTTCTTCAGACCAAGAAATACATTTTCATCCTCAGAGAAATGTGTTCCACCCAAGGAACACATTTCAAACCTCAAATCATGGTTTGATAGAAACTGAACAGACAATTGAAACATCTGCTGTTCAAAATCGGGGGCGATAAAGGAATGAAAGGCTGGTTACATGCCTTCATATTTACACCCAACATGAGGGAGTCAAGGAAGGGCCCCCATTAGACAGATTACCCCACCTTGAGACCTTGTCTCTACCAAAAACAAAAACAAAAAACTGTTTTAAAACTAGCTGGATACGGTGGCGTGCACCTGCAGTCCTATGTACTTGGGAGGCTGAGAGGCAGGAGGATGGCTTGAGCCTGGGAAGTTGAGGCTGCCGTGAGCTGTGATTGTATCGCTGCACTCCAGCCTGGGCAACAGAGGGAGACCATGTCTCAAAAAATAAATAAATAAATAAGTGGAAAGTTTAGATATAACTGAAGGGAAGGAGAAATGGTAGCTGAATATAAAGAAATGAATGAGTGGGTTACAATGAGGGGATATCACATATTACATCAATATTACATTGATGCTTTGAGAGGGACTCAGAGCAAAAGATGATATTTTCTCTTAGCTTAATTATACAGGATACGCCGGGCACAGTGGCTCATGCCTGTAATCCCAGCACTTTGGAAGGCCGAGGCAGGTGGATCACCTGAGGTCAGGAGTTCGAGATCAGCCTGGCCAACATGGTAAAACCCTGTCTCTACTAAAAATATAAAAATTAGACGGGCATGGTGGCGAGCACCTGTAATCCCAGCTACTCGGGAGGCTAAGGCAGGAGAATAAAAACTCTGTCTCAAAAAAAAAAAAAAATATATATATATATATATATATATATGCAGGATATCTGAAAGGGTGGAGCCATCTGATGCCAAGATCACTCCTGCTTTTGAAACCTGACAAAGCCAAACGGAAGTCTGCAAACCCTAGTGGCATCGCTCTGGGAGACATTTTGGTCATATGCTATGATTACTCCAGATGGACTGGACTCACTATTCATGACTAAGACTCTAGTAATATGCCAGTATCTTTTGTCGATTATTTTTCAGGTTATATCTACAGCCATATTGTGATACAGTGTTAACACTCACCTTGTTGCTAAGATTCAACTATCTTACATAAACCGGTCATGTGATAATACTGATATTGATGATCAAATGCATTGGGAAAATGGCCCTAGGGAAGAACTGGATTTAACTAACCAAAGCTAATTTCTATGCTACCGTGCTCTGAGAAGCCCAAGCACATGGAATCACAACATAGAGAAGGACAGAGGTCCTCAACTCACAGCCCTCACTGACTTGCTGGAGGATAGCAACACCAGCTACCAGGCCCATGCCCCAGCCAGCATCACGTGGAGCAGAGCCACCTGGTGAAGCCAGTGGGCCCACAGAATCATGAAGTTACAACTGGCATTGCTTCAAGCCATGCAACACTGGGGGTATTTTATTTCCTACCAGTAAATAGATGAAACACCCGATATTTCCAATCCCTCAGGCTTCCAGGATTCTGCTGGTTTTTGATGTCCACCCCCACCCGCCAGCGCTTGGATTTGAGCTCCCTCTGCTCTGCCAAGTCAGTCATCACTCTCCACGCTCCCCCCCGCTTTCCAGAATGCTGAGTTCTCCTGTCTGTGCTCATTTCCTCCCCCGTTCTTCTTGTCCTTGTGGGTTTATGCCTTTTTTATCCTTTTATTGTAATTTTAGTGGGGTTTTGGGAGGGTGAAGAGATAAATAGATCTGCTTAATCTGTCCTGTTTAATTCAGTTTCTCCTGCATTCTTAACATATTCACAGGATTTTCCCTCCACCTCCTTCTTTACTCAAGATCTGGCTCTGCTCACAGGCTCCTCCCAGACACCACACACCCCAGAGTTGAGAGGTTTGGGGTCAGTGTCCTCCTCATTCCCAGTGGTTCCTTGAGGGCCATGCCACTCACCTCTTCAACCCCGCCCCCATCCCTGGTGAACGTCATCATCCACTGAGCAGTGGGCACACCCTCTTCTCCATCGGCCCCCAGTCTTCTCATTCTGGTGATTTTACCATCCCCATGACCAATCCAGCCATCAGCCTGTCCTCTGAGCGCCCCGAACTCCTCACGTCACATGCTTCTCCTCTACCTCCTTCAGCCATAACGTCACAGGACCAAACCTCCACTGTGTCATCTCCCAGAGCTGCCTCCCCTCTGAAGTCACTAGTTCAGGCTGTCTACTCAGCATAACGGCCAGTTGAGAGGTCTCTTCTCCTGTGTGGAGCTGACCCCACAGTCTATACTCTGCATCCCTTGTCGCGACCCCACCTCCCAATGGTGCATTCCATCTGCCTTATGTTATCACCTTCTCCTTCTCTGTATGGCTTATTTTATTTTATTTTATTTTATTTTATTTTATTTTATTTTAAGACAGAGTCTCTCTCTGTCGCCCAGGCTGGAGTGCAGTGGAATGATCTCAGCTCACTGCAACCTCCGCCTCCCAGGTTCAAGCAATTCTCCTGCCTCAGCCTCCTGGGTAGCTGGGATTACAGGCACCTGCCACCACTCCCGGCTAATTTTGTATTTTTAGTAGAAATGGGGTTTCACCATGTTGGCCAGGCTGATCTCAAACTCCTGACCTCAGGTGATCTGCCCACCTCAGCCTCCCGAAGTGCTGAGATTACATGTGTGAGTCTCCACACCAGGCCTCCTTCTCTGTATGTTTTCTGGGGGCTGCCCAGCACCCATTCACCCGCTTCCAGGAGCAGAGCCTGATTTTGTCTCTAGACCTCTCCCTGTCCCCCTCAGTCCTTGTCATCTAGGTTAAACTGGCTTCACCCTCAGCCTGGTGTGAGCCAGGCCCTGCCAATCCATCACCTTGCCTGGTGACTGAGATGGGCGCAGGAGTGGACATCTGACCAAAGGCAGGCCAGTTAGTCAAGAGACTCAATTCCTGGATTTTCGTGGAAGCCATTAGGTAAGTGGGGTCTTTGCTCATTGAATTTAAGTCTGGGAGGATGAAGGCCAGCACTGTTGCAGCCGTTTTGCCACAATGAGGGGAGGGCCTTTGGGAGGATAAAGTCAGGCAGAGAAGAGAGTAAAGCCTGAGACCTGCAGCATCTATGCCTGAATCCAGCTGTGCCTAAAGGCAGGGCTGTAACTCACACTTCCAGTTACAAGAACCCATTCAACCTTTCTGCTTTAGCCTGGTTTTTATTGTGGCCCTACTGAAGGCACCATCAGGAGAATCACATTTAAAAGTGGCACAAGACAAAGACTTGAATCTGGATACCTTCAGCCATAGTCTACAGCTCCCCCTGGTGGAAAACATTGTTTTTCAGAGTCCGCTACTAGGCCTTAATTTTCATCCACCACGTGTCCCAATAGTCTGTATATATCTAGGTCAATTTAGAACATCTTTTCTAGTTCAAAAAGCATGTAATTGCTGCTATTTATAATCCTGATCACAGCCCATTCCGGTAATACTTTGTAATTCAGAACTATAATCCCCAACGAAACATGTCCCAAAATCATGCAGTGAATGTGGAATGTGCTAGATCATTAGGACTCTTTTTTTTTTTTTTTTTCTTTTTGAGATAGGGTCTCGCTCTATTGCTCAGGCTGGAGTGCAGTGGTGTGATCACGGTTCATTGCCGTCTCGACCTCCTGGGTTCAATGATCCTCCCGCCTTGGCCTCCCAAAATGCTGGGGATTATAGGCAGGAACCACTGTGCCTAGACAGGAATCAATTTTTATAATTATCAAAAAACAGACAAGAAGAAAGGAGGAAACACAAAACCATAATGCGGTAGAAGGTTAAAATCCAGTCAAGTATAACGTCATTGATTTCTGGTTTCAAAGATTGTATCGCCACAATTGCCTCTTTTCTCCCCACATCTCATGGAAATTATCAGAAAGAAGTAACGGTATGACAGTGTAAAAAATGATCTGTTCCGGCCGGGCTCGGTGGCTCATGCCTGTAATCCCAGCACTTTGGAGGCCGAGGTGGTAGATCATCTGAGGTCAGGAGTTCGAACCAACCTGACCAACATGATGAAACCTCGTCTCTACTAAAAAACTAGCCAGACATGGTGAAAATGGGCAGAGGCTGCAGGTGAGCCGATTCGCACTATTGCACTCCAGCCTGGGCAACAAGAGAGCGAAACCCGTCTCAAAATATATATACATATATATACACACACACACACACACACACACACACACACACATATATATTCCAGCAAATTATAAAGCTGGAGAGAATGTCACTAACAGAACTGAAATCTGAGGAATTTGAGGAGATGTGTTTTTCGTTGAGAGCGAAGTCACGCAGTAGTGAGCCGAGCACCCAGCAAAAAGGAGGGGCTCCCCAGAGGAAAGTGGAAAGATCTCCCCGGCAGAGCTCCGCCCAGCCCCAGCTCTGAGCAGCGGGCCCCAGGCATCAGGGTTTCAAGGCTGAGGAATGTCCAGGGCTGCCGCATCGCGCCTCGCTTCCTCCGCCACTAAACCAGCGGGGGACTGACTGCCCGAGGCTGGTGCAGAAGCGGGTGCGAAGCCGGAGAGGGAACGCGCGTGGCGCCCCAGCCGCCACCTCAACCCAGCCACTTCCGCAGCTGCCCGGGCGCCGCTGCACCCGGACTACTCTGCGGTCCACCCGCTGCGGCCAGAAGAAGAGAGACTCCGGGGAGAGTGGCCCTGCAGCACCCCGGCCTTCACAGAGCAGGGGGCGGAGAAGCCCAGGTGCCCTGGGTGCCTGCGCAACCTGAGCCCGGGTCGCCTCGCGCCTTATCCTTGGGGCTCCCCCTGGCGGTTATTCCGGTCCCTGCAGGGAAATGTGCCCGTTGTCTCATCTGCATCCACTTAGCACCAAGACTGGGTAGCTGAGGGGTCGGCGGGAGAGGAGTGGGGAGGCAGCAAAAGATGATCCACGCGGACGACCAGGGAGCCCGCACCAGCCTCCAAGCGCGTCAGTCTCCAGCTCCACTCCCCAGGGTGAACAGCCAACGGATAATCACCCCGAAGTAAGGCCCATCCGCCTCCTGAAAAAGGTGGATAAAGAAGGGCAATCCGCTGAAGAATGGAGTACACGAATTCTAAGTACAAGAATGTACTTACAATATTCAAATTAATACCCTCAATAACATTAATGACAGACTCTTGCATTCACAGTAAACAACCTGGTGTCCAAAATGTGGTATATCCATGCAATGGAATATTATTCAGCCTCTAACAGGAATGAAATTCTGACACATGCTATAATGTGGATGGACCCTGAAAACATTACGCTGAATGAAATAAGCCGAACACGGAAGGACAAATCCTGTATGAGTCCACGTATACGAATTACCTACAGTAGGCAAATTCATAGAGGGGACGTCATTGTTTAATGGGCACAGAGCTTTTGTTCGAGATGATGAAGAGTTTCAAGTATAGTGGTGATGGTTACACAAAAATTTTGGCTGTACTTAATGCCACTAAACTGTACACTTAAAAATGGTTAAAATGAGGCCAGGCACGGTGGCTCATGCCTGTAATCCCAGCACTTTGGGAGGCCGAGGTGGGTGGATCACCTGAGGTCAGGAGTTGGAGTCCAGCCTGGCCAACATGGTGAAACCCCATCTCCATTAAAAATATAAAAATTAGCCGGGCATGGTGGGATGTGCCTGTAATCCCAGATACTAGGGTAGCTGAGGCAGGAGGACCTCTTGAACCTGGGAGGTGGAGGTTGCAGTGAGCTGAGATCGTGCCACGGCACTCCAGCCTGGGCAACAGAACGAGACTCTATCTCAAAAATAAAAATAAAAATAAAAAATGGCTAAAATAGAAAAAATTATGTTATGTGTATTTTACCACAAAAAAAAAACAAACCCCAAAAAATCCCATTAACGAAAAAGGAGCAATCATAGAACAAGAAACAGTTCTTAGAAATTCAGCACATAATGGTAGGAATGAAGAACTCAATAAAAGCAGAGAATAATGGAGTGGACATTGTTTTATAAACACTGTGATTCAGGAGGCCACCCAAGGAACTATCTTAGGATATTTTTGAGGACTCTAGTTAGATTTGTAATTGTTTCTATCCTTAGTAAAAAGTCCTTGGTTCCAATATAAAAAAATGAAGCATCAACTCAAAAGCATAGCATTTATTCCACAGTGTAAAGAAAACATCCCTTGCTCCTCACCGTAAGGCTGAGTGGCAATGGTTGGGGTCCCTAAAAGGAGAAAAGCAAGGCATGGGGAATGCCAGCAGAGAGGAAGAGCTTAACTCTACCTATAAGGGAGCAAAGACCAACTCTTCAGGCCCTGGAGGATGCAGAAGGGGGAGAAGAAAGAGGCCTATCCGAGAGGCCAGGCACACACATTCTTGTTTCCCCTTCTTGGTTTGGAATCGGGGCCTGGTATGGTGGAACAATCCAGAAGGGTATGGGGAACTTGGGGACATAGACTAGAGGATGCTTCAAAGCAGGAGGAACTCTTTGGGTTGCCACATCCAGGCAGGATTTGGGCAAAAGCATAGAAGAGGCAGAGGGAGGCGGAGAGTGGGAAGAGCAAGGAACAGCTCCCAGGCCCCTCATGCTGCAGCGTGATGCCGGGCATCCATGTAGTCCCACTTGACACGGTGAGGGGAGAGCATCTGCTGAGAGGCCTCTGGGCCAGCTGTGACCTGGGGTTGGGAGATGGGTCATCCGTAGCTGGGAGCAGCGGACACCATGACATACCCAAGTCTGGGTGGAACCTGCAGGTCCCAGCAGATGCCAGTCCAGAGACCAGACTAGCCACCCTGGGTCAGGGAACAGCTGAGGGAGGACAGCACAGGGATGGCCAGCTCTCTCCCAGTATACCCAAATGCCATCTTGGGAAAGGAAATGAGATGGAGAAGGGCTGCCCAGTTGGAAGATGAAATAGGAAATGACTATATATTTACTCCAAAGACAGCATCTAATCTGGAGGAGACAAAGACTCCATTAACTATCAAGTTAATGCATTTTCTCCTGCTGCCAGTGTGAGGAAGGAAGGAAGAAAAGATCAGATATGGTCTCTATTGTCTGCCCCTCTGAGTGCCTTGTTTACAAATTTACAACCCTGCCACGTAAACATTAATCAGATTCAGAACACAATAAATCGTAAAACAAGAAACAATGGTGAGAAGGAAACCAGCAAAACACGTGGTTAAGTTTTAACTGTTGCTCCTAAATGTTTGAAAAACTTAACATAAATGATAAGAATCACAAAACTACAAAAGACAGTATTAAAAATAAAATAATTTTTAAAAATTCTCTAAAATTTAAAAAATTTAAATGCGAGAATCTAGGCTCTTTCAACTAACCTGAGTGCATTTATTGTTTATAAATTATACTTTAATCATTTTGATTTAAAAAGTAAAAACACAAAGTGTTCTCCCTCCACTCTCCCTGCTCTCCACAGACTCAAGGTCTCTCTATGTGGTATCTTTGCAACAGCAGGCTGGTTTGAGCTTCCTCACAGCATGGCAGCCACAGACAGTCATGCTGCTTGCATGGTGGCTTTTATGACCAAGACCGAGAAGTCACATTACATCATTTCTGCCATAATCACCAGCCCATCTAGATTCAAAGGAAGGGGACATAGATGTTACTTCTCAAAAAGGAGTGTATAAGTCGCATTGTGTGACAGGTATGTGGCATGAAGGATATTGTCATAGCCACCTTTTTTTTTCTTTTTTTTGACGGAGTCTTGCTCTGTCGCCAGGCTGGAGTGCAGTGGCGTGATCTCAGCTCACTGCAACCTCTGCCTCCTGGGCTCAAGCGATTCCCCTGCCTCAGCCTCCCAAGTAGCTGGGACTACAGGTGCATGCCACCACGCCCGGCTAATTTTTTATATTTTAGTAGAAATGGGAGTTCACCATTTTGGCCATGATGGTCTCGATCTCCTGACCTCATGATCTGCCCACCTCAGCCTCCCAAAGTGCTAGGATTACAGGCGTGAGCCACCGCGCCCAGCCTGTCATGGCCATCTTTAGAAGATACAGTATACCACAGCCTGGCCTCTGACCACAATTCACATTCCAACCACATGAAAACACAAGGCTCTTCCCATTATGGCATCAACTCAAGGCCTAGCATTTCTGCATCCAAATCGGGTCCAGATGCAGCTGAGTCTCCACAGGTGTGATTCACCAACTTTCTGCAGCTCTCAGGGTACCTGCTCTGGATTAAAAATGAGGCCATCCCAGCTCCTTGGGGTGGTCAAGAGCTTCCCTGGAATGTGGCATCGTAACATTCCACTAACACTCCCTGAGCACCTTGCATGCCTGGCACTGTGTGGAGCCATGGAAAACCTGGATGAACAGGAAAGACCCAGAATTTGCCAATGCAAGCTTTGGTGTAGCCTTTCCTCTGTGACTATCACTGGTTCCACTGATGCAGGGCAGGTGAGCCCCAAAATTGAGGCTTAGCCAGGGAGGGTTTTTGGCTTCACCCAGGAAAGAATTCAAGGGCAAGCTGGTGGCGAGGGGTGGCTATGCAAAAATTTCTTTAAAAAGGTTGGTAACGGCCGGCCGCGGTGGCTCAAGCCTGTAATCCCAGCACTTTGGGAGGCCGAGGCGGGCGGATCACGAGGTCAGGAGATCGAGACCATCCTGCCTAACACGGTGAAACCCCGTCTCTACTAAAAAATACAAAAAAACTAGCCGGGCGAGGTGGCGGGCGCCTGTAGTCCCAGCTGCTCGGGAGGCTGAGGCAGGAGAATGGCGTAAACCCAGGAGGCGGAGCTTGCAGTGAGCTGAGATTCGGCCACTGCACTCCAGCCTGGGCGACAGAGCGAGACTTCGTCTCAAAAAAAAAAAAAAAAAAAAAAGGTTGGTAACTTCTGGGTTGTTGAGTTCTTGCCATGGAAAGGGGTAGTAACTTCTGGGTGTTGCCATGGCAATAGTAAACTGGCATGGCACCGGTAGGCGTGTCTTATGGAGTGGTGTTCTCACCTCTTCCCTGTTTCAGCTAGTCTTCAATCTGGCCCGGAGTCCAAGCCCCACCTCTGGAGTCAAGTCCTGCCTCCTATATCACTGCTACTTGGATATCATCCCCAATCATGGAACCTTCTTCAGGTTCCTTAACTTTACTACATTCCACTTTAAAATCTCATAGCTACATTCCATGGTGAATTCAGGTTTTTGAACATACGCTGATAAACACATATTTGGAGGCATCACACAGTGGTCCTGTCAGCCAGCCTCCCTTTCCATTGTGGTTACATCCTCATCTGTATAGCAAGGCTTTTTACCATTTTTTGGAATATTTATCTTATGAGAAATGGGAATACTGAAAGCGTAACTGTTAAGACTTCATATACGTGAGACAAATAGAAAAGATTTACCTACAACAGGATGTTCATTGGCTTTAAGCTAAACCTGGCAGATTGATTGTGTTCTAGTTGTTAAGAAAAGAGCAAAATACACAAAATCCTGGGAATGCATTGTTGGAGATTGAGTCTAAAATGTATTGTATTATTGGAGACTTTATATTAAATACATCTGATAACATATTTACCCTCTTTGGGAAGAGAACCTTCCTGATAGCCTGTGGTTCCCACTCTCTCCCATCAGGCCTGAGTCTGCGTTTTTTTTGTTTGTTTTGTTTTATTTTCAGACGGAGTTTCACTCTTGTTGCCCAGGCTGGAGTGCAGTGGTGTGATCTCGGCTCACCGCAACCTCTGCTTCCCAGGTTCAAGCAATTCTCCTGCCTCAGCCTCCTGAGTAGCTGGGACTACAGGCAGGTGCCACCACACCCGGCTAATTGTTTGCATTTTTAGTAGAGACAGGGTTTCACCGTGTTAGACAGGATGGTCTCGATCTCCTCACCTCATGATCCTCCCGCCTTGGCCTCCCAAAGTGCTGGGATTACAGGCATGAGCCACCGTGCCCGGCAGAGTCTGCGTTTTTAGGTGTGCCACGTAGCATACACGAAAGGGAAGAAAGACACGCGTATCCATTTCACCTGACTGCTGTAACGGATTACCACAAACTTGGTGGCTTAAAACAACACACGTTTATTCTCTTACAGTTCTGGAAGTCAGAAGTCCGAATTCAGTTTCACTGGGCCCAAATCCGGGTGTTGGTGGGGCCTTGCTGTCTCTGGAGAATCCATTTCCCATCCACTTCTAGCTCCCGGAGTCGCATTTCTTGTGTCCCTTAGCCCCTGTCCTCCAGCAGCAGCACAGCATCCTGCTTCACTGTTGCTTGTTTTGTGTGTCAAATCTCCCTCTTAAAAGGACACTTGTGATTACACTGAGGGCCCACCCAGATAATCCAGGATAATCTTTCCATCTCAAGATCCTTACATTCAAACAGAATGTAAGGAGAAACATTATTGAATAAAATGAAGTAAATCTATATCTAAGAACATGGAAAACGTCCAAGACATGTAATAAACGGAAAAATAGAAACTAATACTCAACAGTCAGTTAGAAGATATAATAGAAAAAAAGGACCTACAAGAGCAATATAAAAGATAAAATGCTTTTTAATAAACTTAACACAATTCACAGGTTCTGGAGATTTGGAAATAAAAAAGAAAAAATACAATGAAGAAAAGAAAAAAGTAATAAGAAATACATCAAACCCACTTAAAGAAAAGGTAAAAACACTACAGAAGGGTACAAAAGTAGGCTTCAACAAATAGTAGCCTTGCACAGAAAGACTCAACATCATAAAATGTAAATTTTCCATAAATTAACTTATAAGTTTAACACAATAACAAAGAAAGTACCAATGACTTTTTAAAAATTAGGAAAATGATTAAAAAGACAATATACAAAATTAATGCTTAAGAATTACCAGGAAAATTCTGGAAAGGAGGAGCAATGAGGCAGAGGATGGGGAGTAGCTCTGTAAGTTGATTAAAAATATTACAGTACTTCAGTAATGAAAACAGTATAGCAGTGGTTCGTATTAGACAGACTGACCAATGGAACAGAAGAGAAAATCCAGAAATACATGCAGATACATTCAGGATTGTTCTTTATAACGATATGGGGAGAAATGAATTATTCAGTGAATGGTAATGGGACAGCTGGGAACCAGGCAGAAGAAAATAAAATTGGATCCACACCTGACTCCTCACATCAGGATAAATTCCAAAGGGGTCACAGATTTAAATGTAAAAGTGAAACTGTAAGTCCTTAAAGAATGAAGAAAACGTTGGAAAACGTGTTTGTAGCCTTTGCTTTTCTGATAATGATTTAAAATCCAAATGATATTTAAAAATTTTAAAAGACTACATTTGAAAATGTACTTGGCAAAAAACACACATTATAAGCAAAGAGTAGACACATCAACTGGGATTCTTTTTTTTCAAATCGTATCACAAATGTGTATTCTCCTAACATATAAAGAGATCTAAAAAATTATAAGAAAAAGACCAATAACCCAATAGAAAAGTGAGCAAAAGATATAAACAGACAGTTCTCAAAAAAGATATGCAAAAGGCCTGTAAACATGAAAATATGTTCAGGCTCACTCAGAAGAGAAACGCAAATGTAAACTACACCATGATACTTTTTTTCCCTTGGATGCCATTTTTCTTTTTCAAATATCAGATTGGAGAAATTAACAACACACTCTGTATCCAGGTTGTGGGCAACAAGACACTCTAAGTCATTGCTGGTACTGGTGTAAATTGGCATAATCCTTAGAGGGGGCAATTGGGCAACATCTTTCCAAATTACAGTGCATTTACCCGGGCAATTTGCCTATAGATGTACTTGGATATATACAAAATGAGGCTTGTATAAGATTATTCATCGGAGCAGCAATAGCAAAGAGTAACTGATTAACCAGGTTACGGTACAGAGATTCAATAGAATCTATGCAGCTATGATCAGCTCTCTATGAAACAAGAAACAAGACCTCCAAGATATTGTTAAAATAAAACAGCAAGGTACAGAACAGTGTTACCTTTTATGTAAAAAGGGGACTAGAAGAAAATAGATTCTTATTTGCTTGCGTATGGCCCAAGGAGCTCCACAAAACATACGAGAGTCTACCTGTGGCTCTCCCTTTGGGGGAAGTAGGCTGACCGGAAGTGGGCTGACCGGGGACACGGGTGGTAGAGAGCCTTTTCACTGTGTATTCTTTTTTGTTTATTTTATTTTTGAACGATGTAAATGTATTATATTTTCATAAATATAAAATATTTTAAGAAGAGAAGCAAATTGTAAAGTAGTACATAAAATTATCTATTTTCGGCTGGGCATGGTGGCTCATGCCTGTCATCCCAGCACTTTGGGAGGCCGAGGCAGGCGGATCACGAGATCAAGAGATCGATACCATCCTGGCCAACATGGTGAAAACCATTTCTACTAAAAATACAAAAAAAATTAGCTGGGCATGGTGGCGCACACCTGCAGTTACAGCTACTCAGGAGGCTGAGGCAGGAGAATCGCTTGAATCCGGGAGGCAGAGGTTGCAGTGAGCCAAGATAGCACCACTGCACTCCAGCCTGGTGACACAGTGAGACTGCGTCTCAAAAAAAAAAAAAAAAATCTATTTTCTCATATATGCATTTTTAAAAGCTATTTACAGTGGTTATCTTCAAAAGTCTTTTATTTTTGCTTACACATTTTTGTATACTTATTATTACAGATGTGAGCCACCGCGCCCAACCCGTTTTAACATTTAATAGTGAAAAAATGATATGTTTCTGTTTCCTCCACACTATTCTTTAACTATTACAAATGTAGTTTAATGGAATCCTGACTTTTACCTTCACTTTGGATTCAGTGTTTCTAACTTAACTTGAATTTTTTTTTTTTTTTTTTTTTTTTTTTTTATCAGACCCCCAGGACTTGTTTCCTACTATGAGATTCAGGCCAAATTAGTTTCAAAAGTTGTTTTGCGGCCGGGCGCAGTGGCTCACGCCTGTAATCCCAGCACTTTGGGAGGCCGAGGCGGGCGGATCACAAGGTCAGGAGATCGAGACCACAGTGAAACCCCGTCTCTACTAAAAATACAAAAAATTAGCCGGGCGCGGTGGTGGGCGCCTGTAGTCCCAGCTACTCAGGAGGCTGAGGCAGGAGAATGGCGTGAACCCGGGAGGCGGAGCTTGCAGTGAGCCGAGATCGCGCCACTGCACTCCAGCCTGGGCGACAGCGCGAGACTCCGTCTCAAAATAAATAAATAAATAAATAAATAAAAAGTTGTTTTGCCTCATTTAAACTTAAGGAATAGTTTTTCCTTATCTGCTGCTGCAGCGATTCCACAAACAGAAGCTTCTAATTCCTTCTGTCAACTCCTCCAAATTTCGTGACTTTATGGGGGGCAGGGTAGGGACTAAAAATCTCAGAAGAGCATTACATCCTTTGCCTCTAGACAGAGTGAAACCAAGACCTTCCCAAGAGGGAGCGCCACCTGCAGCTGAGACTATTTATAGTACAGGAGTTGGATTTAAATATAATTCTGTCCTCTGGTAACTCCAGCCAACTGCTACTTTAAGATTTGGCCCCGCCCTTTATGTAAGAGGGCATGTTTTGTTTCAGTACCTTACAGATGGAATCGAAATTTAGCAGGCAACAATAAGAAACAAACAAGCTCTGGTGTGGGCCACTAGAAGTGAAAAGCAGTGTGGTGGCGGGAGGCTGGCTGTGCAACCTTGGCATGAGGACTAGGATGGATTTAAAATAGTCCGCTCCTTGAATATAAAATGGCACAGGCTCTGTAGAAACAGTGTGTCAGTTCCTCAAACAATCAAGCATAGAGTTATATGATCCAGGCCAGGCACGGTGGCTCACGCCTGTAATCTCAGCACTTTGGGAGGCCAAGGTGGGTGGATTGCTTGATGTCAGGAGTTCGAGACCAGCCTGGCCAATATGGTGAAACCCCGTCTCTACCACAAATACAAAAATTAGCCAGGTGTGGTGGCACATGCCTGTAGCCCCAGCTACTCGGGAGGCTGAGGCAGGAGAATCACTTGGACCTGGAAGACAGAGGCTGCAGTGAGCCAAGGTCAAGCCACTGCATTCCAGCCTGCGTGACAGAGAGAAACCCTGCCACAAAAAAATAAAATAAAATAAGATACTTACTTAAAAAAAGAATTATATGATCCAGCAATCCCACTTCTAGGTATACACCCAAAACAACTGAAAGCAGGGACTCAAACAGAGACCAAAAGATGGACGCAAGCCAAGTGTCCACAGAAGAATGAATGGATAAATAAAATTTGGTATATACTGTACATACAGTGGAATATTATTTGACCTTAAAAAGGAGTGAGGTGGGGCTTGGTGGCTCACCCCTGTAATCCCAGCACTTTGGGAAGCCAAGGTGAGAGGATGACCTGAGGTCAGGGGTTTGAGACCAGCCTGGCCAACATGGAGAAACCCCATCTCTACCAAAAATACAAAAATTAGCCAGGTGTGGTGGCGCATGCCTATAGCCCCAGCTACCCAGGCGGCTGAGGCAGGAGAATCACTTGGATATGGAAGACGGAGGCTGCAGTGAGCCGAGGTCAAGCCACTGCATTCCAGCCTGGGTGACGGAGTGAAACCCTGCCACAAAAAATAAAATAAAATAAAATAAAATACTTATTTAAAAAAAGAATTATATGATCCAGCAATCCCACTTCTAGGTATATACCCAAAACAACTGAAGGCAGGGACTCAGAGACCAAAAGGTGGACGCAAGCCAAGTGTCCATAGAAGAATGAATGGATAAAATGTGGTATATACTGTACATACAATGGAATATTATTTGGCTTTAAAAAGGAGTGAGGTGGGGCTTGGTGGCTCACACCTGTAATCCCAGCACTTTGGGAGGCCAAGGCGACAGGATGACCTGAGGTCAGGGGTTTGAGACCAGCCTGGCCAACATGGTGAAACCCCATTTCTACTAAAAATACAAAAATTAGCCAGGCATGGTGATGCACATCTGTAATCCCAGCTACTCAGGAGGCTGAGGCACGAGAATTGCTTTGAACCCAGGAGGCTGAGGTTGCAGTGAACTGAGATTGCCCCACTGCACTCCAGCCTGGGTGACAGAGCGAAACTCTGCCTCAAAAAAAAAAAAAAAAAAAAAAAAGGAATGAACCTCTGATACATTACAGCATAGGATAAACCTTGAAAACATCATGCTAAGTGAAATAAACAGACACAAAAGGACAAATACTGTATGATTCTACTTATGTGAAGTAGCTAAAGTCAAATTCATAGAGACAGAAAGAATGATGGGCCAGGTGCAGTGGCTCACACCTGTAATCCCAAGCACTTGGGAGGCTGAGGTAGGAGGATCACTTGAGCCCAGGAGTTGGAGACCAGCCTGGGCAACATAGTGAGACCCTCATCTCTGCCAAAAATCAAAAAACTAACCAGGCATAGTGGCACACGCCTGTAATCCCAGCTCTTTGGGAGGCTAAGGTGGAAGGATTGCTTGAGCCCAGGAGGTTGAGGCTATAGTGAGCAGAGATCGTCCTATGGTACTCCAGCCTGGGCAACAGTACAAGACCTGGTCTCTAAAAAATAAAAAGAAAAAAAAAATAAGAAGAACAGTGGTTTCTGGGGGCTGGAGGGAGGGGAAATGGGGAGCTAGTATTTAATGGGCACAGAGTTTCAATTGGGTAAGATGGAAAAGTTCTGGAGATGGACAGTGGTGATGGTTGCACACAATGTGAATGTAATTAACCTCACTGAATTGTACACATAAAAAATGTTAAAGTGTGGAGACCGGACGTGGTGGCTCATGCCTGTAATTCCAGCACTTTGGGAGGCCGAGACAGGCAGATCACGAGGTCAAGAGATGGAGACCATCCTGGCCAACATGGTGAAACTCCGTCTCTACTAAAAATACAAAAATTAGCCAGGCATGGTAGCACATGCCTATAGTCCCAGCTACTCAGGAGACTGAGGCAGAAGAATCGCTTGAACCCGGGGGGCGGAGGTTGCAGTGAGCCGAGATCGCACCATTGCACTCCAGCCTGGGCGGCTGAGTGAGACTCTGCCTCAAAAAAAAAAAAAAAAAAAAAGTTAAAGTGGTAAGTGTTAAATATATTTTATGACAAAAAAGATTTTTTTAAAAATCCCCCCTTCATCTTGATCTCTATTACCCATCAGTCCATGGACCCTAGAGGAAAATTGGGAGATTGTTGATTTAATCAAATTAGTCTCTGGACCTCATTTTCACCATATGTGAAATGTAAGAGTTGGCTGGAGTTTCCACCATTTCATGTAGAGATGTTGAGTCAGAAGATAGGAGATGTGGGGAGGTAACTCTTATGGAAAGTAAAAAGCACAGCACTATAGATACGAATATTGACGCCTACTGAATTTTGGAACTCTGCTACAGGTCAGACATCTAAACTTTTTGTTTACAAATTTTTTTAAATCTAAATTAGAAAACATTTCAAGCATACAGAAAACCCCTACATATAGCGATTGTTTACCACCAAAAACTAACTGATGTTAATATTTTGCCAAATATATTTGGGAGGCCAGCCTCAGCCTCCCAAAGTGCTGGAATTACAGGCATGAGCCAGCGCGCCCGGCCAACGTGTCTTGTTTAATAAATCCATTCCTACCCTGAATTGATAAAGATGTCTTTTCAATCTATGTCTTTTTTTCTCATAAAACTTTCTGCTCTTTTTTAATTTTTCTATTTTCTTATTTATTTTTTCTTCTTTTGTTGTTCTTCAGAGCAGATCTACTTTCATTGAATTCTATAATCTAACATTTTTAATTAACTTCTTATTTGGAAATAATTTCAAACTTAAAAAATGTTGCAAAAATAAAAATTATGCAAAGAACATTCACAGGCTTTTTACCCAGATTCACCTATTGTTAGCATTTTACCCCATTTGTTTATCATTTGATATAGATAATATATACAACATACCATATATCATATCTAATATATATTTTTTCTGGACTACTTGAGGGTCAGTTACATACATGATGCTTTACCACTAAATACTTCAGTGTGTATTTCCTATGAACAGGGATAGTCTAACATAACTACACTACCATTACTAACTTTATAACTTTACACTGTTTTGAATCTCCTGTGATATTCCAATTTTGTCAATTGCCAATTTTTTGGTTAATGTTGATGTTCTTTATAGCATTTTTATAACCCCATAAGCCCTATAACCATTTTTCTTTTCTTTTCTTTTCTTTTTTTTTTTTTTTTTTTTTTTGAGATGGAGTCTCGCTTTGTTGCTTAGGCTGGGGTGCAGTGGCACAATGTTGGTTCACTGCAACCTCCGCTTCCCAGGTTCAGGTGATTCTCCTGCCTCAGTCTCCTGAGCAGCTGAGATTACAGGTACACTCCACCATGCCTGGCTAATTTTTGTATTTTTAGTAGAGATGGGACTTCACCATGTTGGACAGGCTGGTCTCAAACTCCTGACCTCAAGTGATCCGCCTGCCTCAGCCTCCCGAAGTGCTGGGATTACAGGCGTGAGCCACGGCACCCGGCCTCAAGTTCTATAACCTTATAGCACTTTAAAAAAATCCAATGATACAGAATCCAAACTAAGGGGAGGTGTTACATATACTTGTCATGTCTTTTTAGGTTCCTTTAATCTGAAACAGTTCCTCAACCTCTATTTGCCTTATATGACATCGACATTTTTGAAGAATGAAGTCCTCCCCACCTTTTTATATAGAACATTTCTCATTTAGTGTTTATCTGATGTTTCCTTGTGATTAGATTTGAAGTAATGCTGGAACATTGCAGAGATGTATTGTGCAGCATTGCGCAGATGTAGTATTATGTCCTTCTCAGGATATCACATCTGGAGGCACAGAATGTCTCTCTGCCCCTCATGGTTAATTCTGATTACTTGCTTAAAGTATTGCCCTATTTCTCCACTGTACAATACAATGACAGTTTTTTATTTTATTCCCCCCTCCCTTCCAACTCACGGCAATCTGTAGGGAGATACTTTTAGACCCTGCAAAAGTCCTGCTCCTCATCCAACATTTCCCCCTAGCTTTCAAATCCACTAATGATTCTTAACTTATCCAATCTTTGCCACCATGTCTGAAAATGATTTATTTAAAAGTTTTTAAGTTTTATTTTTCACATATAGGTCTTTGACCTGGAATAGATTTTGTGTATGGTGTGAGATAGGGATTGAATTCTATTTCCCCCCAGATGGCTAATCAGCTCTATTTGTTGAAGTTCATTCTTTCCCAGTTGGTAAGAAATGTCCACTTCACACATTTGCTGTGCTTGTTTTAGTACTGTAGATTCTATTTCATTGGTCCATTTGTTTATCCTTGTGCCCAAACTATGAAGTCTTCATTGCTATAGCTTTATAATAAATATTTATATAAATATATAATCGCTATCACTACATAATGTGGATTTATATAAATATATAATATATAATTGCTATGGCTTTAGAATATATATTTATATAATTGCTGTTTCATATATAATTACATATTTATATAATTGCTATGTTTATATATTATATATTTACATAAATATATAATTGCTATTGCTTTATAATAAATTTGTATATCTTATAGGGCATCTTTCATTATACTCTTCTCTAAAATTGTTAGCTATTCTTGCCATCCGGGCAATTATATTCATTTTCACAACAACCTTCAGATTAAGCAATTGTCCAAGGTCCAAAAATTGTCCAAGGTCCAAAAAGAGGGACTTGGAACCCAGGTCTGTCCGAGGCCAAAGCTCTTTTCATTACTTCCTGAGGTCCTGCCAAAGGGGTGGTTTTCTAGGCATGGAGAAGCAGAGGTCAGAGAATCAAGTGTGGTGAGAGAGAGAAGAGCAGTGAAAGAAGAAAGGCAGGTGTCAACTTGGTGTGGGTTTGGTCTCTGGGATATAGACTTTGCCAGCCAAAGGATGGAGCTTGAACTTAGCTGGCAGAACTGGAAACAGAAGATTGTAAGGAAAGGGACTGAGATCAGAGTTTCTTCTCCAGGACGGATCACCCACAGCTGCCCATGGGCAGGCGCTTGTCACTTTCTGGCTGAGTAGAGCAGTGTGGCCCAAGGCTGAAAGGGGAAACTGCGGCTGCTTTTGTGCAGGGGTGGTGGTGATGAGGGTGATGTGGGGGGCTGGAAGGCATGGAGGGGAAAGGATCTGGCTGACTACCTGGAACCCAGGACAGATCCCACCCCAGAAAGGCGCAGTAGGGGCTCTCATCCTCCACTAGCCCGCCCCTCCCTGCCTAATTAAGGACCCTAATCAGCTTGGGGAGATTAAGGGCTCTGGCCGGCTGTATCCACGCCCCCGCCCTGGCCTGGGCTGGCAAGGAAGACCTGTGGGCGGGCGTCAAAAGGGGGACCGGCCCTGTGACCCCTCACCGGGGCCGTGGGCCCGAGCCCCGGACTTCCCGGTAAGTGTCAGAGGCCCCTCCGCTGGGATAGGGTCGGTCTGAGGGCGCGGGCGAGTCCCTGCTGACCCCTGACGCCTCCAACGGGGGGAGGGGCAAGCCGGATGGGAGCGGGAAGCCGGGGCGGCAGAAGGGGGCTTCGGAGCGGTGTCCTTGGCCCCAGTTAGTCTTCCCAGCCTCCGGAGGGGGCGGTAGCAACAGAATCATCCCATGGGTTACTCGGGCTTGGAGAAACTCTGGGTTACGGGGAGAACCCTAAGGGAGGCCAGGGGTCTCAGTCGCTCAGCCTTCTCCGTCTGTGTTCGCAGAAGCCGGCAATGACCGCCTGCGCCCGCCGAGCGGGTGGGCTTCCGGACCCCAGGCTCTGCGGCCCCGCGCGGTGGGCTCCGGCCCTGCCCCGCCTCCCCCGGGCCCTGCCCCGGCTCCCGCTCCTGCTGCTCCTGCTCCTGCTGCAGCCCCCCGCCCTCTCCGCGGTGTTCACGGTGGGCGTCCTGGGCCCCTGGGCTTGCGACCCCATCTTCTCCCGGGCCCGCGCGGACCTGGCAGCCCGCCTGGCCGCCGCCCGCCTGAACCGCGACCCCGACCTGGCCGGCGGCCCCCGCTTCGAGGTCGCGCTGCTGCCCGAGCCGTGCCGGACGCCGGGCTCGCTGGGGGCCGTGTCCTCCGCGCTGGCCCGCGTGTCGGGTCTCGTGGGTCCGGTGAACCCTGCGGCCTGCCGGCCGGCCGAGCTACTCGCCGAAGAAGCCGGGATCGCGCTGGTGCCCTGGGGCTGCCCCGGGACGCAGGCGGCGGGCACCACGGCCCCTGCCTTGACCCCCGCAGCGGACGCCCTCTACGCCCTGCTTCGCGCATTCGGCTGGGCGCGCGTGGCCCTGGTCACCGCCCCCCAGGACCTGTGGGTGGAGGCGGGACACTCACTGTCCACGGCACTCAGGGCCCGGGGCCTGCCCGTCGCCTCCGTGACTTCCATGGAGCCCTTGGACCTGTCTGGAGCCCGGGAGGCCCTGAGGAAGGTTCGGGACGGGCCCAGGGTCACAGGTAGGCTCCCCTGCAGGGTGCGAGGAGGTCGGCGGGTCCTGCCGGCAGCCGGGCGGCGCCGCGAGCCAAGCCTCTGTCCGCAGCAGTGATCATGGTGATGCACTCGGTGCTGCTGGGCGGCGAGGAGCAGCGCTACCTCCTGGAGGCCGCGGAGGAACTGGGCCTGACCGATGGCTCCCTGGTCTTCCTGCCCTTCGACACAATCCACTACGCCTTGTCCCCAGGCCCGGAGGCCTTAGCTGCACTCGCCAACAGCTCCCAGCTTCGCAGGGCCCATGATGCCGTGCTCACCCTCACGCGCCACTGTCCCTCTGAAGGCAGCGTGTTGGACAGCCTGCGCAGGGCCCAAGAGCGCCGCGAGCTGCCCTCTGACCTCAATCTGCAGCAGGTAGATGGTCCTGGGAGGAGGGAAGAAGGCAAGGGAGAGGGGAGAGGACAGCCAAAGCGGGGAGAGGAGGATGGAGCCAATGGAGAAAGAACCACTGGCAGCTCTAGCTGTTTGGAGTTTCCTAGGTAATGCAGAGGCTCTGGCCTTGCCTGGGATCTCTTAGTGTATGGGGATTGCCTCCAGAGAGTAGGCAATGAGACCTCTCAAGTCCAACATCAAGCAGTAAGCTCTAATGAACTGTCAACTGCAAAACCTTTTGCAATTGACTTCAAAGTAAACCCATTTCCACCACCACATACTCCCAGCTGTCTAAAATAAATACTTGATGTTCTTGAAAGCAGGAAGGAGGGAGGATGCCAATCCAACCTTCATCCCTAGTTCAGAGGTATTTCCTCTGGGGCATCATCTGGTGGTCTTAGCTTTTTAAGGGCCTAGACACCTTGCAAGAAGCAGAAAGTTCCCTGGGTGGATCCAGGGGCAATCCTCACCAGATCCATAGTGCATTTCCAACATCCAGCTACTACCTAGGGTTCCCCAAGTCCCCAGAATCCCAGTTCAGATCATCTAACTTTACTCCAGCCACAAAGGAGGACTAGAAACCACTATGAGAAGGGAATTTAGATGTCAATGGGCAGTGAATTAACCACCACAAAGGCCCAACTCACAGGGGGCTGCATGAGAGAAGGCTGTGGGTCATAGGGGTTGCAATTTCCCACCAATGCCCCTAGATTCCTCCAAGAGGACTGGAGGTGGCCAGTGGAGGTGGGGCGGTGCGGTGATGGGAATAGTCAGAAGAGAATACAGATTAGGAATCATAGTGACATGTGATGGAGGGAGGGTCGGCACTGGCGAGAAGGAGGTTAAGAAAGTAGAGAGAAAAGCTCTTCAGCTCTCAGTAAGTACCATGGCTGTCCTCTCCGCTGCCCAAGCCTCTGAGCTTGTGAGTCACCCTTGATTCCTTGAATTCTTCGCCCCCACTTCCAGACATCAAGCACTGTTACTGTTACTTCCTAAAGATCATTTGAATTCGTCCACTTTCTCCATCTTTACTGTCACTGCCCTGATTCAGGCCACAGCACCCCCAGCCCAAATCCCAAAACATAATCTCTCAGACGGTCTTTGCTTCAACACTCACCTGCCCAACACCCTTTTCCACCCAACAACCAGATCAAGCTTCAGAAATCTGACAGATCTCACACTGTCGTGCTCCTGTTCAAAGCCTCACAGTGACTTCTGTTGCCCTGGATAGATGCAGGCCTCTCCACATGGCTTACCAGCTCTCCTGTCTTTCTCTCTCTTCCACCTTCCATGAACTTCAGCCAGACCAAGCTACTCCGTGTTCTCTAAATGTGTCCTTCTCTTTTGCCTCTGAGCTTCTGAGTGTGCTGTGTCCTCTCTCTTGTCCCTGCCTGCCCTGGATAATTCTGACTCATCCCACAGCTCCTTCTGTCCCCAGCCTAGGTTGGAGACACCCATTCCTGTCTCTGCAGCTCCCTCAGTTTCTCTACTTTTACTCATTGCACTGCCTGAACACCCCTGTCTCTTTGGCAAGAAGAAAGGTTCCTTGAGACAGGGTCTGTCTTGTACACTGATACATCTTTGGTGCTCTGCACAGTGCCTGGCTCTCTGAGAGATGGCAACTGGGAATAATAGAGAAGCCTGATAAGCTCGGGTGGTAACAATGGAGAAGGTTTTTTGTTTGTTTTGTTTTTGTTTAGTTTTGTTTTTTGTTTTTTTAAGGAAAAACAGAAAATAGAGGCCAACCAAAAGATAGGTGAGAAGGCTTTCAGGTGAATGGTAGGTGATGAGATTAAAACTATATTCTGGGCAACCAACAGGAAGAAGAGAGAATCTACAGGTTATGGAGAGTTAGAATCAACCAATGGTCAGAGAGGAGGCTGAGTCCTGAAAAGAGGAACCAGTTAGTGGGGAGAGCAGGTGTGACAGCCAATAGGGGAGGGAGGAAGAGATAGCCAATGGAAAGAGGGGAAGAGTTAGCCAATGGGGAGGGACAAAGAGTTAGCTAATGGGGAGGGAGGAAGAGCTAGCCAATGGGGAGAGATGAAACATTAGCCAATGGGGAGGAAGGAAGAGATAGCCAATGGAGAGGGAGGAAGAGATAGCCAATGGGAAGGGAAGAAGAGTTAGCCAATGGGGAGGGAGGAAGAGATAGCCAATGGGGAGGGATCCTAGGAACAACTAACTGGAAGGTGGGAACAGTGGATACCCTGGGCTTGACCGGCTGTGAAAGAATTGGCGTGGCCAGGGAATTCTGGTCTGTCTGTGGACTGTGACCCCGACCTCTGAGCCCCTACTGTCCTTCTCCAGGTCTCCCCACTCTTTGGCACCATCTACGACGCGGTCTTCTTGCTGGCGAGGGGTGTGGCAGAAGCGCGGGCTGCAGCGGGTGGCAGATGGGTGTCCGGAGCAGCTGTGGCCCGCCACGTCTGGGATGCGCAGGTCCCTGGCTTCTGCGGGGGCCTAGGAGGAGACGAGGAGCCTCCATTCGTGCTGCTAGACACGGACGCGGTGGGAGACCGGCTTTTTGCCACATACATGCTGGATCCTACCCGGGGCTCCCTTCTCTCCGCCGGGACCCCGATGCACTTCCCGCGTGGGGGATCAGCACCCGGACCTGACCCCTCGTGCTGGTTCGATCCAAACAACATCTGCGGTGGAGGTGAGGGCAAGCACCCCAGCCCCCACTGAGAGAATCCCCATGGACCATCCACGAAGTGGTGAAAGAGAGTGGACTCTATCCTGTAATCCATCTTCGATGCCCTTCTAGGCCCTCTCCCCGCCCCTGGCTTGCACAGGACCCCTCTCTTGCTGAGCTCCAAAGCCCTCTTGGAAACTTTCTAGCATTCCCAGACTCTCCCCTTTGAGGAATCTATGACCTCCCCCTAGAGGTCACAGGCCTGCCAAATGCTGGCCCCCATCCCCCTTTCCTGGAGGGGCCAGCATTTGGCATGACTCCATGCCTCCCTAGAGAAGAGGCCTCCCCTGATATCGCTCCTCAGTATACCTCCTGTCACTGTCCCTTCAGGACTGGAGCCGGGCCTCGTCTTTCTTGGCTTCCTCCTGGTGGTTGGGATGGGGCTGGCTGGGGCCTTCCTGGCCCATTATGTGAGGTGAGTAGTGGAATGAGGTAAGTAGGAAGTGAGTTTGTGCCAGAAATGGAAGTCTGCATCAAAAACAGCAGTCTGGGTTCACTCAAGAGTAGAAGAGATTTTTCTTGGGGTGAGGGGGTTCTGGTGGGCTGGTAGAGTCCCAGGGATGTCTGGTTTGGGGATGGCTGCCCTCCAGGACCCCTCCCCTGAGCCAGCATTATCCCTCCGCCCCATCCCCTGCTGCTCTCTTCTCACGGACCTTGGTGCCCTTGGTGGAGATGACCTCTTTCTCCACCAGGCACCAGCTACTTCACATTCAAATGGTCTCCGGTCCCAACAAGATCATCCTGACTGTGGACGACATCACCTTTCTCCACCCACATGGGGGCACCTCTCGAAAGGTGGGGGAGGCAGGGAGGCAGGAGCCAGTTGTCTTCTTTCTGTAAATTTGGTTCCTTCCCTGGGAAAGTCCCCACCCCAGCTCCCTACTTGGGAAGCCTGATTTCTACCCCAGTTCTGTCCCAAGTCTGAAGTGTAGGGATCAGCACCCTCATCTGTGCAATGAGGGTAACAGTACCTGTCCTGACTACTTTCCTGGGTGGGAGGTGAAGCTGCAACAAGAAAATGAATGTTTGCTTTGTAAACTGTAAGGCGTGCACTTGGGGAGTAATGTCATCATCACCTTCCCTCATTGAGATTCCTTCGCCTCCCATCTTTACATCCCCAAAACTCAGCCTGACCTCAACCCAGAACTCTGACACTAGAATATATTTTGACCTCTTGCATTGACCTCTACCTGCTAGGTGGCCCAGGGGAGTCGATCAAGTCTGGCTGCCCGCAGTATGTCAGACGTTCGCAGTGGCCCCAGCCAACCCACGGACAGCCCCAACGTTGGCGTCTATGAGGTGAGCCTGACCCCAGCCAGACAGAGAGACAGTAGGGGAAGAATGCTCAGGCCCTGGGCAGAGGGGAGGCGTACTCTCAAGAGGACAGGGAGTCATGCCAGATCCTGCAGGCTCCAGGAGATGGGGGATGGGAGCCCAGACAGGATCTAGGGAAAGGTCATGGATCCCTCAAAGGGAAGAACCTAAGAATCTTCCCTCCCCAAGGATTTTTCCCTAGCCACTGTCTGGGTGAGGGCTCCTCAAAAGCTAATCACAGTGACCCAGAGACTGAAGGCTGGAGCTGCTGGGGAGCATGCCGGGACCAGCATGCAACCTGGTGTGGCCACTGAGGCCATCTCCTACCCGATCAGAGCCTCTGGCCCTACCCCTCAGCATTTCCACACAATCCAGACCAGACTCAGGAACAGCAACCCCTAGAGGGGGAAAAGAAAGTCACAAAAGTATTAGGACATAAACTTTGGGGCTGGTAAATGTGAATGTGGTCAAGTGGAGGGGAGATAATGAGAACAGATTCAGAGAGAGCTGAGAGTGTTGAGCAAATCAAGAGAGTAGAAATTTAAAGCTCCTGGGCTTCAGGTCATGGGAAGGAATGCAGAGGCTCCTATCATGTCACCTGGAGATTATCACGGCCAATTCTCAGAGGAGGCACTATTGTCATTTGGGGCAGATTGTCCTAAATTGAATAGGACTACTCTGTGCCTTGAAGAATGTTCAGTGTTTCTTGTCTCTGGCCCTGTCCACCAAATGTAGCTCCTAGTTTTTGTGACAATTAAAAATGTCCCCACATTTATTTCCAAATGCTCCTTAGGGGTCAGTACTAAACCCCAATCCCCTTCTAGTCCAAATCCCTTATAAACAGACAGGGCCACCTGCGTAATTAGCGAGATCCAGGGCAAGATAGAAATGAGGGGCTCCTCGTTCATTCAAGATGATGGCAGGAGGTCATTGAACCAAGTTCGGGCCTTTCTGAGCATGAGGACCTGTGTGACTGCACAGGTCCCTTGCCCATGCACCTGCCTTGCCAACAGCTGAGGATGAGGTCCAGCATCCGGAGGGGAGCTGTCTATAGTTCAGTTACTTTACAATAAAGCCTGATATATCCAGATTCTTTACTCCCAGAACATGCTCTCTCATGGCAGTGGATGGTGATGAGGGTTGTGATGTCGATGATGCTTGTGGTTGTATTAATTCACTTAACAGGATTATTGGTGGGCACCCCTGGGGTAGTGAGGACAGCCATCCATAGCTTCTGAATATCTGTCATCCAGGGGTGGGTCCTCTCCCGGGTGCCTGTGAAGCGGATGGGCAGACATCAAACCCCTTGCTTCAATGCGTTTTGTCACATGGAAGATGCATTCTGGGACAGTGAGCCAATGGAAATGGGGGGGAGGGGTCCATCATGGGATTTTAAGAGACTGAGTTCCCTACCCCCGTCCTCTTTGCTGCAGGGAGACAGGGTTTGGCTGAAGAAATTCCCAGGGGATCAGCACATAGCTATCCGCCCAGCAACCAAGACGGCCTTCTCCAAGGTGAGACTTGGGCCTGTGATGGGGCCTAGGTGGCCATCGGTTTCTCCCTTCTTGCCTTCTCTTTGCAGCTGGGTACAGAGGTAGGTCTCAGTTAAGTGTCCCCTCTGGCTGAGTGTGGTGGCTTATACATGTAATCTTGGCATTTTGAGAGGCAGATGTGAGGGAAGATCACCTGAGGCCAGGAGTTCAAGACCAGCCTGGGCAACATAAAGAATCCCCGTCTCTCCAAAACATTAAAAATTAGCTGGGTGTGGCGTCACATGCCTGTAGTCCCAGCTACTCTTTGGAGGGTGAGGAGGGAGGATTGTTTGAGCCCAGGAGTTGGAGGTTACCGTAAGCTGTGATCATACTACTGCACTGCAGTCTTGGTGACAGAGCAAGACCCTGTCAAAATTAAGAGAAAAAAAGTTGTTTCCTTCACCCTGGAGTAGGCTTTCATTATTCCCTGTCACACCACTAGTTCTTTCCTTCGATCTTGTTGCAATGTGCAGTTATATGTTCTTCTGTCTGCCTGCTTGTTTCTGCCTCTCTTACTGGACTGTAAGCTGAGTGAGGGCCTCCTCCTTCCCCTCCATTGTATTCCCAGCACCCAACACAGTGTCTGGAACATTAGAGAGACGCAGTGAATGTTTGTTGAGCAAATGATAGAAAATAAAAAATGACTCACGTCTGTAATCCCAGCACTTTGGGAGGCCGAGGCGTGTGGATCACCTGAGGTCAGAAGTTCAAGACCAGCCTGGCCAACATGGTGAAACCCCGTCTCAACTAAAAATACAAAGAAATTAGCTGGGCATGGTGGCGGGCGCCTGTAATCCCAACTACTTCAGGAGGCTGAGGCAGGAGAATCACTTGAACCTGGGAGGCAGAGGTTGCAATGAGCTGAGATGGTGCCATTGCACTCCAGCCTGAGTGACAAGAGTGAAACTCTGTCTTAAAAAAAGAGAAAAGAAAAAAATGAGTTTCTGGTTCTGTCGGGCCACTTTTGCAGAATAACCCTAGACGTTCTGAATGAAGTGGAAAGTTGGCAAGGAGGCTGTAAAATGGCTTATTCTGGTCCTTACGACCTTAGTGTCTCCCTTTACCTCCACACCATGCAGCCTGGGCCTGGCCTCCTTCCCTGATTCCTCTACAGGAGCTCTTGGTCACAGATGCAGTGACTTAAGTGGACTATGTGTATGGGGGTTAATGAACTTGATCACCATTTAACACCAGGTGTTTAAAATGAAAAGTATCCACCAAAATTTTCCGACAGGCGCAGTGGCTTACGCCTGTAATCCCAGCACTTTGGGAGGCCGAGGCAGGCGGATCACGAGGTCAGGAGATCAAGACCATCCTGGCTAATATGGTGAAACCCCGTCTCTACTAAAAATACAAAAAAATTAGCCGGGCATGGCGGCGGGTGCCTGTAGTCTCAGCTACTCGGGAGCCTGAGGCAGGAGAATGGTATGAACCCGGGAGGCGGAGCTTGCAGTGAGCCGAGATCGCACCACTGCACTCCAGCCTGGGTGACAGAGCGAGACTCCGTCTCAAAAAAAAAAAAAAAAAAAAGAAAAAGAAAAAAAAGTATCCCCTTATTGGGCATGTGGACCAAGGACAATCTAGAAAGGGCACCAGTCAGCCAGCTAAGCCACCTTTTTTTCCAGCATGCCCCAATTGTGAGGTCACTGTCCTGCAGCACAGTCAGTCCTGTCTTCCCTAACTTGGGGAGGGTGGGAGTCTCAGACCTGATTGACACGATGATGTAACGCCCAGCACAGCAGCTACCGGCTCGGTTGCAGGCACAAGCCATTTCTGGTGTCCTTTGAAAGTGGCACAGCTTCAGGCCAGGCACGGTGGCTCATGCCTGTAATCCCAGCACTTTGGGAGGCCGAGGTGGGTGGACCACCTGAGGTCAGGAGTTCAAGACCAGCCTGGCCAACATAGCGAAACCCCGTCCCTATTAAAAATACAAAAATTAGCCAGGTATGGTGGCACACACCTGTAATCCCAACTATTCAGGAGGCTGAGACGGGAGAATCACTTGAGCTCAGGATGCGGAGGTTGCAGTGACCCGAGACTGGCCAACTGCGCTCCAGCCTGGGTGATAGTATAAGACTATCTGAAAAAATAAATAAATAAATAAATAAAAGAAAAGAAAGAAAGTGGCATAGCTCCTCCCTGGTTCTCCCAGCAAAGGCTGTTAAGTGAGAAGGAGAGGATGGTGGTTCCAGGAGCTTGTCCTTCATGAGCTGTTTCCCTTAAGACCCAGGCAGTTCAAAGTTTTATGGTTGGGGCCAGGCGTGGTGGCTCAGGCCTATAATCCCAGCACTTTGAGAGGCTGAGGTGGGAGGATCATTTGAATCCCGGAGTTCAAGACCAGCCTGGACAATATAGCAAGGCTCCCATCTCTACAGAAAAAGAATGTAAAATGTTGTCTAGGCATGGTGGCACAAGCCTGTAGTCCCAGCTATTCAGGAGGCTGAGGTCGGAGGATCGCTTGAACCCAGGAATGCAAGGTAGCAGTGACTTATGATCATGCCGCTACATACCAGTCTGGGCAACAGAGTGAGACCTCGTGTCTAAAAAAAAAAAAAAAAAGGCTTATGATCAATAAATCCGAACCTGCTTGGGTCCTGATCACCAATGCAAAATTGTCTTTTCATTCACAGCATTAGGCTAAACCATACTCGGTATCCGAACAGTGGCCCTTGACTATATTGTTTTTTCCAAAAAGAGAACTGTGTGTAGAAGAGAGCCTCCCTACATACCCTATCAACCATTTCATCCACCATTTGTACAAATCTCATCTTCTGAGTTTGGATACTCAAAAACAGATCTTGATTAACGGCCCCTCCCTGCATTGCCCCTGGGCAGAAAATGCCAGTCAACTATCCCCTTCTCAGCTCCAGGAGCTCCGGCATGAGAACGTGGCCCTCTACCTGGGGCTCTTCCTGGCTCGGGGAGCAGAAGGCCCTGCCGCCCTCTGGGAGGGCAACCTGGCTGTGGTCTCAGAGCACTGCACGCGGGGCTCCCTCCAGGACCTCCTCGCTCAGAGAGAAATAAAGCTGGACTGGATGTTCAAGTCTTCCCTCCTGCTGGACCTGATCAAGGTGTGTGTCGGGGGGTGGTGGGGTGACGTCCTGGGGGCAGGGATGGGGAGCAAGGGAACCAAGCAGGCTGAGGCTGCCTCTTACCCTACCCATTCCAAGGGAATAAGGTATCTGCACCATCGAGGCGTAGCTCATGGGCGGCTGAAGTCACGGAACTGCATAGTGGATGGCAGATTCGTACTCAAGATCACTGACCACGGCCACGGGAGACTGCTGGAAGCACAGAAGGTGCTACCGGAGCCTCCCAGAGCAGAGGGTAAGAGTTCCCTGCTCAGATGGGCATCCACCGGGATCCCCATTATTTCAAGGGTTTCTCCCCTGCTTCCTCCCTACCTCCGCCCTTGCACTCTCTCCATCCCGCATCCACCAGACACAACTGCTACAGAAAAAGATCTCGTGGCCTCTGAGAGGGTGGGCTCTGTGACTGAGGAGACGGGGCTGCTGGGGGCGGGACTTGTGCCTGAGCTGCCTGCAGCTGGGTTTGCTCTAACTGGAAGTTTGCCTGAGGGTGGGGCTTGCGCTCAAGAGACGGAGCCTTCCCTGGGCACCACCTTGTCTGAAGGGCAAGGCCTATTCGTGAGGGCCAGGCTTTCTCTGAGACGGCTCCTAGAGATAGTTGTAGGGCTGGTCTCAGGTTGCAGGGTCTCAGACTGGTCTCAGGCTGCAGAGTTGGTGGTGTCTGGGTGCCAACCTGGGCTTTCTGATGAGGGTGGGAGTCTTTCCCAGTGGCCCCACAGCCCCTTCCCCATCCCCAGACCAGCTGTGGACAGCCCCGGAGCTGCTTAGGGACCCGGCCCTGGAGCGCCGGGGAACGCTGGCTGGTGACGTCTTTAGCTTGGCCATCATCATGCAAGAAGTGGTGTGCCGCAGTGCCCCTTATGCCATGCTGGAGCTCACTCCCGAGGGTAAGGCTGCCCTGTGCATGGAGTTCGGGCCAGAGGGGCACCCTGCAGTTAGAACAGAGCCAGCCTCACTCTTTCCTCTAAAGCGAAGCCCAGTGATGAAACTCAATTATACGGAGGCCCCTTAAAGCTGGCGTCTGCGGGTCCCAGTACAGAAAGCCGTGCATGGCCAGGGTGGGGAGGGTGGTTCATGAGGTCCTAACACAACAGCTTCCTCTGTCTTGATCCTGGACCCAAACTGCTCCCACAACTGACAGAGCAGGCTCCTCTCTGTTCTCAGGGGTCCCTGGGAGGAGCAGGGGAGGGGGAGTGGGTAAGAGGGTAGTCCAATCTGGTTCCAATCTACATCCCTTCCCCACAGGACTCTGAGCAAGCTACTTGATCACTTATCCCTCACTTGTCTTACGTACAATAAATGTTAGTTTCTTTGCCTATGTCCCCTCTTACTGACCCCCAGAGTTCGAGGTCCTCTTGTTCCTCCTAGCAACCCCCTTCCACACCGTACTCTCCCTCCACACCGTACTCTCCCTCCACACACACACACTGAAGCTCTGATGTAAAGAAACCCCTGCCAGGCACCCCCTCCCACATCTTGGTCTTCAACAGTCAGGCCAGGGTCAGAGGCAGCTTGTGTTCTAGGGCACTCCCCCTCACTGTCCTCTCATGCCTCCAGAAGTGGTGCAGAGGGTGCGGAGCCCCCCTCCACTGTGTCGACCCTTGGTGTCCATGGACCAGGCACCTGTGGAGTGTATCCACCTGATGAAGCAGTGCTGGGCAGAGCAGCCGGAACTTCGGCCCTCCATGGACCACACTTTCGACCTGGTCAGGGGCTGGGAGTGGGCAAGGACTGGGCTGGCCTCTGGGATCCCAGATGTTTGTCAGCAACCTGAGACAGCTGCAGGCAGGCAGGCTGGCAGGACCTCTGGCCTTCCAGGCTGCCTCCTAAGGAGTAGCCTGAGGACTTGGGGTTTGGTGGGGCAGAATTAGAACGGAGGCTGTGGAGGCCTTTGGAGTGGGACATGGAGTTCTGTCTGGGTGGGAGGAATATTCAATTCAATTCAAATAACATTGATTGAGAACCAAGTATGTGCTTGGCCTCCTGTGACAGAAAGACCGTTGGCCTGGGAGTCCAAGGATTGGGCTGGCTCCAGTGCCCTGTCAATTACTAGCTGAGAACAACCGCCCTCTGGGAAGCCTCATTTCCCACGTGCCTCCTAATCATGTCTGAAGACACAGTGCCTAGCACCCCAGGGGTGCTTGACGAATAGTAGATGAATGGTGGTGGGGAGGGGGGTGTTCAGAGTGAACAGCCCCATGAGAGAGCCCATGAGGGGGGCATGAAAAGGGCATGGCAGCCCAGGTCTTCAGCAGCTTCACCGGCTTCCTTCTACTGCTAGTTCAAGAACATCAACAAGGGTCGGAAGACGAACATCATCGACTCGATGCTTCGGATGCTGGAGCAGTACTCCAGTAACCTGGAGGATCTGATCCGGGAGCGCACAGAGGAGCTGGAGCTGGAAAAGCAGAAGACAGACCGGCTGCTTACACAGATGCTGCCTCCGTGGGTGCCAGTGGGAAGGGGTGGGCTGGGAGGGCAGCTGGAGCCCAGCCAGGCAGAGTGGCCCCAGGTGACCTCACTGCCTGCTATCCCTAGGTCTGTGGCTGAGGCCTTGAAGACGGGGACACCAGTGGAGCCCGAATACTTTGAGCAAGTGACACTGTACTTCAGTGACATAGTGGGCTTCACCACCATCTCTGCCATGAGTGAGCCCATTGAGGTGGTGGACCTGCTCAACGACCTCTACACGCTGTTTGATGCCATCATTGGTTCCCACGATGTCTACAAGGTGGAGTGTGTAGGGGCCAAGCCCTCCTGACCTTCAATTCAGCTTCACCAGCCTCCAGGCCAGCCCTTCCTGCTCAGCCCCTAGCCTACCTGCCCAATCAATCTTCTTTCCCAGACCTCCTGTCCCTTATTTATTCCTCCAGTCCCCAGCTCAGTCCCTCCACTAGCAACCTGGTTCTGCATTAACCCCAGGTGGACCCCGTGACAAGAGGCAATCGCTTTGTGTGCAGGGGAGGAATACTCAAAAGGGAATTCACACAACTCCTTTTTCGCCCAGGTGGAGACAATAGGGGACGCCTATATGGTGGCCTCGGGGCTGCCCCAGAGGAATGGGCAGCGACACGCGGCAGAGATCGCCAACATGTCGCTGGACATCCTCAGTGCTGTGGGCACTTTCCGCATGCGCCATATGCCTGAGGTTCCCGTGCGCATTCGCATAGGCCTGCACTCAGGTAACTCCCGGGTCTTCCCAGGCTCCAGCCCATCTCCCTCTCTAGGGCCTGGCTCCAGATTTCCTGTAGAGGAGGCAACTCATGGAGTGGGGAGTGGGGCTTACCTTAAAGAGGATGAGCTTAACAAGGCTTATTTGGGGAGCTGGTGGAGGTTATGGGTGCGAAGATCCTCCAAGGCTCTACCCAGGTGCAGCCCAGCTGCCGGTCCTGCTAGCCCCGCCAACCCCCAGCATCTCCACAGGTCCATGCGTGGCAGGCGTGGTGGGCCTCACCATGCCGCGGTACTGCCTGTTTGGGGACACGGTCAACACCGCCTCACGCATGGAGTCCACCGGGCTGCGTGAGTGTGACGGGGACAAGAGGGGGAGGTGGGAGGGGGACACGGGAGGTGAGTCCCGAGCTCACGGCGTCCCCCACCGCCACAGCTTACCGCATCCACGTGAACTTGAGCACCGTGGGGATTCTCCGTGCCCTGGACTCGGGCTACCAGGTGGAGCTGCGAGGCCGCACGGAGCTGAAGGTGAGGCAGGACCCCGCCCCCTCCTGGAGGCCCCGCCCATCCCGGGCCACGGCTGCAACCTCAGCTCACCCTTCCTGACCCGGTCTCCCAGTTCCATCCAGACCTCGAGATCCCCCACCCCTCACCCCAGTCCGCCTAAGTCCTTCCCTCTCCCATGTCTCCCCAGGGCAAGGGCGCCGAGGACACTTTCTGGCTAGTGGGCAGACGCGGCTTCAACAAGCCTATCCCCAAACCGCCTGACCTGCAACCGGGGTGAGTGGCTGGTCTCCGTGGCAGGGCAAGGGACGAGGGATCGCTGCCTCCGGCTCTGTGTCTGACGCCCCGCGCGTGAGGCAGCGATGACGTGGGCCCTGCCCCCCACGTCCCATTCCCTTTCCCTGAGGTCACCGCCCCCTCCTTGCAGGTCCAGCAACCACGGCATTAGCCTGCAGGAGATCCCACCCGAGCGGCGACGGAAGCTGGAGAAGGCGCGGCCGGGCCAGTTCTCTTGAGAAGTGAGGCCCCGGACAGGTGCTGCCCCCTCCGCCCCCACCCCAACTGCCGCGTCCCCTCTGCTGCCTGCAGAACGTCCCACCCAAGCCAGGTGTCCCAATCCCTTTCTGACTTAAGAGAGCCGAGGCTGGTTCCTAAACCCCGGGGCTTCCCCTGGCAGGCAAGCACCGCTGCAGAAATTTTGGCTCAGTAGGTCTGGAGTGGTCTGGGAATCCAGGCTTAGGAAACTCTATAATTGGGGCCTTCTGTGACCCCTTCCCTGGCCCTATCTCATCCCCATCACATAAACCTGGCTTCCCCAGAAGCCTCACAGGCTGTGCATTGCACAGGAGACAACTCTAGGGGGCAGCAGTCACCAGAGGACAATGTGAAAGCAGAGGCTCTGCTCACTCCCCTCCTGCAAGAAACTGACCCGTGACCCACTCCTTCCTAGGTGAACCCCATGACCCCTTTCCTCAACTTCCCTCTGAGATACCCCTCTTTTCTTCAGGATTGTTCTGGAAGGTCCTTTTCCTGAAAGTTGCTGCTATAGGTGACTGGAAGCCTGGCTAATGCTGGTGGACTCTGCCCAGCTCTGCCTCAAAGGATTTTGGGCCTTTACAAGAGCTGGTTGCAAACCAGCCATGTGACCTTGGGAAAGTGTCACGCACTGTCTGCTGTGATCCCCTCAGTGGCGAAATGAGGGGTGGCCTAAATGGTTCCCATGGCCCCTGTGCCCCTGACAGCTGGGTGGCTGTGGCCCTCAGCACCAGGAACCCTGAATCCATCAGGGGATGTGAGGGTCAGGGATTCTCCGCTTCCCAGTGTCTCTCAAGGACCCAGGAAGGAGGATCTGGGATTGATGTCCCAACCCCAGAGGAAGTGGAAACCCCAGAGGAAGTGGAGTTCTGTTCCACCAGAGCAGGATTTGTCACATGGCCTGAGGGGGCAAGGGCTTCTGTTCAGCCTCAAGCTTCATTCCTATCTCCATCTCCCACCAGTCAGAAACTGGCTGCTTCTCCTGTGGCACAATCAGGTAATGCCCAAGTGCAGAGAAAAGCTTGCTTCAAGGCTTTGGGGAAAGGAAATTGCACCACACCTTGACTAACCAGAACACCCAAAGAAGAGCAGCATTCTCTGTTTAACTGGGAGCTGCTGAGCAAGCAGTTGGACAGAAAATCCTCTCTACTTATTTTTTTTTTTTTTTTTTTTTTGAGTCTCACTTTGTCACCCAGGCTGGAGTACAGTGCAGTGACACAATCTCGACTCACTGCAACCTCCTCCTCTCAGGGTCAAACAATTCTCCTACCTCAGCCTTTCAAGTAGCTGGGATTACAGGTACCTGCCACCACGCCTGCGTAACTTTTTTTTTTTTTTTTTTTTTTGTGGTTTTAGTAGAGACGGGGTTTCACTATGTTGCCCAGGGTGGTCTTGAACTGACCTTAAGTGATCTGCCCACCTCGGCCTCCCAAAGTTCTGGGATTACAGTTGTGAGACACCACGCCTGACCTCTGCTTAGATCTTCGCAACAATTACCAATGCCCTGTCCTGGCAAGTCCCCAGCTGAAGTTTCCTTTGTGAAACTCTGACCTTCTAGAGCCTGGGCCTTGGCACATTTGACTCTCGGTGTCTGTCACCCTTGCTACAGACCCTGGAAGAAGTTTGCAGCAGGCTAGGAAACCACCTAGGCTGCCACCAGAGGTAGTGAGTATCCAGTCCCTGGAGGGGTGAAGGCAGAACTGGAGACATCATTGACCAGGGGTACGACAGTGAGAGGGAATTCTGGAACTAAACCTTCACCACGCCAAGTGTGGTTGGTGGGCCAGGGTCAGCATTGCCTGCGAACTCGTTAGAAATGAAGGCTCTCAGGGCCCCACCCCAGACCTGCTCAGTCAAGATCTGCATTTTAACAAGTTCCTGCAAAATATTGACATGCTCATTAAAGTTTCTGAATCATAGAACTAAATCACCCTAAGATCTTTAAATCTTAGAATCTCTAAGGGTCTCATAAAGCCAGGCTGGAAACTAGCCACTAAACTTGTTTTGTTTGGCCTATGAAGTGTTTCATTTTGAGCTAACATTTAAAAATCAAGAGCTTCCACATTTTAAAAATGTATAGCAGATTTCCCCCTTCTCTTGAAATCGGAAGCCTCACATGAGGTTTGTGTCACCACTTAACCACATTCTGCTGCGGCTAAAGAGTAACAGTCCCCTTTATCCAGATATCACCACTCCCCACAGACTCCGAGACACCAAGATTTTCTGAACATTCCTTTATATTCCCTCCTGGTGCCTGTAGACACTGAGCTTGGGACTCTTTAGCAGGTATTAGGATTATAGGGGCCCCTGGAGGGAGCTTTGCCTTTTTTTTTTTTAACTGATTCATGACTTCCACAGGCTTAGTGGTGTTCCCCTCCTTCCTAAAGGTAAAGGAAGAATATCAAACATCGAAAACCCAGCACTTGTAAGTTCTGGTTACCTAAGGTAAGGTTGCTAGAGAGAGCAATTTAGCGCAATTTCAAAAACATTTTAAATTGTGTTTGAACATGATGAATTAAAGATTAAAAACAAAATAAATCCCAGACATGCACACACACAAATTTTTAAAAGTTATTTACATTCTTGAAGATTTTCCTTAAGATTTTCTCTGTACTTAGGTCCCAGGGATTGAAGGGCAGATTCACATCTCTGGCCTTGGGCCTGACCATGTGGACAGAGCTCTCAGTCTCCTGTCTCTTCCCTCCCGTACCCGACCCTCCTGCCCTTCTCCTTCCTTCCCTCTATCCCTGCCTGCAAGGGCCTGGAGTAGTTAATGGTGTGAGATTTCGACCCTCCTGCCCTTCTCCTTCCTTCCCTCTATCCCTGCCTGGAAGGGCCTGGAATAGTTAATGGTGTGAGATTTCGGCAGCCTCAAGGAAGAGTCCAGGATTCCGTGCAGAGAGATTAGCTGGGACAGGCTTGGGCAGGGCTCCCCCCAGAAGCAGAGAAGAATGAGCCAGAGGGCAGACGCAGTTTGAGGTAGAAGTGGAGTGGGCAGGGCTGAGCCAGTTCCTTCCCAGCTTCGCTCAGCCTCCTTCCCAGGCTGGCCTCGAGCTCAAGTGACCAGATGTGATGGGGAGAAGAGCCCTGATCCCTCCCCAGCTAAAAGAACTTGGGGAACCCCCACCCCAGAGTTCACAGATCTAGTGGGAGAAGAGAAGGGAAAAGATGAAGCCTCAGCCTCTCCTTTCTCTGTTCCTATCTCCCTTTCTGCCCTATTCTCCTCTCTTTGTGTCCCCACAGTCCCCTTTCTGCCTGGCAGTCTCTCCCTGCCTTTCTCTGCAGTTTCCATCCTTTCTCTGGAAATCTCATTTCCTGGACCCAGTCAGTTATCCAGTCTCAGGGCTCTGCTGACTCAAGTCCTCCCCACGCTGTTCCTGGGGACTGGGCAATTCCCAGCGCATGAGAGCACCAGGGCCTGGCTTGGCACTGGGCATCCCCCACCGTCAGATGTGTTTACACTACCTCTGCCAGCTGGCCTGCGCCAGGAGCCCACACTCGGGGTTGTCCTTGCCTTGGAGATGGCTCTGTAGCTGGCAGAGCAGTGATGGCCAAAGCAGGGACCTCTCATAGCTGCTGCTTCAATCCACAGCAGAGACTGTACAGCGTGTCCCGGGGCTCACCCGGCGCCTTTTTTTTTTGGTGTGTGCTGCTCCTCAGGTCCTGGGCCCTGCTCCCTGTCCCATCTGCAGTGGACTCCCGGCACTCCCTTTGAGGAGGTGGGGTGAACTGCTCCTTGGGAGGGATTTGTGACACTGCACTGCTGGGCTGTGTTCCCTGGGCTCTTCTGGACCTTGCACCGTGGATACCAGGGCATGTGCCGTGCTATCTGGGTCCTGGGAGGGTGGCTAAAATAAAGGCGTGCTGTCTTCCATGTCGTGGTGTGTGCTGCTTTTAGCCCGGAGGGATAGTCTTGACACCCCCATCTCTGGAATGCTCAGCCCTGGCATTTCCAGGGAGGGTTTCAGATAGGGTTGAACCTTAGAGATGGCCTGAAGAGGGGAAGTGGCTGGGGACAACAGCCCCCAGGAACTCCTCTGCTCAGAGAACCAGTCGGGGAAGTCTCAGGCCTCTCAGGCTGCTGGAAAAGACCAGGGTCTCTGATGCTTTTGAGGTGGGTGATGTGACTTCATCCCTTGATTGTATGCAGAGAGAAGAAGAGAAGGACAGAGCTTATCTATGCTATGACTCCATGACCCATGGACCATAACCTACAACCACGGGAGCCAGAGTCCAAGACTGAAGGAACAGGGCCCCCAGATGGGAAAGTTGAGGTCCACTGGTCTCTGGGCAGGACCTCACCAACAACCCACACTCCACCTCTGACCCCTCACAAACCTGCTGGTGGAGCTCTAGAGCAGGAGAGACTATTCCAAAATCACCAGTGGGTGACTGGCCCCTAAGTTTCTGGGAGCCCAGCTGTTCCTGTGCCAGGCCCAATGTCCCAGACAGGATGACCTGTAATGGACATCGGCTGTTCTGCCTTCCCACATCCGTCCTGCTGGGCATCCGGCAGCCATCTGTGCCCCATTCTGGCTAGAACTGACTGCTGACTTTCCCCTTCAGGCCAGCCCAATCATTCCGTTCCTCTGGTCTCAAAGACAGACAGGTGAGCTGGGCCAGGCTGATGAAGCTCGGTGCTGGGACGTTGTTCGAAGCCATGGGGAGAAATTGTCTTCTTGGGGGTTGCTGAGAGGATGGGACATGGAGCGATCCTTGCCACCACAAAGACACAGCTGAACTGGCAGATGGAGGGAGACTAAGGCCTGATGGCTACTGTTTGAGCTGAGATACCTCACTGGGCCTAAAGCCAAGTCCAGCTGTTTAAGCAACATGGGCCAGCAAATTATTTTCTCTGCTTAAGTCAGGTTGCGTTGGGTTCTTTCCTTTCTTTCTTTCTTTCTTTCTTTCTTTCTTTCTTTCTTTCTTTCTTTCTTTCTTTCTTTCTTCCTTTCTTTCTTCCTTTCTTTCTTTTTTCTTTCTTTTCTCTGTTCATTCGTTCTTTCTTTCCTTTCTTTCTTCCTTTTCTTTCTTTCTTTATTTCTTTCTTTCTTTTCTTTCCTTCTTTCTTTCTTTCTTTCTTTTCTTTCCTTCTTTCTTTCTTTCTCTTTCTTTTCCTTCCTTCATACCTCAAAACCCTTACGATGGCTGGTCACAGTGGCTCATGCCTATAATCCTAGCACTTTGGGTGGCTGAGGCAAGAGAATCACTAGAGCCTAGGAGTTCTAGACCAACCTGGGCAACATAGCAAAACCTTGTCTCTACAAAACACAAAAATTAGCCAAGCATGGTGGTGCACACCTTCTGTCCCAGCTACTCGGGAGGCTGAGGCAGGAGGGTCACTTGAGCCCAGGAGGTCAAGGTTGCAGCGAGCTGAGATCACACCACTGCATTCCAGAGTGAGACTGTCTCAGACAAACAAAAATCCTCGTGACGTTTTCATAGTGACGAAATATTGGTGCATTTGATTACAATATGCTGATGGCTGCAAGTTCAACAGGAGGCTTTCCCATATACTCCACCTCCTCACCCAAACCACTATGCCAAACAGACACCTGTCCATAGCCACGCACTTTATGGCCTCGCTTCAACATCATTACCTTTGTCACTGGCCAGCATGTCATCTCCTAGGCCTCTCTCTCAGCCCTGATCACCCACTCCTAAGCTGCATGCCTCCATCAGCATGTTCCTGTTGCAACTATCAACCAGGGGCCACCAAGGCCACAGGAGGCCACTGAGGCCACAGGGGTTCTCCTGCATTGACTGGCTGGTCCTCAACCACAGCCTCTGGGGTCACCTCCCCCAGGGCTTAGCCTTTATCCGAGAATATAGAGATGGGCACCCAGAGCTCCTGCCACACTCTCTTCCAGGGCAGGGTTGAGGGCGGGGAAGGTCGGGGCCCCAGTGGAAACAAGACCTGAGGGACTGCATACCCAGCTTTGAAGGTCTGCACTGGAAGGCTCCAGCCTGCTTCAGGCCCTGAAAGGGCAACGAGGAGGGTCCAGTGCTGAGCCCTTGTCCTCAATGATGCCAAGGGGTAGAAGACTTTCTGGCCCTTGGAGAAGAGGCCCAACCATGGCGTGGCTGAAATGGATGATCTCAGGTTATCTCAAGACCAGAGCTGATCCCAGAAACTGGTCCTTCCCTGAGTAAATGCTTCCCAGAGAAGGCCAGAGGACATGACTGTGATGATGCAGCTCTCCAAGATGCTCCTCTGGGAGCCAGAAGGGAGGCAGAACCGGAGGTCCTGTGCTCCTCTTTTGAAGAAGGGAGAGGTTTAAGGCCATCAGCATGCTGAAGAGGGGAAGCCAGTACTATGAGGGAGACATGGGATGGGGTGACAGGGGAATGAGGCTCCTGCATCCAGTGGGGATAGATCTAGGCACGGGGGAGGGATTGCCTTGGATGGGAAGAAGGGAAGCCTTTGAAAGTATTAGAATAGGACAGCTTGGGCCTGGGAGGAGCTGCAGATTCCAGGACTTTCCATCAGGGGTTTCTGGTTTTTCAAGAAAGTGGAAGGTGAGGTCATCTTCTGAGTGTGTAGGGGAGGGAGGAGCACTATTTTACTCGCTACTGCTAGAAACCGGGCTAAGCACTTCATCTGATAAACCTCATTTGATACCTTGAGAATCTCACGAGGCATGTGCAGTTGGTCATTTGTATCCACAGGTTCTACATCCTCAGATTTTTTTTTTTTTTTTGGTGGGGGGACGGAATCTCGCTCTATCACCCAGACTGGAGTCCAATGGCATGATCTCAGTTCACTGCAACCTCTGCCTCCCAGGCTCAAGCGATTCTGCCGCCGCAGTCTCCTGAGTAGCTGGGGTTACAGGCGTGTGCCACGACGCCCAGCTATACATCCTCAGATTTAACCAACAGCAGATAGAAAATATCTGAAAAACAAAACAAAACAAAAAATAACAATACAACAATAAAAATAATACAAATAAAAACAATACAATATAACAACTATTTGCATAGCATTTATATTGTATTAGGTAATCTAGAAAATATTTAAGGTACACAAGAGGTTGTACTTAAGTTACATGCAAATACTTCTGTACCATTTTATATCAGGAACTTTAGCATCCTCAGATTTTGGTATCCAACGGGGTCCCGGAACCAATCCCCTAAGGATACCCAAGGAAACTGTCTATTACACTTCTGTTTTACAGATGTTAACACTGAGGCTTAGAAAGGTTGTTTGGACAGCCCAAGGTCACAAAAGCTACTAAATGAGCATCAGGACTCTACTATTCCAAAGTCGTAAACTCTACACTATTAATAAAGAGGCAAGAACTGATGGGACCAAGTCCCTGAGGAAATAGAAGTAGCTCTGGACAACAGAAGGCAAACTTCTTCCTCTGAGCCGGGAGCAGGAGTAGGAGAGATGAAGTCCACAAGTATTGTTTGTTTGTTTGTTTGTTTGAGATGGAGTCTCATTCTGTCACCCAGGCTGGAGTGCAGTGACGTAGTCTTAGCTCACTGCAACCTCCACCTCCCAGGTTCAAGCAATTCTCCTGCCTCAGCCTCCCGAGTAGCTGGGATTACAGGTGTGTGCCACCACACCCAGCTAATTTTTGTATTTTTAGTGGAGACAGGATTTCACTATGTTGGCCAAGCTGGTCTTGAACTCTTGACCTCAGGTGATCTTCCTGCCTTGGCCTCCCAAGATGCTGGGATTACAGGCGTGAGCCACCACGCCTGGCCAAGTCCACAAGTTTTTAATGGGAAGAAAAGGCTGCCAAAGAGCTTCCTTTCTGGTTTGGTGAGGGTAGGGGACAGGAAGGGAGCTCAGTGGGGAGGGGGTCTCTGTGGAGTTCCAGATCTCCCAGGTCTTCAGCCTGCTGGAGCCCAGGATCCCTGAGTGTGGAGACCCTGAGGAAAGGGCCACTCTCTAGTGTCAAGCATTCTCGGCCTCAAGGATCCAGCCTGCAGCATGAGAGGGCAGTAATAATCCAAACAGCAACATACACAGGAGGGACATCACAGGGCTGGGGGCAGCGGGTGGGTGCACAGGGAATGTGGAGGTGCCAGAGGCCTGAAGCCCATGGCAGCGATGGGGCCTGTTCAGCCATTGCCGGAAGCCAGGCTGCCTCTCCCTGACCAGGGAAGACCCTGCCACTAGCCAAAGCTAGCTGAGGCCCTGGACGCATTGGCTTTGCCTGTTTGGAAAATGTATAAGGGAATTACCAGACGGCTGAGAGGAGGCAGCTCTTCACCCAGGGCTGGGGGTTCTCACATTTGCAGAGGCCCCCATACTGCATGTGCTCTTTAGCATGGCTCAGCAACCCCAGAGCAGGGGCCAGGGAGGGGAGTAGGGCTTAACCAGGGGCATCTGGGGCAAGACAGGGTGGCAGGAGGATTTAAGGGGTTAGGGAGAAAGTGAGGAAGTGCCTCAGACACTGGTTTTAAACCTACCGCCTGCAGGAAGTCTTCCCCAAATCACATGGGGGATATTGATTTTGTTTTCTATTACCTGGAAATGGTCTCCCCATCGTTTCTGAGAAATCCGCACTATCTCACAGCTCATTGGCATTGCCAACTTACCTCCAGTGGGCACAGCCAGCCTAGCATCTTATATAAACCCTCCCCAGTGGACACAGGAAATTGGACCAGGGTGGGTTCCTGTCCCAAACTGGGTGGGTGAGAGCCCTTTGCTGGGGAACTTGGAATTGTTGCAAAGACACCCCAAAACCGTCTGTCTACCTCTTAGAGAATCCATAAACATGATCTGTTACGGCATTCATTCTCTGCCATGGGAACTGGAAACAAAGAACTGGAAGAGAGAGAGGACAAAACAAACATGCAGAGAAGAGAGAAATGGAGAGAATTTTCTAAGTTCTTACAACACTCCAGTCTCTGCCTTTGGCTATCACTGAGGCCCTGCTCGATCCCTGGCATTTTGTCCTTATAATAAGTTCTCCTCATTGCTTAAGTTCTCTCTATTCTCTCTGCAGAGAGTAGAGAATTCCTTACAAACTTAAGAGTCCTAATTACTTGAATCTCCCCAACCGCTAGAGTATTTCAGTCCTGTCTCGCTTCTGTGATGGATCCACTATTGCCCTGGGCCATATTTTACCTTGAAGATGACACTAGGGATTTCTTCTTTCCTTGGAGACAGGGTCTCACTCTGTCTCCTAGGAGAAAGTGCAGTACACCATCATTGCTCACTGCAGCCCTAACCTCCTGGGCTCAGGTGATCCTCCCACCTCAGCCTCCTGAGTAGCTAGAACTACAAGTGTGCACCACCACAACTGGCTACTTTTTTTAATTGTTATTTTCATAGAGACAGGGTCTCACTATGTTTCCCAAGCTGATCTCAAACTCCTGGGATCAAGTGAGCCTCTTGTTTCCCAAAGTGCTGGGAGTACAGACATGAGCCACTGCACCTGGCCCCCCTAACTTTTTTTTAATTAAAGGAAAGTTTATTCTTTTTGTACAAGTATCTTCAGGTACTTATAATTTTACAGTTTATAGTTATACATATAATTTTAGATGATTAAGAAAGGGATCCATTTTATAAGTTGAAGAGGTCAAGATGAAAGTGTTTTTCCTTTTGACACATGGTTTTAAAGCCATGGTCTTTGCTATAGATATTAAAGCTCCAAATGAAAGTATGGTTCTCCATTCTACAGGAGAAGTTTATTTTCTTTTGTTTCCAGCAAAGCTTTCAGCCCCCAGCCTCCATCATGGCACTAACTAGCTATACATGAGTGACTGGAACACACCTCTCTACAAATGGCCCAGTCCCCAACAGGTATGTTGAAAGAGGCTGTCTTTTAGGACCCTATAATAAAGGAATCCTTTATCAAAGGACATGCCCAAACCAGGTGCAACAATCCCACAGACTCTACTAATGCACACTTTATTGCCAGGGACAGTGACATTCATGGAGAGCAGAACAGAATCCTCCTCATTTACTAGAAGCAGCCAAATTCTCAGTCTCTTCCAAAGGGAATGAAGATCCAGCATGCTCCTCTGCCACTCCTCTCATGAGCAGGTAGGAGAGTGGGCACTCACTGGGCAGAGCCAGAGAGGAGGGGCAGCCATCAAGGAGAAAGAGGATGAAGCTAGGTTCCATCTTCTATGTCAACTTCAACCAGTTGGTTGTGCCTGTCTAGAGTGCTATGATGACAAAGAATCTGAGGCCACTTTCAGGTTCAAAAAGAATTCATGGGTTGATTAACAATGTCTGCCATGGGCATGGATTGGGGAGGGGCTGAGTGCTCACCATGTATATTCACTGACCTTGCCACACATACAGCACACAGCTCATTGCCACCCCTGTAGACACTCGTAAGGCATACTTGTTGAATGAATACATGACAAGAATGATTATCTAAGGGACCCCTTAGGTGGGATGAGTGACAGGGATGCAGGACACGAAAGGTGTGAGGAGGAACAGAACAGATAAGACAGAGACATGTGATGCTCTCGGTTCAGGAATCAAATACACAGGTTTGAGAGACCTCTGTATTCATCAGGATGCTTCTGATCTAAAGGGTTTCAATTTTCTTATAAAGGAAACATTTGCTTCATGTAACCAAACAAAAGAGACCAAGAATAGGTCTTGCTTCAGGTATGGGTGCATCCAGGAGCTCACGCACCGTATCTCTACATGCTACTCAGCTGTGCTTTCCTCTGTGTTGTCTTCATTCTCAGGGGGGCTCTCCTGAAATGGTCACAGAAATAGCCAGCAACCATTTCAAGGCTTGCATACATACTATAATCTTAGCAACTAAAACAAACAAACAAAAAATCCCAGGGCTGATTTTTTGTTGTTGTCTGTTTGTTTTTAAAGATGGGGTCTTGCTCTGTTGCAAGTGTACAGAGTGTTACACTCACTCTGCAACCTCAAATTCCTGGGCTCAAACTATCCTCCTGCCTCAGCCTCCCAAGTAGCTGGGAATACAGGCATGTGCCACCATCCCCAGATAATTTCCAAGTGCTGCCTAATTTTGCCCAAACTGGATCATGTGCCCACCCCTGGAGCCAGAGAGAGAAGTGAGCTCCACTGTAATCATGTGGGCTGAGAATGGGGAAGGGGTTATTCTTTACAGGAAAATGGGGATGTTGCTACCTGAATAAGGGGAATGGGTGCTGCCATCACATACTTTCCATTATATTCCCTCAGGCTGTGGGTTTTTCCCATCAAATCAGTAGCTACTGGAGAGCAAGGATGTTGTCCTGTTTATCCTTTCATCCCCAGCACCCCACACAAGACCTGACCCAGAAGTTTCCAGACCCCTCCTAGCTGATTCAAGACCTCATCCATGTCTTACTGACAGAGTGAAATGACCAGGAAGGAGCTCTCACACCATCCCTGCCCTCCAGCCCACAGATCCTTCTGTGACTATACCCATCTGTCCAGCCTCCTGCCTATTATGATGGAAGATGTGTTCCTCATCTGCTGTGAGAGTGGTTTGCTGCCCAGCCTTTGTTCCCCATCTTCCTGGTATCAACCCCTCGGATTTCCTTTATGAAACTACCCATTCCTATTCTCAGCCATGTGATCTGAATGAGACCGACTCCATCCCCAATTCCAAGGATACACCATGGTTGGCTTAAACCTTTCCATATATTCCCTGCTCCTGGCCACACTGGTCAGTTCAGGGATCACAGTGATCAATGAAAAATGACCCAGGGGGCAGCCACCTGCCAGAGTTTTGGAAAAGAGAAGCGTCAACCCTCCTCCTCAGGTGCTACCAGAAAAAAACTCCCTCTCTTCTCCTGGTTGGTGTGGCATGAGGACTTGAGTTCTGGAACTACTTCCAGAACAGCAGCCCTGGGTAGAGTCCAAGATTGAAGTCAACACTACAGGAGGCAGAAAGAAGAGACCAAACGACGTCAGGGCCTTAGTCATCTCTGGGGCAGTCGTGCTGTAACCACAAGGCTGGGGAGGCAGAGAACAGTATTGTCACCCTCAGCTTAGACCAAACATGATTCAGCACTGGGGCTGGCCACCTTCCTGCCCTGAAGCAAATTTTGGCTTGATGAGGAAGGCAGAAGGTAGAATGACATTAGGGCGAGTAATTCATTGTGTCTGTCACACACCCTACCTTTGCTACTGTAGTTACTGATAACCAACTGTATTGGGAAAGTCAGTTTCAGTTGGAATTTTCTGTTGCTTGAACTTCAGCCTTACTTGTTGCCAGCATCCTTACTTGGGCTCTGGGGCTGCCATTTTCACTTTCTTGGGTTTTCACTTCTGAAATGGGCTCTTCTCCCTCCTGCATCAACTTTCCTCCCTCGTTCCCAAGAAGATATAAACACGCTTCAGGGCCAGCAGTTCTCAATGGTGGCTGCACACTGGAATATCCAGAAAGCTTTAAAAAATGCTTAATACCGGCCGGGCGTGGTGGCTCACGCCTGTAATCCCAGCACTTTGGGAGGCCGAGACGGGCGGATCACGAGGTCAGGAGATCGAGACCATCCTGGCTAACACGGTGAAACCCCGTCTCTACTAAAAATACAAAAAAACTAGCCGGGTGTGGTGGCGGGCGCCTGTAGTCCCAGCTACTCGGGAGGCTGAGGCAGGAGAATGGCGTGAACCCGGGAGGTGGAGCTTGCAGTGAGCCAAGATCGCGCCACCGCACTCCAGCCTGGGCGACTGAGCAAGACTCCGTGTCAAAAAAAAAAGAAAAAAAAAAATGCATAATACCTGGGTCCAATGCACGGAATCTGGGGAGGGACCTAGGCATTGCTTTTTATATTGCCCAGGCTGGTCTCAAACTCCTGGCCTCAATCTCCCGCCTTGAAACCCACAAAGTGTTGGGATTACAGGTGTGAGCCACCATGGCTGGCCACAATTTCTTTTTATAACTTTACAAGTTTGAAAAAACAAATAAGATAATGCAAAACAAAATTAAAATGAATGCAAACATTTTATCAAAGGCCTATCTCATTCTGCTTAGCCCTATCTTAGGATTCTCCACAAAATTCAGCTAAGAAGACTTAAGTTTTACCTCCTCCAAGGTACTCCCTGCTTCAGCAGAAGTATGTAGAAAACAGCAAAAGGCACTAGAATGGGGCTATGGATGCAACCGGTAGGGAATTAGAGGTGGAGAAGAGCAACAGGTTGATCTTCTAGGTTATTATGGATAAAAGTGGAAGACTGAGCACAAACATTGACTTTTTCTCCCTCCAAAACCCCATTCAAATGGCAGTAAAAGAATTTTTTTTTTTTCTTTTTTTTGAGGTGAAGTTTTACTCTTATTGCCCAGGCTGGAGTGCAATGGCACAATCTCGGCTCACCACAACCTCTGCCTCCCAGGTTCAAGTGATTCTCCTGCCTCAGCCTCCCAAGCAGCTGGGATTACAGGCATGTGTTACCACACCCGGCTAATTTTTTGGATTTTTAGTAGAGACAGGGTTTCTCCATGTTAGTCTGGTTTTGAACTCCCGACCTCAGGTGATCCTCCCACCTCGGCCTCCCAAGGTGCTGGGATTACAGGCGTGAGCCACTGCGCCCAGCCAATAATTTTTTTTTTTTTAATGGTGTTGTGGTCCAGGTGCAGTGGCTCACACCGGTAATCCTAGCACTTTGGGAAGCTGAGGCAAGAGAATTACTTTAGCCTAGGAGTTCAAAACTAGCCTGGGCAATGTAGGGAGACCCAGTCTCTACAAAAAAAAATTTAAAAATTAGCTAGGCATGGTGGCACATGCCTGTGGTCCCAGCTCCTCAAAAGGCTGAGGTAGGAGGATTGCTTGAGCCTGGAAGGTTGAGGCTGCAGTGAGCCATGATTATGCCACTGCACTCCAGCCTGGGTGACAGAGGAGACCCTGTCTCAAAAACAAAACAATGGCTCAAGCCTGTAATCCCAGCACTTTGGGAGGCCGAGACGGGTGGATCACGAGGTCAGGAGATCGAGACCATCCTGGCTAACATGGTGAAACCCCGTCTCTACTAAAAAATACAAAAAACTAGCCGGGCGAGGTGGTGGTGCCTGTGGTCCCAGCTACTCGGGAGGCTGAGGCAGGAGAATGGCGTGAACCCGGGAGGCGGAGCTTGCAGTGAGCCAAGATCGCACCACTCACTCCAGCCTGGGCGACAGAGCAAGACTCCGTCTCCAAAAAAAAAAAAAAAAAAAACAAAAGTGGTGTGGTAGATTAAACATGTACACTGATTCTTTCCTCCTCCTTCTATCAAGAGGGTCTATCACAGACTAGCCCAGAGTCCATTTCCCTCCCACGTGGACTCTGGGCTGGTCTGTGACTTGCTTTGACCCGTGGGATGCATCAAAAGTGACACTGCGCCAGCTCCTGGTCTGGGCTGCAAGAGGCCTCTGGGATCCGTGCACCATGTAGCGAAGTTCAGGAAGGATTATTAAATGATGAGTGTCCACGTGGAGAAAGACCCAGCCGGCCCCCAGCCATTCTGGACATGTGAGTGGAACTATTCTTGGATATTCCAGAGCCAGCCTATCTCCCAGGCAAATGTAGTTGCAGGAAGGACTCCAGCGGACACTACATGCAGCCCTGCCCAAATTGCAAAATCATCTGCAAATACGTGGTTCTTGGTGTTTTAAGCTACTATGGTTTACAGTAGTTTATTCTGCAGCAATAGATAATAAGCACATGCCACAAATATCAGAAACAAACAGGCTGGGCGCAGCGACTCACGCCTATAATCCCAGCACTTTGGAAGGCCGAGGAGGGTGGATCACCTGAGGTCAGGAGTTCAAGACCAGCCTGGCCAACATGGTGAACCCCGTCTCTACTAAGAATACAAAAATTAGCTGGGCATGGTGCCGCACGCCTGTAGTCCCAGCTATTCAGGAGGCTGAAGCCAGATAATCGCTTGAACCAGCGGCGCGGAGGTTGCAGTAAGCCGAAATCGTGCCACTGCACTCTAGCCTGGGTGACAGAGAGAGATTCCATCTTAAAACAAAAACAAAAACAAAAAAAAGAAACAAACAAAAATCCAAAATACCTTATCACTAATATCCTCAGAGAAGATCAAATATTGCAACCATGAAATACAAACAGATTACTAATAAAACAAATATACACAAACTGGGTATGGTGGCCCATGTCTATATTCCCAGCTACTCAGGAGGCTGAGGTAGGAAGGTCACTTGAGTCTAGCAGTTCAAGGCCAGCATAGGCAACATAGCAAGATGTCATCTGTGAAAAAAATATGATAGGAGGAATAATAATAGGACTAGAGGAGAAAGTTGAGAAAATCTACTAGAAAACAGAACAAAAGGCAAAGTGATAGAAAATTGGAAATAAAATAAAACGGAGAATAAATGAAACTGAGAATGGGAACTGGAGAGCCAGTTTGGGAGATCCAACATCTAAAAGTATAGAAGTTCAAAAAAGAGGCCGGGCGCGGTGGCTCAAGCCTGTAATCCCAGCACTTTGGGAGGCCGAGACGGGTGGATCACGAGGTCAGGAGATCGAGACCATCCTGGCTAACACGGTGAAACCCCGTCTCTACTAAAAATACAAAAAAATAAGCCGGGCGAGGTGGCGGGCGCCTGTAGTCCCAGCTGCTCGGGAGGCTGAGGCAGGAGAATTGCGCGAACCCAAGAGGCGGAGCTTGCAGTGAGCGGAGATCTGGCCACTGCACTCCAGCCTGGGCGACAGAGCGAGACTCCGTCTCAAAAAAAAAAAAAAAAAAAAAAAAAAAAGAAGTTCAAAAAAGAGACACTGATAAAATCAAAAGAAGGAAATAATCAATGAAATAATACAAAACATCTTCCCAACACTGAGGGTCATGAATTTCAAGACTGAAAGGACCTACTGAGAGCACTGCACAGTTAATAAAAATAGACTACACCTTGGCACATCATTGTGAAATTATGGAAGCTGGGCCAAAGAGAGGCTCCTAAAAGCTTCTGGAGAAAATATCACATCATATGAAAAGAATTAGGAATGCAAATGACTTTAGGCTTCTTTATAGCTGCTGCCAGTGGAGCAGTGCTTTCAAAATTCTGAACCAAAAAAAAAAAAAAAAAATTCCGAATTATTATTCAAGTGTATATAAAGATTATAGGCATTTCCAGACATGCAAAGTCTTAAAAACTTCTCCTCCCTCCCACGTACCCTTTCTTACTAGCCCATGAAATAAGCCAGGAAACAACACAACATGAGATCCAGGAAACAAAAGCTCCAGCACAGCAGAGAGGTAAAATGAAGGTGAAGGATGGTGGTGAGGCAAGAGCTCAGGAGGAACAGGAAAGAAGCCAAGAGCACACACTGGAGAGACTCCCTCACAAAGTGGAACCGATTGAGAAATGGATGTGCCCGAACTGATAGAGAGGCAATCTGAACAAGTGGTGAAGTTTCGGATTAAACTAATGAAAAATATATAGAAAACTAGACCAATAATATAATCATTATTATCTAGAGAAACAACAAAAAGTTTTGTAAGGAAGAAAAAAATAATTACAGTATACTATAAATGTCCCCTATGAATAGCACATCCATAACCAAAATCATGTAAACACTGAGTGTCAGTTTGCTCAGTCCTAATGAAACTGTATTAGAAGGATGGGAGGTGAGAAAGGTTTGCAAATGGGAGCAAGACTAGGAAAGAAAATGAAATCCTATCTTCCAGGCCAGGCACAGTGGCTCACGTCTGTAATCCCAACACTTTGGGAGGCCGAGGCGGGTGGATCACAAGGTCAGGAGTTCAAGATCAGCCTGACCAACATGGTGAAACCCCGTCTCTACTAAAAATACAAAAATTAGCCAGGTGTGGTGGTGCGTGCCTGTTATCCCAGCTACTCAGGAGGCTGAAGCTGGAGAATCGCTTGAACCTAGGAGACGGAGGTTGCGGTGAGCCAAGATTGCACCATTGCACTCTAGCCTGGGTAACAAGAGCGAAACTCCATCTAAAAAACAAAATCCTATCTTCCATAGGGGGAAGCCAATATTTGCCTAAAGCTGAAAAATCATTACATAAACAATGCATGCATGCTATTTTGAGATGTAGCGGTTTAGATTATCAAGGAAAGTAGTGAAAGTTATTGTCTTTCATGACAGGGAAAGCACAGAAGTGGAGCAGGAGGCAGTTGTTGGTGAGAGATTTGTAGACCTACTTGACTCTTTAAATCATATGCATCTACAACTTTGATGAGAATATTAGAATTTAAAAGGAAGAAAAAGAGAAGACAGGAAAGAGGAAGGAAAGGAGGGAGGGAGGGAGGGAGGGAGTGAGGGTGGGGGAAACAAAGGCCTGGTGCAGTGGCTCACGCCTGTAATCCCAGCCCTTTAGGAGGCTGAGGCGGGTGGATCACCTGAGGTCAGGAGTTTGAGACCAGCCTGGCCAATGTGGCAAAACTTCGTCTCTACTAAAAATACAAAAAAATTAGCCAGGCATGGTGATGGGCACCTGTAATACCAGCTACTCAGGAGGCTGAGGCAGGAGAATCGCTTGAACCCAGGAGGCAGAGGTTGCAGTGAGCTGAGATGGTGCATTGCACTCCAGCCTGGGCAACAGAGCAAGACTCCATCTCAAAAAAAGAAAGGTAGGCAGGAGCCAAATCATTCATGGGTTCAAAGATGGGGTGCACATGACTCAATGGACATTTTTAAATCTCAAGTAAACCCCTTTCCCAGTCAGGGCTCAGATTTCTTCATCTATATCTTGAGGGGTTGGATGACGACTCCTGTTCAACCTGTCTGAGATCATCATGAGCTGTAGGACAGAACGTAATAAAATATTTAAATGATCAAGGGCAAAGGTTCTATTTTTCTAACCTTTTAAGTGGGAAGGGTAATGTGTTGTAACAAGGTTTGAGACAGGCACATCTCATATGTGAGCATAAAAACCCAACCATCAGGTTTACCAAGTACAAAAGGATCAAGGGCAGCGGTTCTAAAGAAGAATCACCCTACTGTAAAATGTAGATTCCCTGGCTAATCTTCTGGGGAGTCTCCTTCCTTGGTGTGAGGCAGGGCTGGGGAACTGGCTTTCTTTCTTTTTTTTTTTTTTTTAGACAGAGTCTCACTCTGCTCATTCTGCCACCCAGGCTGGAGTGCAGTGGCATGATCTCGGCTCACTGGAATCTGTGTCCTGGGTTCAAGTGATTCTCCTGCCTCAGTCTCCTGAGTAGCCGGGACCATGGGCGCCCACCACCAGGCCCAGCTAATTTTTGTATTTTTAGTAAAGATGGGGTTTCGCCATGTTGGCCAGGCTGGTCTCGAACCCCTGACCTCAAGTGATCCACCCACCTCTGCCTCCCAAAGTGCTGGGATTACAGGCGTGAGCCTCTGCACCTGAGCCGGAACTGACATTTTTAACAAGCATTCAAAGACATCTGATGCCAGCCGTCTGCTTGCCATACGTTGAGCAATGCTACTCCAGGATAAGTCCTTGGAGGTGCAGGATCACAGGTTTAATTGAGATAAAACCGCAAATCAATTCCCCTTTTCAGGGAGAAAGTGTCAATTTGGTATTGATATGTTTTGAGCACCCCTTTAGCATTAGATAATCTTCTGGAACAGGGAGCAGGCCGCAGGCAACGGAATCTACCTGGAATTGAATTACACTGTTCGGTTTTCATTGCATTCTCCTTTATTCTTACCTTCTATTATGGGAAATGAAATGAATTTTCGATTTACGATAATTACACAAAGTTTCCTTTAAAATAGATTCACTGAAATTTCTAAGTATCCAAGGATGTATTTATTTTAGGATGAATAGACAATAAAGCATTTTCACTTTTTCCTAGACTCACCGGATTTGGGCACATGGATACCTGCAATATTGATTTGTATTATGAGAGTGATCTAATTATCACAAAAGGAGCTATAATCACTAACTTATTATTTATAATAATGGTTAGTGGTACCCTTACAATAATGTACAATCCAATGTTCAAAAATTATACCACTTGAGTTTGGTTTGATCCTATCAATTTTCAACAAATGTCTTGGGAGGCCGAGGCGGGCAGATCACGAGGTCAGGAGATCGAGACCATCCTGGCTAACACGGTGAAATCCTGTCTCCACTAAAAATACAAAAAATTAGCCGGGCGTGGTGGCGGGCACCTGTAGTCTCAGCTACTCGGAGGCTGAGGCAGGAGAATGGTGTGAACCCGTGAGGCAGAGGTTGCAGTGAGCCGAGATTGAGCCACTGCACTCCAGCATGGGCGACAGAGCGAGACTCCGTCTCAAAAAAAGAAAAAAGAAAAAAAAAATTTTTTTCAATAAATGTCTTAAAATTTAAAAGCAGGCTGATTAGTTTGGAACCAGACTACAAGTAGAGCTAACATTTGGTGAATAAGAAAACATCACACTACATTTTGGATGTATGAAAGAAAACTTGACCATTTGAAGATACATGAATAAAAAAAGTACTATAAATACTACTTTAGGAAAAAAAGAGAGTGATCTATAAATAAAAACATTTGACGTATTTGAAAACGTGTGGGTCTTGCATATGATTCACACGAGAAATCTAAAATTCAACCTAGCAATGGATAAGAATTAAGAATGGATGGTTTGGGCAAAGGACATTAACAGACATTGCTCCAAAGGTGATACATGAATGGCCAACAAGCACATGGAAAGATGCTTAACATTACCAATTATGAGGGAAATGAAGATCAAAACCACAATGAGATACCAATTCAAACCCATTAAAATGTCTATTATCAAATAAACAGAAAATAACAAGCATTGGTGGACAAACTAGAACCCTCCTCCTGCACTGCTGGTAGGAATGTAAAATGTGGCATCCATTGTGGAAAATAGTATGGTGGTTCCTCAAAACATTAAACATATAGACTGGGTGTGATGGCTCACGTCTGTAATCCCAGCACTTTTGGTGGCCAAGGCGGGTGGATCACCTGAGGTCAGGAGTTCAAGATCAGCCCAGCTAATGTGGTGAAGCCCCGTCTCTACTAAAAATACGAAAATTAGCTGGGCGTGGTGGCAGGCGCCTGTAATCCCAGCTACTTAGGAGACTGAGGCAGGAGAATTGCTTACACCCGGAAAGCAGAGGTTGCAGTGAGCGGAGATCATGCTACTGCACTCCAGCCTGGGCAACAGAGCGAGACTCAGTCTCAAAAAAAAAAAAAAAAAAAAAAAATTAAACATACAGTTACCTTATGCTCCAGCAATTCTACCACTTGGTATATATCCTAATGAACTGAAAGTAGGAACTGAAACAAGCAATACTGGTTTTCTGTTCCTGCATTAGTTTGCTAGGGATAATGGCCGCCAGCTCCATCCATGTTCCTGCAAAGGACACGATCTCATTCTTTTTTTTTTTTTTTGAGACGAAGTCTTGCTCTATTGCCCAGGCTGGAGTGCAGTGGCACGATCTCGGCTCACTGCAACCTCTGCCTCCCGGGTTCAAGTGATTCTCCTGCCTCAGCCTCCTGAGTAGCTGGAATTACAAGCAGGTGCCACCACGCCCAGCTTACTTTTGTATTTTTAATAGAGATGGGGTTTCACCATGTTGGCCAGGCTGGTCTCGAACTCCTGACCTCGTGATCCACCTGCCTTAGCCTCCCAGAGTGCTGGGATTACAGGCGTGAGACACTGCGCCTGGCCACGATCTCATTCTTTTTTATGGCTGCATAGTATTCCATTGTGTATATATACCATATGATAAGTCACTCTCACTTCAGTTGGCCTTCATGAAACACTGTGACAGACACAATGGCACAAAGTGTCTATCAGCATCGTTCTCCTCCTACCTCATTGACTGATCTTTGCTGCTTCCACTCCTTTGCATGACTTCCAAATATCAGAGGGCCTTAGAGCACAGCTCGTGCCTCTTCTCCTCTCCACTTATAGGATATTCTCTGCCTAGTGATCTCCACCAGCCTGTGGTATAGACGCACCTGTGTGCTTGTGACTCGAAGATGCACACCTGGAGTCCTGAGCTCTATGCCCATATGTGAGTTCTCCACTTGGATGTCTAATGGTCATCTCAAACTTAGCATTTCCAGACCGAAAACCCCAAATCTGTAACTTCCCCTTGACATCTCTTCCCCAAATCCCTCCCTCACTGTGCTCTTGCCTTTCCCTCCTCCAACAAGCCAAACTTTTCCTAACTGCAGGGCCTCGGCAGGAACAGTTTCCTCTGCACAAAACTCTCTTCCCCAGACAGATCCTTTCACTTCCACTGAGCCTCTGAGGGCCTCCTTTCCCACCTCTGCTTCTCACTCCTTCACATCACTCTGTTTCACTTCCTTCATTGCACTTACTATCATCTGAAATTATGTATTGGTTTACTCATTTTCTCTCACACTTCATTTTTTTTTTGACAGAGATTTGCTCTGTCACCCATGCTGGAGTGCAATGGCACAATTTCAGCTCACTGAAAACTCCGCCTCCTGAGTTCAAGCGATTCTCCTGCCTCAGCCTCCTGAGTAGCTGGGATTACAGATGCCCGCCACCATGCTTGGCTAAGTTTTTTGTATTTTTAGTAGAGACGGGGTTTCACCATGTTGGCCAGCAACTGTGCCCGGCCTCACCGTTGATTTTTAATCTCCATGAAAGCAAGCACTAGGTCTTGCCTGGGCCTTTATCCCTAGCAGTGAGCATAGCGTCTGGCACAGAGGTAGTTCTGAACATTAGTTATTGAATGAAATAAAATAATGAATGTGGGCCAGGCGCGGTGGCTCATGCTGGTAATCCCAGCACTTTGGGAGGCTGAGGCAGGCGGATCACAAGGTCAAAAGATCAAGACCATCCTAGCCTACATGGCGAAACCCCGTCTCTACCAAAAATACAAAAATTAGCCGGGCGTGGTGGTGCTCACCTGTAGTCTCAGCTACTGGGGAGGCTGAGGTGGGAGAATCGCTTGAACCCAGGAGGTGGAGGTTCCAGTGAGCCGAGACTGCACTCCAGCCTGGCGACAGAGGGAGACTCTGTCTCAAAACTAACTAACTAACTAACTAACTAAATAAATAAATAAATAAATAAATAAATAAAATGAACGTAGGCCCAAGAAGAGTTGTGGGAAGAGGGGTGATGTTTCTGCATAGACTTCTAAGGCTAAGAAGGAAAACAAACAGAGGTGCTGTGCACAAATCTACCCCCACCCCAACTGGGTCCCAACTCTGGCTCTCTGGCGTGGCACCATCACTGAAAGGCCCCGTTCCCGAAATCTCAGGGTATTCTTAGTCCCTCCTGTTCCCAGAGCTGACAATCCCCCCGCCCACCCCCACCTTAGTTGCACATTCCAGCCTCTCCGCCCCGCCCCTCCCCGCCCAGAAGCGGACGTGGTTTTTAGAGGAGTCCACCGGGCTTGGAGTCAGTAGCAATAATCAGGGGTAGAGCGGGGCGTGTCCCAGGGGTGAGCCCAGCTCTGCAGCCTTGTGCGCAGTAGAGAGCTGGTCTTAGGCTGGCACCATGGCCGATTTCAGGGTCAGGGTGTCCACCGGGAAGGCCTTCGGGGCTGGCACATGGGACAAAGTGTCTGTCAGCATCGTGGGGACCCGGGAAGAGAGCCCCCCACTGCCCCTGGACAATCTCGGCAAGGAGTTCACTGCGGGTGCTGTGAGTGCCTGGGAGTGGGTAGGGGTGGAGGTGAAGGGGGCGAGCAGGAGCGTCCGGCCTGACGCATACTAAAACTTCCCCTCAGGAGGAGGACTTCCAGGTGACGCTCCCGAAGGACGTGGGCCAAGTGCTGCTGCTGCGCGTGCACAAGGCGCCCCCAGCGCTGCCCCTACTCGGGCCCCTGGCCCCCGACGCCTGGTTCTGCCGCTGGTTCCAGCTGACACCGCCGCGGGGCGGCCCCCTCCTCTTCCCCTGCTACCAGTGGCTGGAGGGGGCGGGGAGCCTGGTGCTGCAGGAGGGGACAGGTGAGGGGCGGGCCGGGCTGGGGCTGCAGGGGGAGCACAGGAAGGGGTAGGGGACTGGGGGTTGGAGAGAAGGGCAGGTGAAGTGGAGAGGTGAGCTGGTGTGGCCACCGAATAGCCAGCAGAGGAGGGAGGCTGGTGGGGCCTTGGGGAGAGGGAGGTGGCAGCCTGGTGTAGGAGAAACTGTACTTATGGGAGGAGGGGACCTGGTAGAGGGTAGCAATCATGGGGACGGTGTGGCTGGGATAGTGATGGGGAGTTTCGCTCCCCGCCCCAACCTACTCCCCTTCTGCCACAGCCAAGGTGTCCAGGGCAGACCACCACCCCCTGCTCCAGCAACAGCGCCAGGAGGAGCTGCAGGCCCGGCAGGAGATGTACCAGTGAGGCGGGGGTTACTGTTGGGGGAGGGGGTGCCCAAGGGATGAGGGGCAGCTTGAGTGTCCTGGTCATGACAGAGATTAAAAGCCCCTGCCTCCACCTCTCCTATCAAAGCTGCTCCTGGGACCAGCAGCATCTGCAGGAACGTATAGAAATGCAAATTCTCAGGCCACCTCCAACCTACTACACACTGAGGGTGAAAAGTGGGAGTTTTTGTTTTGACAAGCCTTCCAGATGACTCTGGTGGCCACTGACATTTGAAAAACACTGCTCTAGGGCCAGGTGCAGTAGTGGCTCACACCTGTAATCTCAGCACTTTGGGAGGCCGAGGCAGGCGGATCACCTGAGGTTTGGAGTTCGAGACCAGCCTGGCCAACAGGGCGAAACCCCATCTCTACTAAAAATACAACTATTATCTGGGCATGGTGGCAGGCACCTGTAATCTCAGCTACTTGGGGGGCTGAGGCAGAAGAATAGCTTGAACTCAGGTGGCAGAGGTTGCAGTGAGCCGACATCATGCCATTATACTCCAGCCTGGGCAACAGAGTAAAACTCGGTCAGAAAGAAAGAACAAAAGAATGAAAGGAAGGAAGGGAGGGAGGGAGGGAGGGAAAAGAAAAACTCCTCTAAATGCCTTACCTTTGCTGGTGTCTTCCTTGTCCTGGGACTTTTCCATGAATCATCTTGTTGTATCCTCCCAGAAATCTGAGCAGAGCAGAAACACACCTCTCAAGCCCCAGGAAACTCACCCTCCAGGGCTAGCAAGGGGTGAGATGGGGGCTCTTTCTGTGCTCTGGGCTCAGCATTGGAGGGCACAGGGGAAAACTGGGACTTGGAGATTGCAGAGGAGTTGGAGCCGCTAGTGAGGATTCCCTTGGCACAAAGCCAGGAACTGCATTCAAGAGCAGACTTTCAAAAGATCTTGATCTGGCCAACTCATCTGCCTTCTAAAGCCTGGGCTGTAGGCTTTTGTTCCTGGTCTCTGGGATCAGAGCAGCCACAGGCTCATTTGGTTCCTGGTGATTCTCCATGTGTCATGAATTCCACCCCTAAGGAAGCCATTGCACTAAATCTGCCAGCAGCAGCCCCAAGAGAGGGAATAGACATTGAGGTCTACTGTGTCCGTGGAGACCCAGGGTCAGCCTAGGCTCTGCCAGAACGAGCTGTGAGATCTTAGACCAATTATTTCATCTCTTTGATTCTTATTTTCTTCTGTAAAAGAAACTAAGAATACCAATCTCGTTTGGGTTAGGAGGAACAAATGAGAAAATGGTTAAGAATGTAGCTAGTCAGCTGCCAAGCCTTGCACAAATGTGTGCTCTTGCTGTTGTTCCTGTCTTTCAGTTAACTCTGTTCCAACACTCTAGGCTCTTATAATACGTACAGTGAGGCCTCAGATCCATAGCAACAGCATTGCCTGGGAGCTTGTTAGAAATCAGAATCTGCATTTAACCAAGATCTCTAGGTGAGAGGGATTAAAGTCTGAGAGGCAGGGTTTGGCCACCACCTGGCGGCAGTGTACTTTAATTGCAAATTTTTCTTTGAAGTTGAAAGCTCAAACCCAAAAGCAAGGTTTGAATGAATCAAAGAATGAATGAGTGAGAGGATGACTGGCTAGGGGTCACCAAGTTTGCAGAGCCGTGGTTTTACCATTTTGCTGGAAGGTCTTCGGTTGTGTTGCTTGTTTGAGAATAGAATTTAGAGATGCCTTAGGCGGCTCCTCCTAAGCCTAAACTGTGGAGGCTGAATTGCCTCTCTATGGGACGCCTACCAAAGGCAACTGAAACCTTCCGTGCAGCCCCGGTCCCGGGATAATCTCCCCTCTACAAGATGCATCTGTGTTAGTCGGGACTTCTATAGTTGTAAGAACAAAAGCTAACTCCAACTAGCACGCAGAAAAAAAGAGTTTGTCAGCCAGACACAGAGGCACTTACGGAAACACAAGCAGGAATTGTCCACCCAGTGGAAAATGGGTAACAGTCTGTGTTTACCGCTGTAATCCACATATCCAGAGAGAGACCACCTCTCAGGCTCAGCCCCAATTTCAAATTCCCTGGAAAGGACTCTGATTGGTGCAGTTCTAGTCAGGTGCTCAACTCTGGACCAATCACCCTTGACCAGGGGAGCCAGCTCACTGTGGGAAAATGGCAGCTCCCTTGCAGCCTCGTGTAGAATGGAAGGGCAGATGCCAGGAGGGCCCTCCTTGGCTGAAGGGGTCTGGCTCTGACCAGGGCCCCCAAGGGGACTGCCACTCCATCTAACCTAGTGAAGGGGCTCCCTGAGGCCTCTTGCTGACCACTTTCCCTCTCTACCCTCCAGGTGGAAGGCTTACAACCCAGGCTGGCCTCATTGCCTGGATAAAAGGACAGTGAAAGACTTGGACCTCAATATCAAATACTCTACAGCCAAGAATGCTAACTTTTATCTACAGGCTGGCTCTGCGTGAGGATGCCCACCCTGCCCTGCCCCTAGGCCTCAGATGCCCTATGACCCCTGCCTTCTGCCCTCCCCTAGTCAGTTCCACCACCCTCAGTGATATGAGTCACATAGTTCTATCCAGGAAACAGCCTCCTAGCCACTACCAATCCCCCAGAGCAACAGCTACCTTAGGGGCGGTGACTATCTTAGGCCCAGAGGCTGGTTCAGGATCCCAAGAGGCATATGGCTGGCTGACAGGGAAGGGTCTCCCAGGGCCTCCTGCCCACTCCCCACCCCTCACATCCCCTGGCAGGTTTGCAGAGATGAAAATCAAGGGGTTGCTGGACCGCAAGGGGCTCTGGAGGAGTCTGAATGAGATGAAAAGGATCTTCAACTTCCGGAAGACGCCAGCAGCTGGTGAGGAGCTTGGGCCAGGGATCCTGACCTCTTTCCTGGGGCATCAACTCCTGTGGCTGTCCAGAGTGTCAGAAAACCAAGCACCAATTTGCTATGTAACCCTGAGCAGGCCCTTGCTAGACCTTACTTTTCCCCACAGAGATGAGAATATGGACGGAGGGGACCCCTGACCTTCTAACACCTTCTAATCCAACAGACATTTGTTGAGCTGCTACATATCAGACACCGGGTTAGGGGATGCATGGTTCTTCACGGGCTCACAGTTGAGCAGGCCAGTTGGTGTTAATTAGACTCAAAATCAAATAATTCGTTACACTGTGAAACATGCTCATTGGATCCAGTGAGTGTGTGAAGGGGGGCACCTGCCGTACCCTGGAGAGGGCCCCAGGAAAGCTCTCCTAAGGGGGTGAACTATGCTGAGACCCCGAAGTTGAGTAGGCCTTAGCAGTGCCAAGGATGGGCTGTGGGGGCAGAGAGCAGTTCGGGGAACAGTGAGTGTGAAGGCCCTGAAGACAGAAGGATCAGCCATCTTTGGAGGAAAGAAAACACCATTGTGATCAAAGTGCAATGAGCAAGAGAAGGAGGGTGAGAGAAGGAGCAGGAAGGTGCACAGGGGTCGCACAGGACTGTGTCGGCCACGGCAGGACTTGGGTCTTTCCTCAGCCCAGTGCTTGATTGGTTACCAGCAGGGGAATAATGTGGTCACTATGCACTGCTCGGGGGGAGTTACTGGGGGGGGCAAGAGGCTATGAGAATCTGCTATGAGGCTCTGGCTGTGGTCACCAGAGGATGGTGGCCTCAGCAAGGCAGTGGCAATGCATTGGAGTGGACGGGTGGACTGAGAGGTACTCAGGATGGAGAATCAATGGGATATGATAGGTTGGGGGTGCTGCCAAGAGAGGTCCCCAGGCTCCAGCTGGGCGTGGTGGCTCACACCTGTAATCCCGGCACTTGGCCCAGGTAGGTGGGTTGCATGAGGTCAGGAGTTTGAGACCAGGATGGCCAACATGGCAAATCCCCATCTCTACTAAAAATACAAAAATTAGCTGGATGTGATGGCACTTGCCTGTGGTCCCAGCTACTACTCAAGAGGCTGAGGCCTGAGAATTGCTTAAGCCTGGGAGATGGAAGTTGCACTAAGCCGAGATAGCCCCACTGCACTCCAGCCGAGCAAGAGAGTGAGACCCTGCAAAGAGAGAAAGAGAGAGAGAAGAAGAAGGAAAGAAGGGAGGGAGGGAGGGAGGGAGGAAGCCGAGGCAGATGGATCACTTGAGCCCAGGAGTTCAACACCAGTCTGAGCAACATGGAGAAACCCTGTCTCTACCAAAAATACAAAAATTAGCCAGGCATGCTGGTGTGTGCTTGTAATCCCAGCTACTTGGGAGGCTGAGGCAGGAGGATCGCTTGAACCCAGGAGGCAGAGGTTGCAGTGAGCCGAGGTCGCACCACTGGACTCCAGCTTGGGCAACCCAGCAACACGGCCTATCTTGGAAAGAAAAAAAAGAAAGAAAAGAAAAGGGGAAAGAAGAAAAGAAAAAAAGAGGTCCCCAGTCTCCTCTGTAGGCAACTGGGTGGGGATGGAGCTGCCATTTCCCAAATACAGGCAATGGGACCAACCTGAGCTGTAGGAAGAATCTGTATTTGGTCTCCAACATGTTGCATTTGAGTTATCCAGGGCGGGTGTTAGGCAGACACTGGGATGGATGGGCTGGGGACTCTGATGTGCTGTTGGATGAAGAGGCAGTGACTGAGGACAAGGGGCAGGGGAGGTAATCCCGAGGACCCACTGTGAAGGTTAGGCAGAGGCCTGTGGGAGCTGGGGTGACCCCGTCCCCGTGTCCCCCACCCCCTGCAGAGCACGCATTTGAGCACTGGCAGGAGGATGCCTTCTTCGCCTCCCAGTTCCTGAATGGTCTCAACCCTGTCCTGATCCGCCGCTGTCACTACCTCCCAAAGAATTTCCCCGTCACTGATGCCATGGTGGCCTCAGTGTTGGGCCCTGGGACCAGCCTGCAGGCTGAACTAGAGGTGAGGGGTGCAGGGATCCAGGCTCTTCACAGTCCCATCTCAGTGCCTTCGCACCCTTCCCCTGTTGGAGACAGAGGGACGCACTAACATTTGTTTGGGACCTACTGTGTTCTGCGTGCCAAGCACACGCTCCCGAAACACACTCCTCTCCCAGCCCTGAATCCTCTCCCTTCTACCACCCCACCCCCTTCCTTTAGAAAACCAGGTGGTAGCCCCAGCTGTCCTTTCTTCTGCAGAAGGGCTCCCTGTTCTTGGTGGATCATGGCATCCTCTCTGGCATCCATACCAATGTCATTAATGGGAAGCCCCAGTTCTCTGCGGCCCCAATGACCCTGCTATACCAGAGCCCGGGCTGTGGGCCGCTGCTGCCTCTCGCCATCCAGGTCTGCAGTCAGGCAGGGGCAGGGCAGGGGCAAGGAGGGTCAGACTGAATGGTTGGCAGACACTCATGGCTGTCTCTCTCCCCACCCGCCTCCCCCCAGCTCAGCCAGTCCCCCGGCCCCAACAGCCCCATCTTCCTGCCCACTGACGACAAGTGGGACTGGTTACTGGCCAAGACCTGGGTGCGCAATGCAGAGTTCTCCTTCCATGAGGCCCTCACACACCTGCTGCACTCACACCTGCTGCCTGAGGTCTTCACCCTGGCTACCCTGCGCCAGCTGCCCCACTGCCACCCTCTCTTCAAGGTCAGTGGCTTGACAAGTTGGCCCGGCCTGTGCCCATGCCTCTGTGCCTCTTCTAAGCAGCCTTTCCTCACATGGCCATAACCGTGCAAGCTGGGTTGCAGGGCTCCCCCGTCCGCTTCAGCACAACTCCCCGGGGAGCCTGTTCTCCAGCAGGCCCTGAGTAAGATAAATGAGGTACCCCGGAGAGGCTCCCTTCTTCAGGGAGATCAGACGGCATCAGCAGCCATCATAGAAGCCCAAATCTTAGGAAGGGAAGGACCTGGGGGTGGCAGGTGCCAAAGTGTGAACATGGCTTTGAGAGACCGATAGGTTTTCCGCAGATAGTTCTGCGATGGGGGAGGGCTGGGTGGGAGGCCCCTGTGCTCTAGGGTGAGTTCTATAGGTTTCCTAGACCCTGCTAACTTTCAGACGGCATGGATTCGAGGCATCTCCTCTGCGAAGGGCAGGATGGCTCCCTCCCAGGGTTCACCCACAGCCGCCGCTCAAATACTCTGATTCTTCTAGACGTCTCCTGGGTCCCGGATGTGGGCCCTACTCTGTGCTCTTACATCCTATCTGGTTGTTTCTGACTATCTGCAGCTTCTGGGGCCTGGCACTCAGAGGTGGGCTCTGGTGGACGGCTCCACCTTGCCAGGCCCACAGGCCTTGGTTTTCCTAGTGCCTTCCCCGCCCAGGGGCTAGGAAATCACAGGATGCCAGAGGCAGAAGACACAGGGCTCAGCCACATCAGCACCAGCATTTGACAAAATAACCTGAGGCTCAGGGAGAGGAAGGAGCACACCTGAGCTCCCAGAACAAGCTGCTGGTGGAGCCCAGCAGGAACTCCAGGGCTCAGATCCCTGTCCCAGGCTGCCTCCTCTCATTCCTGTTGCCTCTTTCCAAGTGACTTGCAGGGCTGGTGCCTTTGGGGGGGAAGGTCCGGGGCCAGAAAGACCCAGGCCTCCCCCAGCTCTGCCGTTCCTGCCGCGCAGCTGCTGATCCCGCATACCCGGTACACGCTGCACATCAACATGCTCGCCCGGGAGCTGCTAATCGTGCCGGGCCAGGTGGTGGACAGGGTGAGAGCTGTGTTGGGGTGGGAGTGGGCAGGCCACTCCTTCAATGTGAGGAATTTGAGGTCCTGGGGTAGCAGTGGCCTGTCTCCCCGACACCAGTGCTACCTCCTGCTTCTGGAGCAAGGTCTGCAGGACCCAAGAGTCCTGTCTGTCAGTCCACAGGCATCGGCATCGAGGGCTTCTCTGAGTTGATACAGAGGAACATGAAGCAGCTGAACTATTCTCTCCTATGTCTGCCTGAGGATATCCGGACCCGAGGAGTTGAAGACATCCCAGGCTACTACTACCGTGATGATGGGATGCAGATCTGGGATGCAGTGGAACGGTGAGGGGCTGTCCCTGGAGAGCCGAGGGCTGGTCGGGGACACGGGAAGACAGAGAAGGAGACTGAGGCCCCAGGGAGGCTTACGTTGAGGAGGAGGGCCGGACATTCATGACACTAAGCAGAGGCATTCCTCAGAGTGGGTTGGGGTTGGAGGCTGGGCCTGAACCTGGGTGCATTGCAGCTTTGTCTCAGAAATCATCGGTATCTACTACCCAAGCGATGAGTCTGTCCAAGATGACAGAGAGCTCCAGGCCTGGGTCAGAGAGATCTTCTCCAAGGGTTTTCTAAACCAGGAGAGCTCAGGTATGGGGACCTCAGCCCTCAGGCGCATTTGAGTGACGCCATCCCTGTGTCCCCCGCCCCCTGCAGAGCATGCATTTGAGTGACCCCATCCCCGTGTTCCCCACCCTCAAGGCTCACCCTCAAGCCTCCGCAGCAGGGTCCTCAGGCCCCTGGAAGCCCCATCCCAGCCCAGCTCTCCTCGCAGGTATACCCTCCTCACTGGAGACCCGGGAAGCCCTGGTGCAGTATGTCACCATGGTGATATTCAACTGCTCAGCCAAGCATGCAGCTGTCAGTGCAGGGCAGGTGAGGAAAGGCCAGCGCCTGGGGTGGCAGGCTGGAGGTGACCCAGCTCCTCCGCCTCATTCTGCCCTCTCGGCCTTCAGTTTGACGCCTGTGCTTGGATGCCCAACCTGCCACCCAGCATGCAGCTGCCACCACCCACCTCCAAAGGCCTGGCAACACGTGAGGGCTTCATAGCCACCCTCCCACCCGTCAATGCCACATGTGATGTCATCCTTGCTCTCTGGTTGCTGAGCAAGGAGCCTGGAGACCGAGTGAGTGTGGGGCTGGGGGCCAGGCTGGGCCGCACTGGGGTAAGGGAAGGTGTGATGTTTACCCTGCTGGCCCAGACTCAACCCTGCCATCAGGGCGCAGGTCCCCTTGCCCCACTGACCCTCCAGTGGGACACATGAGCCTTGGACATTTCACAGCGAAGGTCAAATGGCAAAATGCGATGATGCAGAGCCATTCTCAGTGGCAAGGGGAATGTGTAATTATGCTCCTTGCAAATTCCGAATTGAGCTTTCATTCCCCGAAAGCTTCCTGCAGATAAGCTTTACGTGGCTATCTGTTTAAGAGGAGGGACATGGATCAGGCCCCATCGAGGGCTACTTCAGGTCCCATGCTTGGGGGCTAGGGCCAGAGCTGGCTAAGGCAAGTTGCAGCTGCTTAGATAGTGGGGACAGGGAGTCTGGGATGCAGGACCTCAGCAGCCCCCTCACCCAGCCTGTGGTGGGTCCCCAGAGGCCCCTGGGCACCTATCCGGATGAGCACTTCACAGAGGAGGCCCCTCGGCGGAGCATCGCCACCTTCCAGAGCCACCTGGCCCAGATCTCAAGGGCCATCCAGGAGCGGAACCGGGGCCTGGTGCTGCCCTACACCTACCTAGACCCTCCCCTCATCGAGAACAGCGTCTCCATCTAAATCCCAGGGGAACACAGGCCCAGATAACATCCCTTTGACCACATCGCTCTAGGATAACTGGCACCCAGAGAAAAGGACTCCTGGGAAAAACAGGCCTCCATGTGCCTCTCCTGGGACAACCAGACTCTGTGTAACTCACCCCCACCACCATACACACACAAAAAAACAGAAACAAAATCAAAACACAGAAAGCAAAAAACCCACCAATAACAGAGTCTCAGGACAGAACCACTGAGCCTTTTGGAGGCTCTAAGCCTCAAAGTGCCTGCAGAGCCCACCTTGAGGGTTTTGCTAGTTGGTTTTGTTTGGCATTTTACAGCCGTGGGGGGAGGCATATAATCCTGCCCGTGGGCCCACTAGCCTCCACTGATTGGACTTTAGGGTCACCCAACTCAAGGACAGCCACCAAGAAGTGGCTGCCAAAGAGGCCGGGCACAGTGGCTCATGCCTGTAATCCCAGCACTTTGGGAGATGGAGGCAGGAGAATCACTTGAGGTCAGAAGTTCAAGGCCAGCCTGGACAACATAGCAAGACTCCACCTCTACCAAAAAATAAAAATTAAAAAACTAATTGGGCCTGGTGGTGTGTGGCTGTAGTCCTAACTACTAAAGAGGCTGAGACAGAAGAATCACTTGAACCTGGGAGGTGGAGGTTGCAGTGAGACCAGATCATGCCACTGCACTCCAGCCTGGGTGACAGAGTGAGACTCCATCTCAGAAAAACAAAAACGAAAACAAAAAGTGCCCAAGAGGTTGATTGTGACCTACTGTCTCAGCTTTAAAATGAATAAAACACTGAAAAAGGGTCCCTGGGAGCCAGGCAGAACAGGCAGAATGAGGACGCACTGCCCAGTCGGCTCAGGCAGTGCCTATGTATGCTTTCTTAAAAACGTCCCCTAAAATTAAAGACTTGTACATTATAAAGCAGGTTCCATTTCCAGAGAATCAGAAAACATTATCATATCTCTAGTCATACTTTGCTGCTAGATTTCATCTTCACTGACGGAATTACAACATTTCATACACATTCTTTCATTCTATTTTTTTTCTGGCTCATATTTAGTGAGCATCCATTATGGTAAAAAAGTATCCTTTAAAAAAAAAAAAAAACTCCAGTGGAGACACCTGGTAGACATCACCTTAATCAAATAATCCAGGTGAGACCGGGCGTGGTGGCTCACACCTGTATTCCCAGCACTTTGGGAGGCTGAGGCAGGTGAATCACTTGAGGCCAGGAGTTAAAGACCAGCCTGGCCAACGTGACAAAACCCCATCTCTATTAAAAGTACAAAAAAACTAGCCAGGCTTGGTAGCAGGTGCCTGTAATCCCAGCCATTCAGGAGGCTGAGGCAGGAGAATCGCTTGAACCCCGGAGGCAGAGGTTGCAGTGAGCTGAGATCGGGCTGCTGTATTCCAGCCTGAGCAACAGAGAGAGACTCTGTCTCTAAATAAATAAATAAGTAAATAAAAGATCCAGGTGAACTTGCTGATACCATGTTGCTTTGCTCTAATGTTGTCAGAAGAGCACCTCACCTCTGTGGTTTCTTCTAGAAGCTCATAACTATAGTCTAATAATGAGGAAAATGCAGACAAACCCAAATTGAGGGGCGTTCTGCAAAATACTTGGCCAGCACTCTCCAAATTTTAAAATGGCCTTTGCTTTTTTGGCGTAAAAACAAAATGCCTCCTTTACAAGTCACCTAATGATTTCCATCACTACTTCACATTGCAGGCATGAGTGCTTTTCTTTTTCAGTTTCACTGATTTTTATAAAACAATGTGGACAGAAATGTAATTTATATACTATCACTGCATAAACACTACCATTGGAAAAATACAGAACAGTGCCTCAGAAGGGGTAGGGCTGACTGGCAAACAGCATTTGACCTGCTCATTCCTTGTGGAGAGTGAGTATACCAAAAGTGATTTAGAGATATGTGTATCTGTCAAACTTCTTTCCATCAATTCCTGCTAACTTAAGCAATAAAGGAGTTAATGGAAAAGAAACTGAGTTCCTTGAGAAGTTAAAGAGCTGACTATGCAGGCCATGCGCAGGGACTCACACCTGTGATCCCAACACTTTGGAAGTCCGAGGCAGGACGATTGTCTGAGCCCAAGAGTTCAAGACAGCTTGGGCAGTATAGTGAGACCCCATCTCTGCAAAAAAATGTAAAAAGTAGCAGGGCATGGTGGCTCACGCCTATAGTCCCAGCTATTCGGAAGGCTGAGGTGGGAGGACTGCTTGATCCAGGGAGGCAGAGGTTGCAGTAATCACACCACTGCATTCCAGTGTTCCAGCCTGGGCAACAGAGCAATATCTTGTCCAAAAAAAAAAAAGCCCAGGCACAGTGGCTCATACCCATAATCCCAGCATTTTGGGAGGCCGAGGTGGGTGCATTACCTGAGGTCAGGAGTTCAAGACCAGCCTGACCAATATGGTGAAACCCTGTCTCTACTAAAACTACAAAAATTAGCCTGGCGTGGTGGCGGGTGCCTGTAATCCCAGCTACTTGGGAGGCTGAAGCAGGAGAATCACTTGAACCCAGGAGGCAGAGGTTGCAGTAAGCCAAGATTGCACCATGCACTCCAGCCTGGGCAACAAGAGCAACTCCATCTCAAAAAAAAAAAAAAAAAGTTAATCATGCAGTTTCAGGAAAGAAACTAAAACCCAGGAGGCTTGAGGCATCTGGGGAACAAGGGACAAGAACTGATGAATGCTGTCCCAGGCACTGCCATGGGAATAATGAAGCTCCTACCATTTTTCATCCTTGAATTATTTGCCTCCATATTCAGTTCCATGAGCGAGGCTGTTTGACTTAACATGGAGCAGCAGAGACCACTGGATGCTGGAGCAGAGAGAGTTTGTGCTCACCTAATACCTCATGTACTTCCCAACATTTCCCAGCCTGCCTTTCAGTTAGGTTGAGGCCATGTGACTAATTCTGGCCAAAACACTAATTCTCAGAGGAGTGATGTGTGTCCTTTCCAAGATGGGACAGTTATGAGCTGATGTGCCTCCTTCATCCTTCTATTGCCTCATTGCCTATTCCTCAGGAGCATTTTCCAGCTGACTTAGCCATCCTGACCTCTATTGCTGGATTTCCATTTCAGGAGGACAAGGTTCATAACTGCCCATCACAGTGCCAGCACACTGCAGGTGCTTGGTAAGTACGTGTTGAATGGAGGAATTAACACACAAATAATTCCTAAAACCCTGTGGTGCCCATCACTTACCTGTGTGTCTACCCAGTCAGACCATGAGCTTCTTGAATGCAGGAGCTGGGTCTCACTCAACTTGCTAGGCCTCGTGCCCAGCGCTGCACTGACTCAGATTGATACCCAACAAATGTTTGTTTAATGTCAGATGAAGGGAAAGTGATTGGATGGTTGCATGCGTGGATGTACTGGTGAGTTGGAGGGCAGTTGCGCCCGAATCAATAAACTGGTGTTTGTTTCAGTATATATCTTTTGGGATCAACTATCATTTCCAGGAGACACTGCAGCATCCAAGGCAGCTCAGCTGTGCAAATCCAAGCAGTCAGTCCCTAACCACCCTTGGAGAAGCCACCACCACCTCCTCTGCCCAGGGCCTGTGAGCTTGTGAGCCTGTGAGGTGCCCCCGCCACACACACCACACAACCCTAGCCCTAGAGCTCTCAGCCGGCTGCCCCGCCTTGAGAAGAGAAGGTTGTTACAGAGAACATTCACTTCTAAGGATATCCAGTTAACTCTCCAGAGTGGTGGTTTCCTTGAGCTATGATGGATAGTAAATAGATAGAAGATAGATGATAGATAGATAGATGATAGATAGATGGATAGATAGATAGATAGATGATAGATAATAGAAGATAGTAGATAGGTAGAAGGTAGATAGATGATAGATAGTAGATATATAGTAGATGATAGAAGATAAATAGATGATAGTAGATAGATGAATAGATAGATGATAGTAGATAGAAGATAGATAAATAGAAGATAGTAGATAGAAGATAGATAGTAGATAGAAGATAGGTAAATAGAAGATAGTAGATAGAAGATAGATAGTAGATAGAGAGTAGATAGAAGATAAATAGATGACAGATAGTAGATAGTAGATAGAAGATAGATGATAGTAGATAGATAGATGATAGATATTAGATAGAAGATAGATAGAAGATAGTAGATAGAAGATAGATAGATAGAAGATACATAGTAAATAGATAATAGACATATAGCCATGCATTACTTAAAGATGGGAATATGTTCTGAGAAATGTGTTAGGTGACTTCATCATTGTGTGAACACCGTGGACTGTGCTTACACAATTTCAAATGGTAGCGTCTACCACACACCGCGGCTATATGGTCTAGCCTGTTGCTCCCAGGCTGCAAACCTGTGCAACACATTACCATGCTGAATACTATAAGCAATTGTAACACAATGGCAAGTATCTGTGTATCTAAACATATCTACACATTGAAAAGGTACAATTAAAATATGGTGTTAAAGGTAAAAAGTGGTACACCTAAATAAGGCATTTACTGAAGGCCTTGGAACCAGGGATGCTGATGATGTAATGAATGGAGCTGCAGGACCGGAAGTTGATGTGGGTGTGTCAGTGAGTGCGTGGTGAGTGAATGTGAGGGCCTAGGACATTACTGTACACTTTTATGTGACTGGCAGCACAAAATTTTACTTAGACCAGCATCACCACAAAATGTGAGTAATGCGGCCGGGCGCGGTGGCTCAAGCCTGTAATCCCAGCACTTTGGGAGGCCGAGGCGGGTGGATCACGAGGTCAGGAGATCGAGACTATGCTGGCTAACATGGTGAAACCCCATCTCTACTAAAAATACAAAAAACTAGCCGGGCGTGGTGGCGGGCGCCTGTAGTCTCAGCTACTTGGGAGGCTGAGGCGGGAGAATGGTGTGAACCCGGGAGGCGGAGCTTGCAGTGAGCCGAGATCACGCCACTGCACTCCAGCCTGGGAGCACAGCGAGACTCCGTCTCAAAAAAAAAAAAAAAAAAAAAAAATGTGAGTAATGCATTGTGCTGTGACATTCTGACAGCTATGATGTCACTAGGCATTAGGAATTTTTCAGCTTCATTATAATTTTATGGGACCACTGTTTTACATGTCGTCCATCATTGATCAAAATGTCATTATGTGGTGCATGACTATAGACAGATACACAAGGAGAAATTAGGGGAATTGGCTCACGTGATTATGGAAGCTGAGAAGTCCCACTCCAGGCTGTCTGCAAGCTGGAGACCCTTGGATGCCAGTAGCAGCATGACTCAGTCCAAGTCTGAAGGCTTTGGAACCACAGATGCCAATGGTGTCATTCTCAGTCCAAGACCAAATGCCTGAGAATACTTCCACTGGTTGGGGGGCCGCTGGTATGGGTCCTGGAGTCCCAAAGCCAGAGAGCCAGGGTTCTGATCACCAAAGGGCAGGAGGAGGAGAGTGTCCCAGCTCCAGGAGAGAGAGAAAAAGGGAGGAAATCCCTTTCTCCCTTTTTTCGTTCCACCAGGACCCACAGTTATTGGATGATGCCTGCCCACATTGAGGGTGGACGTTTCCCACTCAGCCCACTGACTCCCACCAATCTCCCCTGGAGACACCCTCACAGACACACCCGGAAATAACGCTTTACCAGTTCTCTCAGTATTCCTCAATGCAGTCACTTGACTGCATTAATGATGATGTTCTATAATATAGGTAGAAAACAAGTCACACTATGAGAAGTACATGATCCCTTTTGTGTTTTTTTGTTTTGTTTTTTTTGAGATGGAGTCTTGCTCTGTCACCCAGGCTGGAGTGCAGTGGCGCGATCTCGGCTCACTGCAAGCTCCACCTCCCAGGTTCATGCCATTCTCCTGCCTCAGCCTCCCGAGTAGCTGGGACTGCAGGCACCCGCCACCACACCCGGCTAATTTTTTAGTGTTTTTAGTAGAGACGGGGTTTCACCGTGTTATCCAGCATGGTCTCGATCTCCTGACCTCGTGATCTGCCCACCTGGGTCCCCCAAAGTGCTGGGGTTACAGCCATGAGCCACGGCGCCCAGGCCCCCTTGTGTGTGTGTTTTTTTTTAAGTGAAGTATGTAAATCAATAGAAACGGCAAGGAAAGGTCTGGAAAGAAGGATGCACACCTAGCTGTTGCTTGAGAAGGAGAGAAGGAGAGTGGGATTGCACAGCAGGGCCACAGTGAGCAGTAAAGAAGTGGGAGCCTTAAACTAAGAGAGAGAGAGAAGTGAAACCCTGAAACGGAGATCTATTTGATTGCTTGATGTACTCACAGGGAGCAGCCTTGTTAAGAAAAATTATCCAAAACTGATAAGTAGAATCAAGAGGACAACTGCCTGTCCTTTTAAAGATGTTTTCTTTTCGTTTTTTTGTTTTGTTTTGTTTGTTTTTTTGTTGTTGTTGTTTTGTTTTGGTTTTGGTTTTGGTTTTCTGGGTTTTGAGACAGAGTCTCACTGTGTCGCCCAGGCTGGAGTGCAGCGGCGCTATCTCAGCTCACTGCAACCTCCGCCTCCCGGGTTCAAGCGATTCTCCTGCCTCAGCCTCCCGAGTAGCTGGGATTACAGGCACCCGCCACCACACCCGGATAATTTTTGTATTTTTAGTGGAGATGGGGTTTCGCCATGTTGACCAGGTTGGTCTCAAACTCCTGACCTCAAGTGATCCTCCCATCTCGGCCTCCCAAAGTGCTGGGAAGGATGTTTTATTTTCTAGCACAGCATACCATTGTTTGACTTTGCTGTCTATTATTAATAAAGGCCTCGGTTTATGGGAAGTTCATGTAAATGATTTGTTCTTTTTTAAAAAAGCAAATAAACCAGAGATTGTAGTTGATTGCTCTATAGGATGTTGGCTAGTTTCATATCTAACCCAACAATCATATCCTAACATTCCTTTATTAAATTGCCTATAAATGCCCGGCTCTTCAATTGTTCTTGGAACCAGCATGACCATCTGGCTGAGTCAAATAAAATATTTGACTTGTGAACATTCTAATTTGTATGAACCATGTTTTTCATTTGTTTGAAATCCCTCCCAGGCTGGAGGGAGAGCCACATGTGCCACCCCAGAACAGTGCCTAGAGCCCCAGTCCCTTCTTTTCTCTGCCAGGTCCTCTTCCAGCCTCCTCCCTACCTTTATGCCTGCCTTCCCCTCACCGCCCCCATATCCATGTTGGACATCCCAGGGATCCCTTTGCTCACTACCCCGGGGAATGAGAAACAGACTCTCCTGTCCCCACCCGCATCCCCCACTGAAATATAAGTATAGCTTGTGCTTAGTCCAACAATAAGAGAATCAGGCGGTAAGTTTGCTGCACTGACCACAGAGTGGAACAAACAATCACAGGAAGCCTGCGGAGCCTCTGAGCAAGAAAGCTGGCTTATGGCTCAACCTCCCGCTTGAGTGCCTGAACAAAGGTCTCGTGGGAAGGGAAGCGACCCTCGCTCCGTTACCTGGGAGGGTGCTGCAGGAGGCTGCTTGTAAAAGAGGAGAAGTCCTCTGTGCTAGACATAAGGAGGAAGTCTCCTGTCTCCCTCCCGTTCCCAGAGCCAGAGCAGCGGATCTGCTCATTGTGCTCAGGAGCTGACCACTCCTCTGATGTTCAGGCCTGTGGTTTGAAGGGCTCTCTGCTTTCACGTCGTGTTCTGTTCTGTTAACCCCTTAGTTGGACTCTGATGATTACCTATAAGTTAAACATAGAGTATTAGCGTACATAGTGGAACAGTAAGTAGTATTAACTGGCTAATGACGGACGCAGCCCCGCTCCGCCACCTCTCCCTATGCTCACCCAATGATCACCTCACCATCAGCCCACTCTCAGCCTATAGGATCAAAGGAATTGTACTCAACAAATATCGGTGGAACCCAGAGCTCAGGGCCTTCGCAGTCTCCGTGTTGCGATGGACCCTTGGATCCACTTTTGTTAACTCTTAAACTTTGTGTCTTTGTCTTTATTTCTTTTCTCATTCCCTCATCTCTGCCAGGAAGGGGAGAACCTGCGGGTGGTGTAGCAGGCTAGTTCCCCTACATCTCTGGTGCCCAACGTGGTCTCCTTGAACCCAGGTGAAATTACGCCTGAGTGTGGTCATTGCGAAGAACGGTCTGTCCAGGGACCCCCGAGAACGTGTGGTCGGCCTTGCAGTCAGCTTGTGCGCTCGGAGCGTTCCAGCGACACCATGGGACAATCAAAAAGTAAACCGTCTGCTTATTCACACTTTATTAAGTTCCTCTTAAAGAGCGCGGGAATGAAGGCTAGCACAGAAAATTCAGTTACTCTGTTTCAAACAGTAGAGCAATATTGTCCTTGGTTTCCTGAACATGGTACCATGGACTTAAAAGATTGGGAACAGGTGGGAATTGCCTTAAAACAAGTGTGTAGGGAAAGAAAACTTATCCCTCTAACAGTCTGGTCAAACTGGGCTATAGTTAAAGCAGCCTTGGAACCGTTTCAAGCAGAAAATGAGGCTTATCCTCCAGTAGAAAGAATTTCTGCGGAGGAAGGAGGTGCTGCTGCCAATATAGATACAAAGGAAGTTGAGGGAGGAGAGGATAGTGAAGAAGATTTTGAGGAAAATACAGACAAACCTGGAGATGACTTAATTTCTTTTGAGGAGCCTGTGGGACCTTCAGCTGCTCCTAAAAGAGAGAAGCCATATATGCCAATATGTTTAGAACAAAGAAGGGCCTTGCGGAGCCCTCGGCCCCTCATTGGGATCATCCCGAGTGACCGCCTCCAATAAAGCAATGTAGTTCGGAGCCTTGGGGGTTTGAATCTCAAATTTGCCCTGTTTCCCCAATGAATGAATTGGGGCCTCAGGAACCACGAGTGCGTGGTGCAGCACCAGTTACAACATAAGGCTGCACTGCCATCTAATGTTGATGAATCGCCATTACAGGTGACTACTCGGCATGCTAGATTAGCTGGAGATCTTAATGCCTGGCAGTTTCCAGCAGTTTTGCAACCCCCACGACAGCAAGGTGGAGCCCATCAGGCGGTATGCGAACCATTTTGTTTTAAGCTGCTCAAAGATCTTAAAGCAGCTGTTGGTCAGTATGGTCCCAATTCACCTTTCGTCCGATCGCTATTACAATCTGTGGCTCAGAATAAGCGATTGACTCCATGTGATTGCAAGATTTTAACGAAAGTTACACTTTCGCCCTCCCAATTTCTTCAGTTTAAGTCTCGGTGGACCGATGAGGCTCAAAATCAAGATAGAAAAAACCGTGCTGCTAATCCTGCTATTGCCATTACATTTGTACAACTTCTAGGAATAGGGAGTCAATGGGGAGCGAACTGTACAACAACAATTAGGACTTCAAGAAGATGCCATTGAACACATTCGCAATTGCTGTTTGAGGGCATGGGAAAAAATTCAGGATCCAGGAACTACTTACCCCTCTTTTAATTCTATTAGACAAGGCTCAAAGGAATCATATCCTGATTTCATTGCTCACCTTCAAGATGCAGCTCAGAAGGCTCTCACTGATGAAAGTGCCAGGAAGGTGACTGTAGAATTGAGTGCCAGTCAGCTATCCACCCGGTGAAAGGGAAGGTTGCAGTGGGAATTGATGTGATTAATGAATATATCAGAGCATGTAATGGAATTGGTGAAATCATGCATAAGGCTATGATAATGGCTCAAGCCATAGCAGGGTTAAAAGTGGGAGGTCCAGCTAAAAACTTTTCAGGCAATTGTTACAATTGTGGGCAATTTGGACACACAAAAAAAGGAATTTAAGAACAAATCAAACAAACAAGCAAGAACTAATCAAATGAAAGAACCACCTGGCTTATGTCCCAGGTGCCAGAGGGTAAACATTGAGCTAATCAGTATCACTCCAAATTTGATAAAAATGGCCAGCTGTTACAACCGTAGTGGGGAAACAGGAAGAGGGGCCAGCCTTAGGCCCCACTCCACACTGGGGCATTCCCACTCCAGCAGTTTGTCCCTCAGTCGGTCATTGCCTCTAGTCCAACCACCATCATTGTCTCTTGCCCAGCCACCAGAGTAACACAATTGGCGTCAGCTACAGCAGGGAGTGCAGCCTCAGATTTATGTTGCACAGAAACTGTCTCTCTGCTTCCAGGGAAATCCCCTCAAAAAGTGCCCACTGGAGTATTTGGCTCTTTACCTGATGGGACAGTTGGACTTGTTTTAGGAACATTTAGTCTAAACTTAAAAGGAATTCAAATTCATACGGGGCTGATTGATTTAGATTTCATGGGAGAAATTCAATTGGTTATTAGTTCCAGTATTCCTTGGAGTGCCAACCCAGGAGATAGAATTGCTCAGCTGTTGTTATTGCCTTATGTAAAAGTAGAAAAAAGTACAGTAAAGTACAGTAAAAAGACAAGGTGGTTTTGGCAGTACCGACAGTGACGGAAAAGCAGCCTGTTGAGTAAATCAAGTTTCTAAAAACACCTGTGTGCACAATGACTCCGGGAAAACAGTTTGAAGGTCTGGTAGACACAGGTGCTAATATTTCAATTATAGCTCTAAATCAGTGGCCAAAAGCGTGGCCCCGACAACAGGCTTCTATGGCTTGATTGGAGTAGGCACGGCATCTGAAGTCTATCAAAGTGCTACAATTTTAATCGTTCAGGACCACCAGATGGGCAGGAAGGCACCATCCAACCTATGGATTACTTTCATTCCCATTAATTTGTAGGGGAGAGATTTGTTACAGCAATGGGGTACAGAATTCACCATTCCCTCTGCAATTCACAGTCCTGGGAGCCAAAGAATGATGACCAAAATGGGGTATATTCCTGGGAAAGGATTAGGAAAAAATGAGGACAGAGTAACTCAGCTGATTGAAGTCTCAGTTAAATTTGACCGAAAAGGAATTGGATATCCTTTTTAGGTGCGGCCACTGTTGAGCCTCGAAAGCCCATTCCATTAAAACGGAAAACTCAAAAACCTGTTTGAGTTGATCAGCGGCCGCTTCCTCAACAAAAACTGGAGGCATTACATTCATTGGCAAAAGAGCAATTAGACAAAGGACGTATTGAACCTTTTTCACCATGGAACTCCCCAGATTTTGTAATTCAGAAAAATTCCGGTAGATGGCGCATGGTGACCGACTTCCGAGCGGTTAACGCAGCCATTCAACCGATGGGAGCTCTCCAACCAGAGTTACCATCTCTGGCCATGATCCCAAAAGAATGGCCGATGGTAATAATTGAACTAAAAGATTGCTTATTTACTATACCTTTGGATCCTCAGGATTTTGAGAAATTTGCGTTTACAATACCTGTCATAAATTACAAGGAGCCATCTACTAGATATCAATGGAAAGTTTTACCCCAAAGAATGTTAAGTAGTCCTACAATTTGTCAAACTCTTGTTGGAAAGGTTATTCAGCTTGTCAGGAATCAGTTTCCTGATTGTTATATCACTCATTATGTTGATGACATTTTATGTGCTACTGCAAGCAGGGACAGACTGATTGTTTTGCTATGCTACAAGAAGTGGTGAGACTTAACAGGTCTTGCTGTAGCACCCGATAAAATCCAAACTACTACACCCTATCATTACCTGGGAATGAGGGTAGAGGAGCAAACAGTAAAGCCTCAAAAGGTGGAAATTCGTAAAGAGTCCTTAAAAACCGTAAATGATTTCCAAAAATTATTAGGGGACATTAATTGGATAAGACCTGCTTTGGGAATTCCCACCTACGCAATGTCTAACCTGTTTGATTTGCTAAGAGGGGATCCAAATTTACATAGCAAAAGAACTCTGACACCTGCTGCCCCTGAAGAATTACAAATGATTGAGGAAAAAAATTCAAAGTGCTCAAGTCAGTAGAAGAGATGCTAGTGTTCTATTACAGCTCCTGGTGTCCCCTACTCTCCATTCTCCTACAGGAGAGATTGTTCAAAATGTTGACTTAGTTAAATGGTCCTTTTTACCTCACAGTACAACTAGAACTTTCTCAATTTATTTAGATCAAATAGCTATTCTTATAGGCCAAATACAATCGAGAACAGTCAGACTCGCTGGCACCAATCCAGATAAAATTGTAGTTCCTTTAAACAAAGCACAGGTTCGACAAGCTTTTATTAATTCGTCAGAATGGCAGTCAAATCTGGCTGATTTTGTTGGTAATATAGATAATCATTACCCCAAAACTAAAATTTTTCAGTTCCTAAAATTGACTACCTGAATTTTACCCAAAATAACTAGTTCCATTCCTTTGGAGGGAGCTGTAACTATCTTGACTAGTGGCTCTCAGAATGGAGAAGCAGCTTATTCAGGACCAGAAGAAAAGGTTATTCAAACTCAGTTTCATTCTGCACAAAGATCTGAGCTACAAACAGTTATATCCGTATTAGAAGATTTTAATCGACCTGTTAATGTAATCTCTGACTCTGCTTATGTAGTCCAGGCTACCAAAATGGTAAAAAAAAAAAAAAAAAAAAAAAAAAAAAAAAAAAAAAAAACAGCTTTAAGGCCGGGCGCGGTGGCTCAAGCCTGTAATCCCAGCACTTTGGGAGGCCGAGAGGGGCGGATCACGAGGTCAGGAGATGGAGACCATCCTGGCTAGCACGGTGAAACCCCGTCTCTATTAAGAAATACAAAAAACTAGTCGGGCGAGGTGGCGGACGCCTGTAGTCCCAGCTACTCGGGAGGCTGAGGCCGGAGAATGGCGTGAACCCGGGAGGCGGAGCTTGCAGTGAGCTGAGATCCGGCCACTGCACTCCAGCCTGGGCGACAGAGCGAGACTCCGTCTCAAAAAAACAAAAAAAAAAAACAAAAAAAAAACAAAAAAAAAAAACCAGCTTTAGTAAAACCTATTGCTGGTGATCCGTTAAATTCCTTGTTTAGTTCACTTCAACAAGCAGTTAGGGCTCAAAATTTTCCCTTTTATATTACACATATTCGGGCTCACATAAACTGACCAGGACCTTTAACCCAATTAAATAATCAAGCAAATTTATTAGTGACACCTGTTCTCACAGTGTCAGGCCTCTGAGCCCGAGCTAAGCCATCATATCCCCTGTGACCTGCACGGATACATCCAGATAGCCTGAAGCAACTGAAGAATCACAAAATAAGTGAAAATGGCTAATTCCTGCCTTAACTGATGACATGACCTTGTGAAATTCCTTCTCCCGGCTCAGAAGCTCCCCCACTGAGCATCTTGTGACTGCCCCGGCCCCTGCCCGCCAGAGAACAACCCCTTTGACTGTAATTTTCCACTACCTACCCAAATCCTATAAAACGGCCCCACCCCTAACTCCCTTTGCTGACTTTTTGGACTCAGCCCACCTGCACCCAGGTGAAATAAACAGCCTTGTTGCTCACACAGAGACTGTTTGGTGGTCTCTTCACACGGACGCGTGTGACAAACAGAAGCTCAAAAATTCCATTCCCTAACTCATGTAAATGCTGCTGGATTAAAAAATAAATATTCATTGATCTGGAAACAAGCTTAAAATATAGTACAACATCCTCAGTGCCAGGTCCTACAGCTACCAACCCAAAAACCTGAAGTTAACCCTAGGGGGCTTCAACCGAATGCAGTGTGGCCAATGGAAGTGACTCGTGTCCCATCATTCGGAAAACTTTCTTTCCTACATGTTACAGTTAAAACTTTTTCTCGGTTTATCTGGGCTACATGCCAAACTGGAGAAAGCACAGCTCATGTAAAAGGACATTTATTATCTTGTTTTGCAGTCGTGGGTGTGCCACAGAAAGGAAAAACGGTCTGGTGGAAGGATACCAGAACCAAAACTCAGGAACCAAGAAAAATTGCCGGGCGCGGTGCCTCACGCCTGTAATCCCAGCACTTTGGGAGTGCACCTTCGTCTTCCCCACACCAAGGTGTCAAGTCCACAGTATGAGGGAGGAAGGGCGAGGAGGCTGCGGCAGGGCCAGAGGGTCCTTGGTGGCCACCTTGTGGGACTGAGAACCAGAAAGCCAAAATTAGAACATTCTGGAAATCACAGGACTTGTTCTGTGCTGCCACCCGTTTCCCCTGTTCTGTGAAGAAGTTCATTTCTGCCCTGAGAAGCCTGCCATTGTGCTGCCAGCAGTGGTGGCTTCTTCTTTTTTTTTTTTTTTTTTTTTTTTTGAGACGGAGTCTTGCTCTGTCACCCAGGCTGGAGTACAGTGGTGTGATCTTGGCTCCCTGCAACCTCCACCTCCTGGGTTCAAGCAATTCTTCTGCCTCAGCCTCCTGAGTAGCTGGAGCTACAGGCGCCCACCACGCCCGGCTAATTTTTGTGTTTTTAGGAGATACAGGGTTTCACCATGTTGGTCAGGCTGGTCTTGAACTCCTGACCTCCTGATCCACCTGCCTCAGCCTCCAAAAATGTTGGGATTACAGGCGTAAGCCACCACGCCCGGCCGAGCGGTGGCTTCTGTGTGGGAAGAAGGTCAGGGCTGAAGGACCCTGGGAGGATGCCCCACCCAACATGTCCTCTCTCATCACAGGGTAATGCCCATGTTAGCCCAGCCATTCTCACCTATCAGGGCTTTCGAAAGAATGGCCAAAGTAAGTTCTAACAACTTCACTTCTTTGCCAAGGCAATCACCAATGCTCCTTTTGTGCCCTCTCTGGATACCCACGACCCGGGTCCCACAGGAAATCAAGCTCCTGAGGAAGCTGAAATTCAGTCGGGGGATTGGGGTCTGTGTACTTATCTATACCCCCCTTCATACCTACTTCTTCAAACTGTCCCTAACACTGGGAACACCTGTCCCTTGAATAGCCTCAGCAATTTAGAGGGAAAAAAAGGCTGAAGCAGACTTTTTCCTTCCAAAATTGTGCCTTCTTGCTTGGGGGCCTACGCATGCAGACTTGAAAATAAACCAAGCTTGGGCGGGGCGCGGTGGCTCAAGCCTGTAATCCCAGCACTTTGGGAGGCCGAGGCAGGCAGATCACAAGGTCTGGAGATCGAGACCATCCTGGCTAACACAGTGAAACCCTGTTTCTACTAAAATACAGAAACAAAATTGTCGGTGTGGTGTATGGTGCTCAGGTCCCAGCTACCTGAAGGCTGAGGCAGAAAATGGCGCAAACCCGGGAGGTGGAGGTTGCATGAGCTGAGATCAAAGGCCAATCGCACTCCAGCCTGGGAAAGAGCGAGACTCTGGTCTCAAAAAAAAAAAAAAAAAAAAAAAGTAGAAGAAGAAAGAAAGAGAGAGAGAGGAGGGGTATGGAGGAAGGAGGGAGGGAGGAGGGAGGGGAAGGAAGGAACGAGGTGGGTTAAGGCTGAGGCAGGTGGATCACCTGGAAGTCAGGAGTTTGAGACTAGCCTGAATGGGAAGGCAGTAAAACCTGTCTCCCCACTAAAAAATACAAAATTAGCTGCATGGTGGTGGCAAGCTCTGTAATCCTCAGCTTTACCCCAGGGCTGAGGAGGAATTGCTTGAACCTGGGAGGCAGAGGTTGCAGGTTCTCAGATTCCGCCCACTTCACTCCAGCCTGGGCAAAGCGAAACTCTGTCTCAAAATAAATAAATAAACAAACCAAGCTGGAAGATTCAGTAGTGCTGACTCTCTGATATCCTTGTCCCCGCTGGGTGCCCGATGCATTTAAACTATACAGGTCAAACTCTTGGTTGAGCAACCCTAGCACCAGTGCCACGCCCCAAAGCAATGCAACCTCTTATTGAATGATCACTCTCTATTTTATTTATTTATTTTTTTTGGAAAAAAAAAAAAAAAACTACCTCGCCCAGCTAGTTTTTTGTATTTTTCTTAGTAGAGATGGGGTTTCACCATGTTAGCCAGGCTGGTCTCGATCTCCTGACCTCGTGATCCGCCCGTCTCGGCCTCCCAAAGTGCTGGGATTACAGGCTTGAGCCACCGCACCCAGCCTGAATGATCACTCTCATTCAACAAATCATCCACACTGCCTTGTGGCAAAGTAGCAGGAGAATGGGACCTGGGACTGGTGAGTTTTGGCAGGGAATTGAAAGGGCTCTGTGGAGAGGAAGCCCGAAAGGTTGGGCCGTGCTTGTATCCAGTATTCTTTAGTACTCCAGTTTTTTCAAATTCTTCTCATCCTAGGTGAGGCCTTAGTGCACATCACACAGTGTGTTAGGCTTCCTTCAAAATGGGTGGGGCCAAGGGAGTTCAGATGACTCCCCAGGCAGAACCCAAACCTGCAATCTTTTGTTTTCTAAGAAAACCACTTGGAAAAGTGAAGTCATCCAACCCGTTGTGGTAGGGAGGAGGGGAGCCCAGCCCAGCCTTCAGCATCAGGAAGTGGCTATGCTGGGAAATTGGAGATGGGTCTGAAAGTGGTGGCCGTGCTGCAGGTGGAGGACCAGGGTGACCCTCCCCACACCCACCCTCTGCAGAGTATGCATTTGAGACTGGAAGGAGGATGAGGACACCTTTTTCGCCTCCTTCACCTCCCAGTTCCTGAATGACCTCAACTCCATCCTGATCCACGGCTGTCACTGTCTCCCAAATAATTTCCTGGTCACCGATGCCAGGATGGTCCCCACGCCGGGCCCTGGGACCAGTCTGCAGGCTGAGCAGGCACCAGTGGAGGGAGGGGCATTGTTCTGAGATGGCGAGGGCTGAGGGGCAGGGCTGAGTGAGGAATGTGCTCTCTCCTGCTATTTTGCCAGGCGCCATGCATTGGCAGGCCCTCCCAGCACAGAAGCCATAGTGATATGTTGGTTGCCATGGTTTCTGAGGATGCTCTGCAGCTCATCTGAGTGCTCCCCAGAGCTGCTCCCATCCGTGGGCTACTGGAATGGGGTGTGTGGCGACCCCAGGAGAGTGCATTTTGTGCTGACCTCCAGCAGGGCGCGCTTCTCTCACTGTCTCTCGTTGATGCTTGGGCCTGGCCACAGCAGAGTCACCTTCAATACTTGGGTGGGGGAAGAGGGGAGGTGCTTCTTTCTTTGGGACCAGAAAGTGGCTCTGAGTTGGAACACCCCACTGGCTGCAGAGAATGAAGTGCCTTTAAGTGGAATACTCCCAGGTTCATAATAACTCCCCCTTCCTCACCCAAGCCGGCTCGGCCCTCCTCCTCCTCCACTCCTCCCCTAAAGGGGCTCTGTACCTGGTGGACCACGCCATCCTCTCAGGCCTCTACCCCAGCATCAGTCATGGGAGGCCCTCGTTCATGACTGCACCCCTGATCCTGCTGCACCAGCATCCCAGCGACAACGGGTCCTTATTTCCCCTTGCCATTCTGGTCAGCAAGGCAGGGCCCTGGGGCGCTGGTGGGTGGGGTGGGGGAAGTCTATTAGATCCTCGGAATGACTGAGAGGTTGCCTCCTCCCAATGCCACTGTGCCTGGTGACATCGCCTCTCCAATCCTACTCAGCCCCTCTCAAGTTTGTTTTTCTGTATTGTCCTCTTTGATTTCTATCTTGATAGAAATGTTATGAAACTCAAGAGAACAAATTGCACCTTGACGGGGTGTCAGAATCGATTCTACTGAGTCACGCATCTCTGGCAGTTCAACCGTGTTCCCAATAGTTAAAACCATAACCCGTTCGGGAGAGGTGTCCACACCCTCCCTTCCCATCCTTTCAGTCTGCCCCATACAACTGGGGATCTGGATGGCTGGACTGGTACAGGGAAGTCAGCCAACACAGTGCCTTGGGTAATTTCACCTCTCAAGGAGATTATTCTCATCAACCTTGTCTTACTAATGAGGAACCTGAATCACAGAGAGGTTAATAAAGTTTCCCAAGGTCACACAGCTGGTAAAGAAGTTGACCATGTGATTTTGTAGCAGGACGAGCGGTAGACAAAACCCCTCAGACACCAAGTTAAAGAAGGAAGGGCTTTATTCGGCCGGAACCATCGGCAAGACTCACATCTCAAAAAACGAGCTCCCCGAGTGAGCAATTCCTGTCCCTTTTAAGGGCTTACAACTCTAAGGGGGTGCACGTGAGAGGGACGTGATCGATTGAGCAAGCAGGGGGTACGTGACTGGGGGCTGCATGCACTGGCAATTAGAACGGAACAGAACAGGACAGGGATTTTCACAGTGCTTTTCCATACAATGTCTGGAATCTATAGATAACAGAACCGATTAGGTCAGGGGTGGATCTTTAACTGCCAGGCCCAGGGTGTGATGCCGGGCTGTCTGCCTGTGGATTTCATTTCTGCCTTTTAGTTTTTACTTCTTCTTTCGTTCGAGGCTGAAATTGGGCATAAGATAATATGAGGGGTGGTCTCCTCCCTTATTCTGGCCCCATGGACATGATGACGGGCTGCCCTTCCCCAGTTTCTGCCCAATGCCTGCCCTCTCCTGTGCCCCCACTCCAGCTCACTCAGACACCCAGCCTAGACAGCCCCATCTTCCTGCCCAGTGACCCAGCTGAGGACTGGTTCCTGGACAAGACCTGGGTGTGACCCTCAAAGTTCCTGGTGCACAAGATGGTCACTCATCTACTTTGAACCCACTTTGTGCTGGAGCCTTTGCTTTGTCCATACTGCAGCAGCTGCCCATGAGCCACCCATTTTCAAGGCAGGGAGGAGCCCTCCTCTCAGTGCCCACAGCGTGGGAGACCCGGGGCTGCCTGATCTGACCTCTGACTCCGGCTTCCCCTTTCTTCTGCACCTTCTACATCAACATCCACCCAGCACTGGGCTCTTTGTACCAGGAAAGCTCATCCACCAGGTCAAGGCCCTGGAGGCCTGGGATCTTGTGGGGAGCACAGAGGGCCAGGGGAGGCCTGAGATTTGGTCCAGAGCCCCTGCTAGCAGCAGGAATGGGCTCTCTGCTCATTACAGGCAATGTCGTTGGGACAGGTGGGCTGCCTGGAGCTGATCAACAAAGGGCTGGCAGCTGCCGCCTACCACTCCCTGTACCTGTCCCACCAGCTGGCTGACCTCAAGGTCCAGGACCTCACCCACTACTACATTCCAGATCTGGGCAGCCATAGAGAGGTGACACTGCCCTGGGGCCTGAGGGCTCCAACCCTCTCACCCTCCCCTATACCCCTGTTGGTTTATTCAACCTTCCCCCAGCCTCCTGCCCAAACACACTGCTGTCTCCAAGCCCTTCCTGCTTACCCTTCATCCTTCCCAGCTGTGTGACCTTGGGCAAGTTATTTAACCTCTCTGTGCTGGTTTCTTCATCTGACAATGAGGATTATAAGAGCACCTATGGTATAGCTTATTATTGTTATTAAATTCAAAACCCTAAGAACAAACCCCAGTGCACAGAAAGTGCTCTCTGAGATTAGCTATTAAGATTATTATGCGGCCGGGCGCGGTGGCTCACGCCTGTAATTCCAGCACTTTGGGAGGCTGAGACGGGTGGATCATGAGGTCAGGAGATCGAGACCATCCTGGCTAACACGGTGAAACCCCGTCTCTACTAAAAAAATGCAAAAAACTAGCCAGGCGCGGTGGCAGGTGCCTGTAGTCCCAGCTACTCGGGAGGCTGAGGCAGGAGAATGGTGTAAACCCGGGAGGCGGTGCTCGCAGTGAGCTGAGATCCGGCCACTGCACTCCATCCTGGGCGACAGAGCGAGACTCCGTCTCAAAAAAAAAAAAAAAAAAAAAAGATTATTATGCCAGGCACAGTGGCTCACGCCTGTAATCCCAGGACTTTGGGAGGCCGAGGCGGGTGGATCACTTGATGTTAGGAGTTCGAGACCAGCCTGGCCTATGTGGCGAAACCCCATCTCTACTAAAAATACAAAAGTTAGCTGAGTGTAGTGGCGGGCGCCTGCAAACCCAGCTACTGGGGAGGCTGAAGCAGGAGAATCACTTGAACCCAGGAGGTGGAGGTTGCAGTGAGCAAGATTGTACCATTGCACTCCAGCCTAGGCAACAAGAGCAAAACTCCGTCTCAAAAAAAAAAAAAAAGGTTATTATTTACCCCATAGATAAAGTCACTGTGTCTCCAGGTTTTTCCATTGAAATATTCCTCATAAGAGACTGCCTTGGGGCATAGCTGTGGCCTCCATGCCAATGGCCAGATTCTCTTAACATCTGGCCTCCTGTGGTTTCCCAGCTCCTGCCACCAGCCTGCATAATGACCTCCCACCAGCACTGAGATTGATGGCGGTGCCGCTGCCCATTAGCCACGAGTGGTGCCCAGTGGCTCGCCACATGCAATGCTGCATTCCCTGCAGCTCAGCCCCTTTAAAATCTGCCCCTACTTTCCATTCTTCCACCTCAGCACACACGGGGCCTAGGGAGATGAGGCACCCTAATTTCTCCCTCTCTCCCAATTCAAATTCTGCCCTGGCTACAAGCTCAACTCATGTCCCACCTCCCCCTTGAAGTCCTCAGGGACTCCCCCTATATGAACATCCGCAGCAGGAGCTCCTTCCTCAGCAGGGGGTCTGCACATCCTACAATGGCTGGGGATGGAGGGCCCTTTGGGAACCAGTGGAGGAAATGAACCCAGTCGGATGGTCCCAACGCAGATGGGCCTGGTGTCTCATCCTTGCCTGTGGTTTGGAATCCAAATGCCTGCAGGGCCAGTGAGCAGAGAAAAGCTAAGAAAGAAGAATGGGCGGGGACCGTGGCCAGGGGGGACTCATGTTTGTCTGACAGTGACAGTGGTGACCCAGCTATCACTGTGACCAGATCTTCTGATTTTTCAGCAGAAACCAGACATCTTCTAATATTTAAATGTTGGCAAGTGATTCAACCTGAAAAACAAACAGAAAAACCTTGCCGGCTGATCGAAACACATCTGCAGATCAGTCACCGCCCTGGGGCCTCCGTTTGCATGCCGTGGTGAAGACCACAGCCTCTCGGTTTGATCTCGGCTCTGCAATTCACTCTGTGGTTGGCCGTTTTCCTTCCTTGGCCTCAGTTTCCTCCTTTGTGGGCAGCAGGTCTCAGTGGCCCCTTCCAACCCACACCCCTGTGCAGTGTTAGCTCCCAAGTGTTAGTCACCATGTATTCCCGACCCCCCAGCTTTGGGACCAATATTGTTAACATCTACTGCCCGGATGACACGGCAGTGAGCAGGGACTCGGAGCTCCAGGCCTGGGTCAGGGAGATCTTCCGGGAGGGTTTTCTTTTTTTTTTTTTTTGAGACGGAGTCTCGCGCTGTGTCACCCAGGCTGGAGTGCAGTGGCGCGATCTCGGCTCACTGCAAGCTCCGCCTCCCAGGTTCAGGCCATTCTCCTGCCTCAGCCTCCGAGAAGCTGGGACTACAGGCGCCTGCCACCACGCCCGGCTAGTTTTTTTGTATTTTTAGTAGAGACGGGGTTTCACCATGTTAGCCAGGATGGTCTCGATCTCCTGACCTCGTGATCCGCCCGCCTCGGCCTCCCAAAGTGCTGGGATTACAGGCTTGAGCCACCGCGCCCGGCCTCTGGAGGGTTTTCAAAGCCAGATGCTCTCAGAGGTGCTGTCCACTGCCCTAGGGCAGCAGCTTCTTGGGTCTCAGCTCTGTCTCTCTACCCTACTCCCATCGAGGGGTCCCTTCCACCCTGGGCCACTGTGCTGGGCTCATCTGCTGTTTCACTATGATCATCTTCACCTGCTCAGCCCAACATGCTGCCATCAACAGCGGCCAGGTGAGCCAGTGCCAACCCGGGGGACAAGCAGGGTCGCGGGAGGAACAGCCCTAGCAGCACTGGCAGCTCTGTACTGAGTTTGCGGGAGTCGCTCTGAATTCAGTACCTGGATCCCCAGTATTCCTATCATCCAGTGGCTTGCCCTGCCCACCACCAAGGGCCAGACGGAACTAGCAGCCTCACTCCCTGAGGTCAGTGCCACACACCGCACCCTGGTGCTCCTGTGGGGGGTCAGCCATGGAACCAAGGACACCATAAGCAAGGCCCAGGTGGGGATGGCTGGGGTCTCAGCTTCTAGAGAGTGGCTACATTGAGGAAGGGATCTTGGGGACAATGGCTACCAGAAGGGTGTACTTAGCAGGCTAGGCTCCTAGGTGGCAGGGCTTGCTGGTGGGTGTGGCTTAGGGTGTTGTGGATTCCTAGTAGGTGGAGCTAAGAGTGGTCTGGGCTTCAGAGTGAGCCGGGCTTGGAGTGGTCTGGGTTTCTTGCGGCCCGCAGTCTTTTGTCTAGGTGGGCGGGTGGTTTATGTTTCAAGTTGGATGGTCTGGAGTGGTCCAGGACCCCTAGGTGGGCTGGGCTTGGGTGGACTAAGTTCCCTGGTAAGGAGACTTAAGATGGAACAGAATCGCTGTGGGCTGAAAATGCAGCCCGCCAAGGTCCCAGCCTTTCCTTCTCCCAGCCTGGACACCTACCCAGAGGAGCACTGCACCAAGAAGGCCCCGCGGCAGAGCATCGCCGCCTTACAAAGCCGCTTGGCCCAGATGTGGGCGGACGTCCTGGAGTGGAACCGGGGCCTGGCGCTGCCCTACTCCTACTGGATCCCGCGGCCGCAGAGAACGGAATCGCGGTGAGAGCGCGCGGCGTGCACAGCCTGCACCCGCACCCCGCCGCGCCAGCCCTGCCGCCAGCGCCCGAGTAACTTGCCGCGCGCACTCACAGCCAGACCCAGGAAAAGGAAGGTTTTTTGGTTGGTTTTTGGTTTTTGAGGTTTTTATGTTTTGTTTTGTTTTTTGAAAATAGGAGGGCACAGGATGGGGAGAGGAGAGAGGGGAAGGGCGCTCCTAAATAGAAATGCTGTTCTCAATCAGCACCGGGTCCAGGTAGTAGTAGGGGATGGGGAGGCACTTGTTGCGCTGGCGGATGTCGTGTGAGATCTGGTTCAGGCGCTGGCGAAACGCCTCTATGCTCCTCCGCGGGGCCTCCTCCACGAAGTGAATGTCCGGGAAGTGTCCCAGGGGCCGCTGCGGGCAGAGAGCTGGACAGCTGGAACCAGGGCCGGCCAGGACCCCCTCCTCCTGCCGGTGGCCCTGGCCCCTCCACCCTTTGGCTTCAGTGGTCTCTCACTCCCTGCTCCCCCCTCGACGCCTCCAGTTATCCTCCCCCCGCCCCAGCTCCTGGCCCCCTCCCTGTGCTCAGAGTCCCCCATCCCGTCTCGCACCCTGTCGTCAGGCTCACGGCTGAGGGTCCAGAGCACCAGCAGTGTGATGCACGTGGTCTTCACATCCGGCAACGTGTCCATGAAGGTCTCCAGAGTGGTCAGCCCCTTAGCCTGAATCGGTGGATTCCTCATGGACGCTGGGAAGTTGGGCATCCAGGCGGTGAACTCCATCTGGAAGTGGGGTAGAGGCTCGGGTCTGGGTGGAAGAGTACCCCGGGAAGAAGAGTACCGTGGGAGCTTCCTTCCGCCACGCCCTGACCATCTGCCCTCCAGTCGCTGCCTTGGACTCCCCGCCCTTGGCGCTGAGGCTGGGCTGGGTTGGTTAGACTGGGGCTGGGGCTGAGAGTTGGGGCTGAGGCTTGGTTTCCGTTGGGACTGGAGTTGAAGCTGGAACTTGGGCTGAGACAAGTTGAGGCTGGACCAGGGATTATGGCTGAAGCTGGGTTTGAGGTTGGGGCACGGACTAAATTTGGGAGGTCTGGGCCTGGGGCTGGGCCTGAGCTGGTGAGAGCACCGGTACCTGGCCTGTGTTGACAGCAGCGTGCTTGGCAGAGCAGGTGAAGATTACTATGGTGACATATCGAATCAGCTCAGGCACGGTTCTCAAGCACCTGGGGAAACCTGAGCGGCGGGGGAAAAGCCCAGGCGGCGTCAGTTCTGCCCTGGCACTGGCTGCCCGGCAGAGGGCGCCACCATGCCCCGCTCTCCCCGTTTTGCAAAAGCTTCAAGCTGCCGCATCCATACCCTCATCCTGACTGCGTGACCCTCCTGTGGCAGGAACCCCATCTCCCCTAATCCAGATCATGAGGTTAGGGATAGAGGGCTGCAGGCCCTGGCCAAAAGTCCTCCAGGGCTGCTCCTGGCCCCTGCCTAACCTGTGACCCTCAGATCTCTCTTCCAGTTTCCCTGGGGGTGCCTCTCTGGTCCCAGGCCTGGGGATGTTGGGAGAGGCAGCAGGCTTTCCTGGGTTCCTTCATTCCTTCCGAAGAGTCCTGCCCCGAATCAACCCAGTCCCCGCCCTCCACTCCCTCCCATCACCTCCTTCCAGACTCTGCCCACTCCAGATGGATTTCTCAGTCCCACACCTCTTCCCTACCAAGCTGCTGGCTTCTCTTTCCTGTTGTCCCGTGTGAACCTCAGGTTGCTTCTCTTTCCTGTTGTCCCGTGTGTCCCGGCTGCCATGGTGATCTCAGGTTCCAAAAGTCCCACATATTCAAACCAGACCCATCATCTTCCTCCCTAACCGCTCCTCCTTTTAGCCCCCAGCTCAAGGGACGACATACATCATTTATCCAGCTGCAAAAGCCTGAAACGTGGAGCCGCCCTCAGCCCCTCCCTCCAAACCCAAACCATCACCCAGTCCTGTCATTTCCAGCTCTGGAATTCTCTGTGGTGTCCCCACAGCCTTCACCCTAGTCAGGTCCCCAGTCTTCCCTCCTGGACACCACGGCAGCTTCCCTAACTGTCTCCTGACTGCCAGTGCAGCCTGATATTCTAGCATACAAGCCTAATCTCCTCGCAAAACCCTCGATAGCTCCCACTGGCCCTTAACCAGGCTGTGCAGCCTGGCCGCTGCCCACAGCCTCAGCCTTAGCCCATTGGGAACCTCCCCACGTCCCACCCTAAGCTCTAGTTGCAGAGAACGTGATTGCAGTAAGCAGCTCCTGGAACTCCCTATGCTCCCTCTGGCTTTCTGGACTTTCCACATGCTGCTCCCATGCGGAACTCTCCATCCCCATCCTCCCTCATCTTGAGGCTGACCTCTCCATCCTGCAGATCTTAGCTAGATGTTAGCCAAGAAGTTAGATGTCAGCTAGATCTTAGCCTGCTGCTCCCACCCTATCTTCTCTCCACTACCCCTTCCCAAGGTGGGTTAGGCGCCTTCCCTGGGCTTCCCCACAACTTTCTTTAGGGAAATACCTGCTACCCCCGACTATGAACTCCTTGAAGGCAGGCACCCTCACCACCTGCCTTTTTCCCTTTTGCCTCCTCAATAATCGGCCCAGTATTGCATTGTGGATGCTCACTGGATATTTGTTGAATGTGCACCCAGGTGGCGGGACCTCAGGGCGCTTTCACCCCTCTCCTGGAGCTGCCAGCTCCCTCCTGCCAGCTCCCTCCTGCCAGCTCCCTCCTGCCAGCTCCCTGGCCTCCTGCCCTTTCCTGTTGGAGCTCATACCCCATTTCACAGTCCGCAAAGATTAGTTTCTGGGGTGGGGCTGGGACCCCTCCAGGTCTCTGCAGAGATGACCCACAGCCCCTAATCTCAGACAGGCACCCATTGCCAGCCATGTTTTCTTCCCCAGCCTCTCTGAGATGCCACTGCTCCAGGGGCCGGAGAAGAGCCTGTCAAAATCCTAGGGCAGCAGTTTGGTCTCCTTCAGTCCACAATAAAATATGTTCTGATCCAGCCCAGGAGGGCCCTAGCAGACCTGCCTGGGGGCTGCCCCTCAGCCCCAGCTCCCCCTGATTGCCCAGGTGTCCAGGCCCATACCTGAGCTCTCCCGCCCTAGGAGACACTCTTTAAATATCTCCTGCACCCAGGACTGCAATTCCGGGTCACCCTCCACAGCTGCGTCACTCGGGTAATAATAGGTGATGATCTCCGTCACGTACCTGACCAGGGGACAGGGCCTCAGTTTGGATCCTCCTCCCCTCCCACTCCTCAGCCAGGCTTCTCCCACCTCCCCCAGGATGCCCTGACCTCAGTTGGCCCCAGAGCTGCCCCAGGCCTGTGGGAGGGCAAGTCCTGTGGGGCAGAAGTGGAGAGGATGGCTTGGCAAGGCCAGAGCACTCCCTTGTAAGGGATGGGCAAGGCCTACAGGCAGCTCAGATCCCAGAAGGGGTCTGGCCAGCAGAGGTGGGCTGGGGAACCAAGCAAGGAAGGGGCCTGCTAGGCTGAGGGTGTAGGTGTGATGGACACACAGACCCCAGGCCCCTTCCCCAAGGCCAAGCCCCTGGATGGCACCAGACCCACACTCAGGTCTCTAGAATTTCCCCACACCCTCTCCAACATCCCAAGGTGTCCACCCTGAGAGCCACCCACTGCTGTCCCGAGCTCACCTCTCCAGTGCATTCCACACCGCCAAGCTGTCATCACGGTAATAATATCCAGGCAGGTCCTGGACCCCACGCTCCACAAAGTCATTGGGGAGGTAGAGGCTGTCATAGGTGAGCTCCGACAGAGCCCGTACCATCACCTCAGCAAAGCCCTCCACGCCCAGGGACATGCCCTGTGAGGGAGGAGGCAGATCCTGGAGCTGGATGGGCATCCCTGGCACCCCCCTCAGGTCCTCTAGGATCCCAGTAAGTGCCCCTGTAATCCCCAACCCAGCCCCCCCCCACCTCCGGGAACTCTCCTGCTCCAGGCCAGCACACCAGCCCTGCCTCTGCTCCTTTCTCCAGAGGAGAACCCACTTCATCCAGTTCCCTCCCTTCATGCCCCCTCGCAGAAAGGCAAGTGGGAAGTCCTGCTCTTTGTCTAACTGCAAAGGCCAGAGGAAAGCAAATGTCTCGTTGGGGTTGGGGGCGGAAGTCTTACCTTGGCGGAGAGCCCCCCCTCGTTGAGAAGAACGGCCCGGCCAATGCTGTTGATCTGGACGGTGTATCGGGTGTGGGGGATGAGGAGCTGTGGGGAGAGCGAGGAGGATGAAGAGAGAGGGCTGAAGTGGCCCCCAAAGGAGCTCAGCTCCCCACTTCTGCAATATCAGATCCACTCACTCTGGCAAGTCCCCATGCCAAGCCCTCTCTTGTGGTCCCCAGATACCCCCCCCGCCCCAGGCTGACTGGAGTCTCTCTAACTGCGCAGTGGGCCTGGGGGCTTTCCGAGGCCAGGTGAAGGTCATGATGCCTGGGGGAGGCCCCTTCGCCCAAGCCCGTACCTTGTAGAGGGGGTGGCACATGGGCAGGTTCCTCAGCAAGGCCAGGCAGAAGGCTTCCGCAATAAGGTGGGTCTCCAGCAGGTGGGAGATGGCCTCGTGGCTGTAGAACTCCGCATAGCGCACCCACGTCTTGGCTAGCAGCCAGTCCCACTCAGAATCACTGGGCAGGAAGATGGGGCAATCCGGCCCGGGGGTCTGGCTGAGCTAGGGGTGATGGAAGAGAAAGGACTAGGTGAGGGCAGAGACCCACACACATAAAGGGCCCACTGCAGGAAGGAGGCAGAAGGGAGTCTGAGAAGGTGAAAAGACGCCGCAACTCTGGTCGCACTGGTCCCCTGAGCGCCCCTGGGCCTTTCCTCCCTCCCCACATTTGATCTTGCCATTCCCTCTGCTCGACTGCAGTACCTTCCTCTTGCCCCGCCTCTACCTGGTAGCTCCCACTTACTCTTCAAGAACCATCTCACAAGCTGCCTCCTCCAGCAAGACTTCCTTACTTCAACCACACCTCCACCACATTCAGGTGTGCAGGTTGTGCACTGCACAAGGATTCCTAGCCCCTCAGGGGACAGGCAGATCACTGAAATCAGCCTACATTTTTCCATTAAGGAACCAGCAGCATCAGGCTCTGGGGCTCTGGCCCATCCACCCAGAGGGAGCCTCTTTCTAACTTGCGCATGACCGTTGGGGAGACCTCTGGGAAGGAAACACCTAGCTGCTTCCTCTGCCAGATCAGATTCCCAAGGCAGAGGCTAAGTCTAATTATCTCAGTATTTCCAGTAGGGACCTGACCCCCTTCAGGGATTGGTTTTCCAGGTGGATGGATGGATGAAGTCAAAGAGACAAGCACACTGCACAGACACATATACACGCACCCACTCACAGATGCACACACACAGGGGCATACAAGTACAGCCGGCCCTCTGTATCCATGGGTTCCACACTGGTGGATTCCACCAACAATCTATGGAAAATATTCTGGGAAAAAAGTGTCTCTAGTGAACGTGTACAGACTTTTTTCCTTGTCATTCCCTGAACAATACGGCATAACAACTATCTACATAGCATTTACATTGTATTGTATTGAGTACTATAAGTAATCCAGAAAGGATTTATTTTATTTTATTTTTTTGAGACAGAGTCTTGCTCTGTCACCCAGGTTGGAGGGCACTGGCACGATCTCCACTCACTGCAACCTCCACCTCCTGGGTTCAAGAGATTCTCCTGCCTCAGCCTCCCGAATATTACAGGTGCCCCCCCCCCACCATGCCCAGCTAATTTTTGTAGTTTTAGTAAAGATGGGGCTTCCCCTTGTTGGCCAGGCTGGTCTTGAACTCCTGACCTCAGGTAATCTGCCCACCTCCGCCTCCCAAAGTGCTGGGATTACAGGCGTGAGCCACCACGCCCAGCCTAGAGAGGATTTAAAATACACAAGATGGCCGGGCGAGGTGGCTCACACCTGTAGTCCCAGCACTTTGGGAGGCTGAGGCGGGAGAATCGCTTGAGCCCAGGAGTGCAACATGGAAGAAAGCGTAGCGCTCCTTGTGTACACGCAGCAGCAAGAGCTCACCCAGCTCCGCTGAGCAGCGCACCGTGTACTTCTGCACCTGAGGGGACCAAGACAGCAAGCAGGTGAGAGGCAGGGAACTGCCAAGGCGGTCCTTGCGCCTTGCAAGGTGCATCTCCACCTAAGCCTATTGGGGCATACAAACCTGAGCTGCTCCCAGGCGCTACCGGGCTTTTGTATGAATTAGAAAAATATGCCCGGGCCAGATGCGGTGGCTCACGCCTGTGATCCCAACACACAAGAAGATGTGTGTAAGTCATATGTAAATACTGGGACATTTTATATAAGAAACTTGAGCATCTGCAGATTTTGGCATCCCAGGGAGGTCCTGAAACCACTGTCTCAAGGATACCAAGAGACGGCTGAATACACACAGGGTCCACACGCTCACATAAGCGCGCGCGCACTCGGAGGAACATTCGCGCACACAGAGGCTCAGCGGCAGCGCCGCCTACAGCCTAGGCACCTGGATGGCGATGGGCATCATCTTGCCCTCGGGTCCGAAGTGCAGCAGGCAGAGTGGGGCGCAGTGGTGCTGCTTCCGGCCGCTGAGCTCGACGGTGGGGATGCCCTCCATGATGCGATAGTCGGCCAGGTAAATGTTCCCCTTCTGGAGGGGAGCCGCGATGGGTGGCAAGTAGGCACCTACACGGGCCACCCCGAGCCGCAGGTGCAGAAGGCGCTGGCGACCAGGGGCAGGGGTGGGACGGAGACAGGGACGCGGGGTGCGGGCGTGGTTGGGACTGGCGCGGGCGCCGCAGGTGGGGAGAGACCGGGATGCCCGCGAGGGAGGCCAGGACTGGGGCCGCGGTCTCCGCCTGAGCAGGCCTCACCTCCAGCTCCGCTTGCAAGCACGTTCCCTCGCCCAGGAACGGAGCCACCATGTCGTCTGTGACGGGAAACTTGTCTGGGATCCGCGTGCAGCGGCGAATCAGGCCGGGGTTGACGCCGTTGAGGTACTGGTACCCAAAGAAGGTGTCCTCTGCCCAGTGCTCGGCCACGTACTCTGCGAGGACGGCGCAAGGGCGTCACAAGGCGTCCCGGCCCCCCTCGGGGACGGAGAGGCATGGGACAGAAGAAGACCATGGGCACCGAGAGGACTCGGGGAGGAAAACGAAGCCCCCAGCCTCGCGTTGAGCGGCGGGAGGAGCCCGGGGCGACGTTTTCCAAGAAGCCGCCAGAGGGCGCGCGCGCGCGCCTCGCTGCCTCTCAGGTCCCACTGCCCCCATGTGGGGGGCCTGCCTAGTACGCCGGAGACCACCTGACTCCCTCTGCTGGATCCGGACGCCCCATTCCATACCGGAGACGACAGATTTCTTCCCAGGGAAAATTTTCCTAATGTCCTTCAGCCTCTTCCACGAATGTTTGCAGTCCAACAGGCCGCGGACTTTGAAAGCCAGTGCCCTAGAAGATGGGATTCCAGGGAGAGGCCGTCAGAGGGGTCTGCCAAGGGTCGGCTGGGGTGGGTGGCGGGGCCGCCCCACCCACTTAGGTCTCTGGGTCTCAGAGTCTGTGCGTCGCAAAGTCTCTGGGTCCCATGTCTCAAGATCTTTACATCTCTAGGTCTCTGGGATCATCTCTCGGGTTTTCTGGGTCTGCGTTTCAGCTCCCTCTGCCTTCCTGGCCATTCCAACCTCTGGGGTTGTCTTGGCCGCCAAGGTGGGGGGAGAGGAACAGTCCTTGCAGGAGCCCTGTTCTCCCGTCACTCATACACACTCACATGGGCCCCAGGCGGACGAAGAAGGAGGCTGTCTTGAGGAAGGAGTAGCGGAGATTTAAGTTCAGGAACTTGGTGGCCTTAAAGTTGATGAGAATTGGGAATCCCGGAATATAGCCATTCCACCTGTGGGGAGAAGCGCAGGGCAGCTGGGATCCAAGGGGCGGGGAGGAGGCAGGCGTCCAGGGGAAAGCCATGGGAGGGGCCCAGCACAGCTTCGGGTCCTTACTCAGGCCGGTTGGGGTTGCGATGCCTCCGGACCGGAGGGCGGTAACTGGGAATGTGCACATAGTTGGGTAAGCCAGGAAGAAAGACTCGCCAGCTGCAAGGGAAACCGAGATGTGACCCTCATGCCCGTACACCACCCCAGGGCAAAGGGCCAGAGCCATCACTGCCCCCCACCTCCCTGGACCCCTGCTGGGCGCCCAGACTCTGCCACCCGCTCCCTCACTGGTAGAAGTCCTGCTTGGCTCTGATCTCCTCTCTTCTGTGCTCCAGGAGGACAGGGAGTGAGTCGTCTGCTGTTGTCTTTCCTGTAGGGAGACCAACGAGGGGACTCAAGGGCTGACCCTTGCCCCTGCCCACCCCTGCCTACTTCCGGAAGCAGGAGTACAGCTTCTGTGCCCCAGGTCGGCTCTGGGGGTTGCCCATGACCAAGGAGTGGGAAGGCTCACCTTGGGAGAATGAAGGAGTGCCCCGTCCCAAAATCTCAGATAAAAGGATCATGGACCCACACTCTTTCCTCTTGCTCTACCCTCAAGCTGAGCTCTGTTGCTGCAAAAAGTCCCTCCTCTAGACCCACTGAAATATTTTTTTATTTCTATAAATTCATGGAGCACAAGAGCAATTTCGTTACATGCACAGATTTCATAGTGGCCAAGTTAGGGCTTTAGGATACCCATCACCCAAATAATGTATATTGTACCCGTTAAGTAATTTCTCATCATCCACCCCCTTCCATCCTCTCACCCTTAAGAGTCTCCATTGTCTATTATTTTGCTATGTCCATGTGTACACTTTTTTTTTTTTTTTTTTTTTTTTGAGATGGGGTTTCATTCTTGTCGCCCAGCCTGGAATGCAATGGCACGATCTCAGCTCACTGCAACCTCTGCCTCCTGGGTTCAAGAGATTCTGCTGCCTCAGTGTCCCAAGTAGCTGAGATTACAGGCGCCTGCCACCACACCCAGCTACTTTTTTTATTTTTAGTAGAGACGCAGTTTCGCCATGTTGTCCAGGCTGGTCTCCAACTCCTGAGCTCAGGTCATCTGCCCGCCTCTGCCTCCCAAAGTGCTGGGATTATAGGCGTGAGCCACTGCGCCTGGCCCATGTGTACACATTTTTTAACACCCATTTATGGGTGAGAACATTTGGTATTTGACTTTCTGGTCTGGCTTGTTTCACTTAAGATAATGACTTCCGGTTCCATCCATGTTGCCGCAAATGACATGATTTCATTTTTTTCCTGACTGAATAGTATTCCACTGTGTATATATACCCCATTTTCTTTATCCAGTCATCCATTAGGGCACTTAGGGTAATTCCATATCTTTGCTAGTGTGAATAGTGCCACGATAAATAAGGCATCTTTTTGATATGTTGATTTCTTTTCCTTTGAGTAGATACCACTGAAATATTAAGAACTGATAGTTGTTTAGCACTTACTAGGTCCTAGGTGTTGGGAAAAGTGCTTGTGGGGTTCCTGTACAAACTGGCCATAAAAATATTGGACACGGCCTGGCACGGTGGCTCATGCCTGTAATCCCAGCACTCTGGGAGGCTGAGGTGGGCGGATCACGAGGTCAGGAGATCGAGACCATCCTGGTTAACATGGTGAAACCCCTTCTCTACTAAAAATACCAAAAAAATTAGCCGGGCGTGGTGGCAGGCGCCTGTAGTCCCAGCTACTCGGGAGGCTGAGGCAGGAGAAAGGCGTGAACCTGGGAGGTGGAGCTTGTGGTGAGCCGAGATGGCGCCACTGCACTCTAGCCTGGGCGACACAATGAGACTGTGTCTCAAAAAAAAAACACAAAAAACAAAAAAATGGGACACTAAGTTGTGGAAAGTCACAAAAAGCCTCTAAGGAGGAAAGCGTTATTGCCATTATGTTCCCATGCTCTGAGCACAACTTATCTATAAGCTCTCTTATCTGTAAACACTGTGTTGAAGGAGAAAGACACTCCTTTGAAACACTGGAATGTGGACAGACGTGCAGGCTCCTAGTTAAGCCCACTCCCACTAGCTGCTGTCTGATAAGTTAAAGATACGCTGTTTGAGCACAAAGGAGATTCATTTAAACAGCTATTGCTGTAGATTACGCCTACGATGTACAGCCTCCCTTTCACTGTTTCGCCCTGAACATCTGCTTCTTAGGTCTAAGTGATTGTACTCAATAAATAGTGTGGATACCAGAACTCTGGTCCTTTTGCAGCCTCCATTTTGCAACTGGCCCCCTGGCCCCCACTCTTTATGCACTCTTAACCTGTCTCTTCTCATTCATTCATTGCCACCGGACTTTGGGTACCCTACGGGTGGTGTTGAAGCTGGTCCCCAACACCAGGCACTTTGTAGACACTTTACTTTTATTAATCTAAGCCTAAGAAGTACCCTATGAGATAGGTGACTATTACTATAGGCTCCTGACCCCTTCTCTACAACCCCAAAGTACAGAAAGCTGTGGAAATCAAGTTTGTTTGTCTGTTTGATTGTTCCACAACAAATTCATTGGTTGACAAAGTCTGCTGTGAATTTCCCTGAGGCTATATACAACCTTTATTTAACTCATTCGGTGTAACTATTCATAGTTGTTGCTGGGAAATGTTAGTATATTTGATTGGGGTGCCCTGTGGTAGATGTAGCACATAATATAAGGGGTATGTGTGTGATATAGATTTATAGATGAAAATATGTATGTATACATATACATATTTTATGTAAACATACACATGTATACAGATACATGTGTGTGTAGCTTCTCAATAAAATCTGAATTTCAAAACAGCCCTGGAGTCAACAGTTTCAGCTAAAGGACTGTATCACCATGCCCATTTTACAAAGAGAAACAGCCGCTATTACATATTACCTGGGGACAAGGCTGGATTTGCACCGTGGCAGGCTGCTTCTGACCACCAGCAGTTGTTAAGCCTTTTAAAACTCTATTCAGGCCAGGTGCGGTGGTTCATGCCTGTAATCCCAGCACTTTGGGAGGCTGAGGCAGATGGATCATGAGGTCAGGAGTTGAAGACCAGCCTGACCAACATGGTGAAACCCCATCTCTACTAAAAATACAAAAATTAGGCGGGCATGGTGGTGCACACCTGTAATCCCAGCTACTCAGGAGGCTGAGGCAGAAAAATCGCTTGAACCCAGGAGGCGGAGGTTGCAGTGAGCCGAGATCGCACCACCGCACTCCAACCTGGTGACAGAGCGAGACTCCATCCCAAAAAAAGAAAAAAAAACTCCATTCAGATGTCATCTTACTGGATTATCACATCCACCCTATGAAGTAGGTTCTGTTGTTATCTCCATTTTACAGATGAGGGCACCAAGGCTTAGAAGAGTTTGGAAATGTGGCAAGGTGTGGTGGTTCACGCCTGTAATCCTAGCACTTTGGGAGGCCAAGGCGGGTGGATCATAAGGTCAGGAGATCGAGACCATCCTGGCTAACACGGTGAAACCCCGTCTCTACTAAAAATACAAAAAATTAGCTGGGTGTGGTGGCACTCGCCTGTAGTCCCAGCTACTCAGGAGGCTGAGGCAGGAGAATCACTTGAACCTGGAAGGCGGAGGTTGCAGTGAGCCAAGATCTTGCCACTGCACTCCAGGGCAACAGAGTGAGACTCCGTCTCAAAAAAAAAAAAAAAGAAGAAGTAGAATTTGGAAATGTGCCCAAATGCCAAATGTCCAGCTAGTCGATGGAAGAACTGAGACCCGAGTCCAGGTCCGTCTTTCTCCAGCACCCTGGCTGGTGGTCCCCAGACTGGCCTGTGCCTACCGCTGCAGCCCATCATTTCCTCTCAAGGCCCTCACCTCACCACCTGCTCCCTCTTCCACCTGCCTCAGCTCATGTTGTATTCTGGATGAACAGAGCTCCCTGGAGTTATGTAACCCAGAGACCCAGCTCGTTTTCATCCCCAGGGCGGGAGCCTCACTCCTTTGAGGGCCCTATGGGTGACTCAAGTCTCCCTGTCCTGTTGCGTGGCAGCGGCCCCACCCAACCCCATTCCTGCCTGGCCACCAGCATCACCCAGCCTGTCCCCTGCTTCCATGTCACCCAGACCTGTCACTGCAGTAAGATGCTCTGTGTCCCCAGTGAGACCCTCCCCTTGGCATGCTCACCATCTCCCAGGCTTTCTTTGCCTCTCTTTTCCCCAACTCAGGCCCTGTTCCCCACTCCTGGGGGAAGATTCCAGCACAGGGCAATGAGAAACGGAAGAGAGGTAGTCAGCCGCAGGGAGGATAGGGCTTTAGGCCCTGGGTGTCCTCAGCTCTGCCTTTCCCTCCTACTCGCCTCAAGGGAAGCCAACAGACACTCAGGTGGTAGAACTAGGGGATAACAGAGGACAGGCCTCCAGTCCCCATGCAGCACCACAAATTAGGAACCTGACCCCGGCCCACCACACAAGGGGCTCTGGCAGGGGTGGGTGCAAGGAGCTCAGCCACTCAGGTCCTGTGTCTCTCCCATGGGAGTAACCAAGCAACTGGAAAAACCGCTGGGCAGCCTTAGCCAGCCTTAACCTTGGAGAAACCTTGACAGTCTATCTGAATAACAGGGCCTCTATTGGATAGATCCTTACTGGTTTAAGGGGGGCCTTTTGGAGTAACAGTTCATCCTGTTAGAGAAATGTGGTGTCCTATTGGGAAAATAGGGAGTCCTTTGGAGCAACAGAACATCCCATTAGTCTAAAAAATGCTCAGTTAGAAAACCAGGGCTCACGCCTGTAATGCCAGCACTTTGGGAGGCTGAGGCAAGCAGATCACCTGAGGTCAGGAGTTCGAGACCAGCCTGGCCAACATGGTGAAATCCCATCTCTACTAAAAATGCAAAAATCAGTCGGGCATGGTGGTGCACGCCTGTAGTCCCAGCCACTCAGGAGGCTGAGGCAGGAGAATCGCTTGAACCCGGGAGGTCGAGGTTGCAGTGAGCCGAGATCGTGCCATTATACTCCAGCCTGGGCAACAAGAGTGAAACCCCATCTCAAAAAAAGAAAGCCAGGGCATCATAATTATAAGACCACATTACCATGGAGACCTGTTGAACTCAAAGGGCTTCTAAATGGGATACAAGGTGCTGGTTGGAATCATGGGGCATCCTGTGATAGTGACAGAATCCTGCTGGAGTAACAGGGAGTCTTTTTGGAGCGCATATGATTGGCATATAAATAGGCCTCCTGTGAGAGTCCTGAGCCTGTACTTAGCATCACAAGGGGTCTTTTTAGAGTGGCCGGGCATCTTGTAGGAGTCAGGGAGGACTGGAGACATAGCGGGGAGTGCACTCTGGGAATGCTGTCTGCTGCCAGATGGGGATGCTGAGGGGAGCCGCTGGGCCTCAGACACCTCTGTTCCTCTGGTGTGCAGCCCCAAGCTGAGCCCAGAGTAGCAGCACTGACTGAGGGAAATGTGTGACAGTGGCAGGAGAGCCCAGGAGTCCCTGGTGGGGCTGGGCCCCTCCTGGCTTGATGGGAGCCTGGGTGCCATGCCAGGGTAGCAGACTGGAGCGCGAGGCCTCACAGCCATAGGATGGAGCAGGGTGATGAGGGCTCACCTGTGGCCTCCCGGAGTGCCAGGGTCTCGTAGCCATCCATCCACTGGTAGGCGGGGAAGTGGTAGATACGGCCACTGGGGGCACAGATCTGCACGTAGTTACAGTACCAAGGGTCCTTGGGGAAGAAGGAGTAGCGCTCTTTGTGCAGGCGGATGATGATGAGCTCTCCCAGATCCTGCGGGCACTGCACGGTGTACTGGTCCACCTAGGCAGGATGAGGGGCTGGCTGAGTGGGCAGGACTTCACCCTGACTCCCAGGCCGCCCACCCCTCTGGCCTCTCACCCAGGCCCTGCTCATGCTGCGCAACGCTCACCTCCCTGGACTGACAGAGAGACAGGATTTTGACCTGATCATTGAGCTTCCTTCTGACTCCTCCAACCTGGGGGTCTCCTACTGAGTCCCTCTACCTAGGGCTGCGTAGAACTCCAGCCCCTCCTTCTCTCCATCCCCAGCTCCTGTCTTCTCCCACTCCCCTCTCCAGGCACCTAAGGTTACAGGAACTTTCAGACCCCTGGGGACTTGGGTACCACTCTGCAGTTTTTGAGTGGGGAGAGGTCCAGCCAGCCCTTTCTCCCATTCATCAATGAAGATGCAGATATTCAGAATGGCCACATAGATAGAGTGACCTATTAAGGTCGCATAGCAGCAGGTGGCTGGGCCTGACTCAAAATCAGGTCTGAGGGCCCACAAAGCATGCCTTCCACTAGACAGTCTGGTCTGATGCCATTGTAAATCACAGAGAATCCAATCAAATGTGAAACAGTTAGGAGGCAGCTGAGTTAGGAAGAGTGAGTGAGAATGGAAGACAGAGGGATGCGGGAGAGGGGGTAAGACAGAAACGGGAGGAGAGCGAAGGGGAAGGAAAGCAGGTGGAAAGGACTTAGAAAAGAGGGGATGCAGGATAGGCAGAGACAGGGAGAGAGGGCTGAGGAAGAGGGAGAGAGAAGAAAAGGATGGGGAAGGAAATGAGGAATGCCTGAAAGGGTTAGAGATGAGGGAGCAGGATGGAGAAGGATGGCCCAGAGATCTGGGACATGGGCGAGGGCTGGAAGCCAGCTCTGGACAAGGCGTCTAGAGCCACCTGGGGAGCCAGCTGTGCCCTGGCTCTCCAGCCTCTCGTGGCCAAGCTCAGCTCACCTGGCTCTCCCTGCGCACCTTCACCTCTCCCGGGACCACAAAGACACACACACACACACACACACTTACTGCCCCAGTTGCAAAGTCTCTCCCAAAGTGGTTCAGCAGCTGCTTATGACTCTCTCCTTGCGTCCCCACAATGGTCAGTGAGATGGAGTCCAGTGTTCCCGACAAGAGGTCGGTGCCTGTGGCCACCCTGACTTTGTAGGTGGCCATGGCTGCTCTTCAGGAGGCAAGAGGGGCACTCAGTCCCAGACACCGTGGAGGGGCCACACGAAGGCCCAAGGCAGGCAAGAGAAGCCAGGCACAGAGTGGAGTGGACAGGGCTGGCCTCCGAGGTGGAGTGGTAAGGTGGCGAGGTGGGGTGACTGGGCCTGCCGGCCAAATCCTGGAAAAGCTGCTGCCCTTGGCGGCCGGGGTGCGTGCTGGGCAGGCCCGGGCGGGGCCCAGCTGGTGGCAGGTGAGCTGGTGTCTGGGCTCCAAGCCTTCTGGGAGCTGGCAGAGAGGAAGAGCAGGCAGGGCCCTGGGCCTGCCTCTGAAAGGGCGGATGGAAGACGCCTTGGATGAAGGCGCCTTCAGGGTGGGGGAGCCAGTCCAGCCTGAGCCAGGGCCCTAGGGAAGTTGCGGGAGGGGACAGGGTGGGGCCCCCAGATCTTTATCAGATTAATAAGCTCCTTCCTCCTGCCAGTCCCCATTGGCTGCAGTGTCGGGCACCCCTGCTAAGCAGGGCCATGGGCAGTGAGTGACCTGCATTGGTTCTGAGGCTCCTGGTGGGCGGGGGAGGGGAGGGGGAGGGTACTAAGTCGCTGCACAGCTGGCTGGCCGCCAGACCATTCCTCTCTGGGAAATGGGGCAGGTAGTGGCCGCAGTGAGAAAGCTGGCCCGTCCTTCTGCCCCAGGGCCCAGAGTCTGTGACAGGAAGGGTGGGAGGTGTTGAAGCTAGGGCTCGGGGACCACATGGGTGCAGAAAGGCCTGAAGACGCTGCAGGGAGGGACGATCAGGGTACCAGAAGAGGATCTGTTTCTTCCTGCAGGGCCAGGATCCACTGGGGAGGGATTGGAGTTGGATATAAAATCAGAAGACAAAAAAAAAAAAAAAACCTAAACTAGAAGACAGAGTGAAATCTGGGGCATAAGAATTAAGTTAAATAACTGGGTGTGATGGCTCACGCCTGTAATCCCAGCACTTTAGAAGGCCAAGGCGGGTGGGTCGCCTGAGCTTGGAGTTCGAGACCAGCCTGGCCAACATGGCGAAACCCTGTCTCTACTGAAAATACAAAAATTAGTCAGGCTTGGTGGCAGGCGTCTGTAGTCCCAGCTACTCGGGAGGCTGGGGCAGGAGAATCACTTGAACTCAGGAGGCAGAGGTTGTAGTGAGTTGAGATCGTGTGACTGCACTCCAGCCTGGGCAACAGAGTGAGGCTCCATCTCCGAAAAAAAAAAAAAAAGAAGAAGAATTAAGTTAAATAATGGATTAATATGATCAATATTTTGTGATATAATCATAAAATAGGCCGGGTGCGGTGGCTCAAGCCTGTAATCCCAGCACTTTGTGAGGCCGAGACGGGTGGATCACGAGGTCAGGAGATCGAGACCATCCTGGCTAACACAGTGAAACCCCGTCTCTACTAAAAAATACAAAAAACTAGCCGGACGAGGTGACGGGTGCCTGTAGTCCCAGCTACTCGGGAAGCTGAGGCAGGAGAATGGCGTAAACCTGGGAGGCGGAGCTTGCAGTGAGCCGAGATTGCGCCACTGCACTCCAGCCTGGGCAACAGAGCGAGACTCCGTCTCCAAAAAAAAAAAAAAAAAAATCATAAAATAGAATTCTACCCAGGAATAAAAAGAAAGAATGAACTGCAATGCGGATGAGTCTCACAAAGATGATATTGAGCGAAAAGAGCCAGACATTAAAGAGGATACGTTCTGTTATTCCATTGATAGGAACTTTCCAGAACCAGTGAAACTGAGCAATTCTTAGACAATCCCCAGTGGTGAGTATCTCTGGCAGAGGGAAGCCATATAGGCTGCTGGAAGTGTTCTTATCTTGATCTGAGGGGCTTCTAGGGTACTTCATTCATTTCATTATGTGTTATCCTTTAATTTCATAAAGTACATACCCCCACTTCCCTCCCAAAAAAGAATGAAGCTAGGAAGAGGGCTGGAGTCAGGGCTGGGCTCCTGTGGAACTTTTGGTTTGTTGGGAACCAAGACATTCCTCCCTCCCTCCTTCCCACAGATACGCAGTGAGCACGATGCACAGCGTTCCGGACACTGCAGACGCAGAGAAGAAATGAGACACACATGGAGCTTACCGAATAGCTGGGAAAGAAGTGAAAGAAACAGTGAACAAGAATTTGTTCACTATAATTTTGGATACTAAGTGTTCTGAAGAAAATAAGCCTGTCATGGGTGGGAGGCTGGGATTGGGAACTAGTTTCTGATAGAATCACAGAAGTCAGAGCTGCAGGATAGGGAGAAGGTGTTAGCAGTCAGGTGAAGAACAATGATGAGAGAGTCAGAGACAGACTCTCCAAAGATAGGATTTGGGACCCAGGGAGAGTGAGGAGGCGAGCACCTTCCTATCCCCTTTTTCTGAACCTGTCCTCTTTCCTGTCGTCTCCCAGGGGCAGCTCCTGTCAACCAGGAAGCACAGCCCTGCTTTCCTCCCTGATGGCACGCTTCCATCGCCATCGAAGGAAGGTCACTCAGTGCCCAGGCCAGGTTAGGGTCAGAGGGGGCTGGGATTGTGAGATGAAGAGAAAGTTCCAGTAGGTTCCAGACTGGATGTGGAATGGGGTCGAAACTGCAATTCAGATTTAGTTAGGGACACGGATATGGCTGGAGTTGGGGATTGAAATGATCTTTTCGAGACCCAAATCTGTTCACATCACCCTCTATGCCCCCTCCTCCCAACCCTGATCAAGCCTGGCAGTGGCTCCTCTTTGCCTTTGGAACAGTGACACCATCCCCTCTCATGGCCCCCGTGGCCTGCCTGATTGGCTTCACCCCTCACATTCCCCTTTGCTCTTTTCTGTCTGGGACCACGTGCCTTTCATTCATTCATCAGCAGACACTGGCCGAGCCCCTACTCTGTATTCAGCACTGTGTCAGGTCCTGAAAATACAATGCGATCAAAGCAAACCCCTGCACTCATGGAACTTGCCTTGAGTGAGGGAAACAGACAATATTACCTAGTAACCAAATACATTAAATAGTATGTTAAATAGTGATAAGTGCTAAAGACAAAAAAGAAAACAGGGAAGGATAGTATAAAAGATAGAGGAGTGCCAGGCGCGGGGGCTCATGCCTGTAATCCCAGCACTTTGGGAGGCTGAGGCAGGCAGATCACCTGAGGTCAGGATTTCCGGACCAGGCTGACCAATATGAAGAAACCCCATCTCTACTAAAAACACAAAATTAGCTGGGTATGGTGGTCTATGCCTGTAATCCCAGCTACTCCAGAGGCTGAGGCAGGAGAATAACGAACCCGGGAAGCGGAGGTTGCAGTGAGCCAAGTTCGTGCCATTGCACTCAAGCCTGGGCTATAAGAGCAAAACTCCGTCTCAAAAAAAAAAAAAAAAAAAAAAGGAGCAAATTTTAGATATAGAATGGCCAAGGAAGGGCTCCTTGGGAAGTGGACTTTTGAGTAAAGACCTGAAGGAAGTAAAGTCAGCTCCTCGGCACCCCAGGGCCTTGGCACATGCTGTTCCCTCTCTACCTCTAGAACTGAGGTCACGTTTCCTCTTCCTCCTGATCTTAGCTCAATAATTGCTTTTTTGAGGAAGGCCAAATTTCACTATACATGGCTCTCGCAGCACTATAGCTAACATCTTTGATTGATGTCTGTTTTCTCTAATAAATTAGTCCATAATTTTTTTTTGGTTTTGTCCCCATCTCCTGGTGTCATACTTGGTACCTGGGACACACTGAAAACATCGTTCAATGGGTTAATGTCAAGGACAAGGTCAGGACTGGGAATTGAATCAATGATGGCTTTGGAGTTATGGTGAAGATCCGAAGAGAGCTGACTTGGGCTCAGGGTGAGAGAAGGGGCAAGGCGTGGTGTGGGGGAGGGGAAAGGGTTGGGTGGGGAGGGAGGGAGGAGAGGGGAGAAGGCTGAGGATGAGGGTCATGCCCAGCTCTGGGTGGCAGGGCTGGCTGTCCTGGGCTGCAGACAGAAGCTGTCCAGCTGGATCTCCCTCCTGGGCTCTCCCTCCTCAACCACCTTGATGACTCTTGGAGGATGCTGGGAGCCTGAGGATGCAAATCTTAAGATGCAAATTCTCCCAGCCTCCTGCTTTCTAATCTCTCCCCTTTGCCCTGTGTCCCCAGGGGGTTGCTGAGGCTTGGTGAGAAGCAGGACGGTGGACTGGGCAAACTGAGTCATAGCCCACTACCAAGAGGTCTCCTCCAACCCAAATCCCAGCGTGGCCCTGGGTTTGCTCGGGGCTCCAGTCTGGAGTGGGAATGAGGTTCCCGAGGGAGACAGAGATGGAGGCAGGGATGCTGAGGATGTGAATGTGGCTGGGGCAGGGACAGGGACGGGATTAGGCATGAGGATGTAGATGTGGCACTCCCCAGCTATGACCAAAACGTAGACGCATGACTCTTGATAGGTGTTCATTGGGCTGAAGAACTGGTTCTCCTGGACCAGGGGCGGGACCCGGCGAGGCGGAGAGGTTCCGGGGAAGGATTTGTACTCAATGGGGTTGCTGACTAGGGGCCACCCACATAGGAAGCTGAGTTCTCACTGCTGGGGCATCCCCCATGCCTGACCCCACCCCAAGTCCTGCAAGGCAAGGAGCAAGTAACTCCTGGGGACCCACTCTCCTAAGACACAGAGGGAAAAAAAAAAAAATCAAATCCGGCCACTCCCCTGCTTAAAGTTCACCAGAGCTTAAAATGATGTTGCCCTTAGAAATGAATCCAAGGGCCAGGCACGGTGGCTCATGCCTGTAATCCCAGCACTTTGGGAGGCCAAAGCAGGCAGATCATGAGATCCGGAGTTCGAGACCAGCCTGACCAACATGGTAAAACTCCGTCTCTACTAAAAATACAAAAATTAGCAGGGCGTTGTGGTGCGCGCCTGTAATCCCAGCTACTCAGGAGGCTGAGACAGGAGAATCGCTTGAATCGAGGAGGTGGAGATTTCAGTGAGCCGCGATCACGCCATTGCACTCCAGCCTGGACAACAGAGAGATAGTCTGTCTCAAAAAAAAAAAAAAAAAAAAAAAGAAAGAAAACAGAAACGAATCCAAGGATTTATTATGGCTACAAGACCATGCCTGCCCGACACCTTTTTCCAGCCACTCTGGCCTCCTCGCTGTACCCAGAACATGTGTCCTTCAGGACCCTTGCGTTTGTCCTTCCTGGGTTTATAACACCCTTCCCCCATGCTGTTCAAGCTGTTTCAACCAAGCTGTTTCAAGAGTGGTTTTGTTTGTTTGTTTGTTTGTTTTTTGTTTTGAGATGGTGTCTCACTCTGTCACCTAGGCTGGAGGGCAGTGGCCCAATCTCAGCTCACTGCAACCTCCGCCTCTCAGGCTCAAGCGATCCTCCCACCGCGGTCTCCCGAGTAGCTGGAACCACAGGCGTGGTCCGCCTGGCTAATTTTTTGTATCTTTTGGTAGAGTGGGGATTTTGCCATGTTGCCAGGGCTAGTCTCAAACTCGTGAGCTCCAGCGATTCGCCTGTCTCAGCCTCCCAGTGTTGGGATTACAGGCGTGAGCCACCGCACCTGACCCTAAGCGTGTGTTGTTCATGTCATCCAGGTCTCAACCCCAGTGTCACCTCCTCAGAGTCCCTCCCTGACCACTGTCCCTTATGTTTCTCCACCCTCCGCCCTCCATCATGCTACCCTGACACCTGATTGTATCTCCAACTGCACTTGCCAGCGCTCAAAAGGATCTTTATCTGTTTATTGATGCGTTTATTTTCTGTCTCTCTAGCACCCATAAACTGCAAAAGAAGGGGTTGTGCCTGGGGAGCTCACAGCTGCTCCCTCAAAATCTAGAACAGCGTCTAGGCAGACAAGAGCCATGAAGCAAAGTGATCCTAAGATGTCAACGCTGGAAGGGGCTTTTCAGGTCTTCTCATCCCACTCATGTATCTGACAGGTTGGGACCACTGAGGCAGCTGGGAAAGGTCAGCTGGGGAAGGAGGCTGGTGTGCTTCCCATTGTGCCAGCTGGCCTTTTAGACTGACCATAAAACAGTGGAGGGCAGAGTGCAAGCTACGGGGAGCTCCTGACCTCACAGGGCTCCAGAAGTTTGACGGGAGCCTCCTCCCCATGTCCTGTCCCCAGAGTCAGGGCAGGACATCCTGAGTATACCAGGTGTGTCTGCCCAATAAATCTTTTTCCAAGCTGCCTTTCTGGGAAACCAGATTCCAATGATCCGCCCTGGTCCCTCCCTCTCCAGCTCGGGGCATTTTTCAGGGTAGGCATGCCTTCTAATGCTGCCTTTGTGGAGGCCCAAGGAGTGTTCATCCTCTTGGGGGACAGGGTGCCTAAGCATGCCCAGGCCCTTTTCCCTGCTGCTTCCAACCCCAGGATCAAAGGGGCCTGCACTGCGCACCCAACAATAATACTGGCAGCTGTCACTTACTGAGGAGCTATCATGTCTCAGTCATTAAATCAGAGCCTTTGTGTACACGATTTTAAAATATGAAACAGGCCAGGCGTGGTGGCTCACGCCTGTAATCCCAGCACTTTGGGAGGCCGAGGTGGGAGGATCACCTGAGGTCGGGAGTTCAAGACCAGCCTGACCAACATGGAGAAACCCCGTTTCTACTAAAAATACAAAATTAGCTGGGGTGGTGGTGCACGCCTGTAATCCCAGCTACTCGGGAGGCTGAGTCACGAGTATCGCTTGAACCCAGGAGGCGGAGGTCACGGTGAGCAGAGATCGCGCCATTGCACTGCAGCCTGAGCAACAAGAGCGAAACTCCGTCTCAAAAATAAATAAATAAATAAATAAAGTAAAATATGAAACAAATACATAGCTCTATTTAAAATGCTTGGCAGCCGGGGCGCAAGGTCAAAGGCACCTGCAGTGCGCACCCAGCCTCAGCCTCACCCTCACCCCTGGTGGCCACAAGGGGGCGTCTCTGAGTATTTCTTAGTCCTTTGATTTGTTCTACGGTAAACTAAACTGGTGATTTGGGGTAAGTCCTTAGGTTGCAATCTGCATGTGAGATATCCCCAAACACACCTCTTTATGCACAACGGTATGAGGATCCTCTTCTCCCAGGATCACAGATACAGCAAGTGAAAATCCAACAGCCAAAGACAGCCTTCCCCACCACACACACACACACACACACACACACACACAGGAGCAAAAGGAGAAGGGATTTGTTTGAACACAGAGATTCTTGGGCTGGGATGTGATGAGACAGTTGGCCACCCCAAAATTTCAACATGCCCGGGCTTTGGGATGTCAATTTAGTTAGGGAGGAAATGTGGTTAGGTGTGGGGCTCTTTCTGGAGCTGTGGTTGTACTGCAAGCACATGTTGTTTTTTTCTTTTTTCTTTTTTTTTTCTTTTTTGAGATGGAGTCTCACTCTGTCACCAGGCTGGAGTGCAGTGGCACAATCTCAGCTCACTGCAACCTTCTCTTCCCAGGTTCAAGCGATTCTCCTGCCTCAGCGTCCAGAGTACCTGGAACTACAGGTGCACACCACCACACCCAGCTAATTTTTGTATTTTTAGTAGAGACGGGGTTTCACCATGTTGGCCAGGATGGTCTCCCTCTCTTGACCTTGTGATCTGCCCACCTCAGCCTCCCAAAGTGCTGGGATTACAGGTGTGAGCCACCGTGCCTGGCCATATATGTTGTTTTCTTAGATGGTGGCAGCCCCAGCCAAGGCAGCCTGTGGATCCCCACAGACTCCAGGAACAAACACTGACCATGGTCTACACTGGGGTTGAGACACACTGCAGCCCGCAAGGCCCCCAGCCACATGAAGCTCTGGGTGGGTCGCTGGTTATGCTGACACTAAAACCATCTGATCCCCCTACCACTGGCACCACAGGGATGGGGGAGGAGTTACCCTGTCATTGTCCAAAGACACTGTGATCCCGCCAGAGAGAGGCCATGACCAGGGTTGGGTCAGGCACAGAATTCGACTCAGGTGGCAGAGGAAGGAAGGAAGGTGGGCTGGATCTGAGGTCTGGGGAAGCAGAAAACCAGGGCGTTGGGCAGCTGTGGATTGAGAAGACCAGGAAGACTGACTTGAGGGCTGCACAGATCTCTATGTTTAAGGGCTGTGGGGCTGGAAGGAAGAAAATCAGACTCCCCAGATTACCAGTCATGTGGCCAGAATCAACTAGACTATACCGCAGTAACAACCCCCAAATTCCAGTGGCTTCACCTGACAAGTTTATTTCTCGCTCAGTCCAAGTCTGGCTCAGTCAGTGGGGGCCTCTTCTACAGTCCCTTGGACACATAAGCAAGTGCCTTCTCAACACGTGCTTCCGGAAGGGAGAGGCAAAGAGAAGGAAATCAGGGGTCTCTGTGCTGGCCTGGAGACGACCTGCATCCCTTCTGCTCCCAACTCAACCAAAACTCATCCTGTGACTCCACCCACAAGAGGGCCAGAGGCTGAGCTTTCCGTGTGTCCAGGAGGAGAATTGGATTTCAGTGGCAACGCTAACAATTAACCAGACTCTGAAACTTCACAAAATACTTACTATTCCACTTCTCAGTCCCCTGAATCCAGACATTCCTTCACCTCCTGATGACACGCTCTGGGAGGTGAGGGCAGGAATATACAGCATGGCTGGATGGTGGGCTGAGCTGGGACACTTCTGTCTCCAGAATAGATGATCCATGGATTCATGTCTCCAGAACAGATGATCCACGGATCCACTTCTGCCCTCCCGCTGCAATCCCCTGTACCCACAACCCTCACCCACCCCTATACACACACACCAAAACAGCAAAACAAAATGAAAGCCAAATATTTTTGTTTTTATTGAACTCACTGGGCTCAAGGACAAAAAGAAAAAAATGGGATGAAAGGGGAGTAGGGTGAAAGCGTGAGAGAAAGAGAGATCCCGCAAACACCCCAGGCCTGGGAACGTGTCCCTGAGAACAGCAGTTAGGGGTCCGGGCAACTGTGCTCTAATTCTTCCCCTCCCCTTAAAGGTGCTAGGGACAAAGGGGGCCACATGTCAGACCCAGGCACACAGTTCTTTCTGTGCCTAGTTTCCAGGCCTTTCCAGAGAAGGAAGCTGGGCTGGCTGGCTCTAGGCTTGAAGGAAAGAGAAAGTAGAAAGGCATGGTAGCAGAAGGAGTTTGGGGATGGGGAAGGATGAGGGAGAAAAGCTCAGAAACCCAAGTTGGGCATTCCAAGAGGCTGGAACAAGAGGCTGCCCCAAGTAGGGCAAGAAGTGAAGCGGTTCCTTCCTTTCGGAGGGGTTATTGTGCATTGGACTTTGGTCAGCGGCTTTTAACCCTGGACACTGCTGTACTGGTCTCTCACAGCTCAGGGTCCAGTTTGGATGATGTCAGAGCCATCTTGGCTGCAAAGGTCCCCACGTGCAGAAGACAAGGTTCAGGCGAACTGAGAACAGGGAGGATGGAAGGGTCTGGAGGACCCTGAGGAGCTGGTCCTCCTCATGCTTGGACCTTTCTTTCTTCTTAGGTGGTATTTGGGGGTGGTTAGATGGAGACACTGTTCTCGATGAGGGGAGGGTCCAGGTAGGTGTAGGGCAGTGCCAGACCCTGGTTCCGCTCCTGGATGTCCCTCGAGATCTGGGCCAGGCGGCTCTGGAAGGCAGCGATGCTCTGCCTCGGGGCCTCCTCTGTGAAGTGCTCATCTGGGTAGGTGCCCAGGGGCCTCTGGGAGGAAATCAGGTAAGAGGTCAGGATGACATTCAGGATGGGATGGAGAATAACAAAGGACCACATGTAACAGCAAATCCAGTCAGGGTGGCTTCTAGTGGCACAACCCAGTTGCAGCCATTGTAAACACTTGCCCCAAACTGCCACCCCATGCATCCTGACACCAGGACCCCAGCACCCAAACCCCAAACAGAGTAGGGAACAGAATGTGATGTAGGAACCAGCCAACCCAAATTCAGTGCTGCCTCTGCTGGCAAGCCTCTGCCTGTTACTTTGACTCTTTGAGACTCGATTCCTGCATCTGAAAATGGATGGGTTGAACTAGAAAAAAAAGTTCTGAGGCAGGGTCTCACTCTGTTGCCCAGGCTGGAGTACAGTGGTGTGATCATAGCCCACTGCAGCCTCAAACTCCCGGGCTCAAGTGGTCCTCCCACCTCGGCCTCCCAAAGCACTAGAATTCCAGGTGTGAGCCACTGCGCCTGGCCTAGAAAATCTTGAAAGGCCCCTTTCATACCTGATCCAACTGCTCTGTGAACTAAAAGAACACAACCACATTTCTCATACAACCGAGATCAACATAAACACTGTCCAGCATATATACCCAAGAAAATAACTATTACTTCACAATTTCACAAAATTCAACTCCTGAAAACCACCAGCATCCTGGTTCTAAGGTATCTTCACAATCAACCATCGTGATGGAACTTTTGCCAACGCGATCACCATCATCCTCCACTGCCACACTTTACAGCACAGCCAAGCACAATCAAGAAATAGCACAATGAGCTCCAGTCACTGCCATCCTGTGCACAGGACTGTCCCTCCCTCATGATCATATCACACAACCAGCTCATCACGACAATGCAGAGGCCCAGCCTCCTAACCAGCACACACTTCCCATTTATTAGAACCTTCATATAACTGTTGCCAGTACTACTGATTTGTTGTTTTTTTTTTTGAGACAGAGTCTCGCTCCCTCCCCCTGGGTGGAGTGCAGTGGCGCGATCTCGGCTCACTGCAAGCTCCGCCTCCCGGGTTCGCGCCATTCTCCTGCCTCAGCCTCCTGAATATCTGGGACTACAGGCACCCGCCACCACACCTGGCTAATTTTTTGTATTTTTAGTAGAGACGGGGTTTCACCATGTTAGCCAGGATGGTCTTGATCTCTGACCTCATGATCCTCCCGCCTCGGCCTCCCAAAGTGCTGGGATTACAGGCGAGAGCCACCATGCCTGGCCAATACTACTGATCTTTAACAAATTCTTTTTCTCATTGTATTGCACTGGCGAAGGCCTCCAGATGAATGTTAAATAGCAGTAGTAACAATGGACATTGGGCATTATTTTCTTGCCTCTGACTTTAATGAAAAGACATCTATGGTCTCACCATAAATACAGTGTTTTCGGAAATATACTTTTGGTTTTTTTTTGAGATGGAGTCTCGCTTTGTCACCCAGGCTGGAGTGCAGTGGTACGATCTTGGCTCGCCGCAACCTCTGTCTCCTGGGATCAAGTGATTCTCCTGCCTCAGCCTCCTGAGTAGCTGGGATTACAGGCACGCGCCACCACCATGCCTGGCTAATTTTCGTATTTTTAGTAGAGACAAGGTTTCACCATGTTGGCCAGGCTGATCTTGAACTCCCAACCTCAGGTGATCCACCTGCCTCGGCCTCCCAAAGTGCTGAGATTACAGGCGTGAGCCACTACACTCAGCCTGACATATACTTCTAATCAAAACTCCTTAAGGGGGTTTCATTTTACACTGCGTTTTTATTAGTAATGGCTGTTCACATTTATCAAATGCTTTTTCAGCATATATTGAGATAATTATATGATATGCATCTTTATTGACGTAACGAATTATATTGCTAGATTTCATAAGGTTGAACCAACCTTCCATTCCTTTCATTCCTAGAATAAATTAGACTTTATCGTGGTGTATTACTGTTTTATTATTCACTATTGGCTTTCATTGGCTGATATATATATATATATATATATATTTTTTTTTTTTTTTTTTTTGAGATGGAGTCTGGCTCTGTCGCCCAGGCTGGAGTGCAGTGGCGCGATCTCGGCTCACTACAAGCTCTGCCTCCCGGGCTCATGCCATTCTCCTGCCTCAGCCTCCCGAGTAGCTGGGACCATAGGTGCCCACCACCACATCCAGCCAATTTTTTGTATTTTTAGTAGAGACGGGGTTTCACCGCTTTAGCCAGGATGGTTTCGATCTCCTGACCTCGTGATCCACCCACCTCGGCCTCCCAAAGTGCTGGGATTACAGGCGTGAGCCACAGCGCCTGGCCTGGCTGATACATTTTTAAGATTGTTGTAGCTAAGTGGAATAAGTGTATATATATATATGTTTTTTGTTTTTGTTTTTTGTTTTTTTTTTGAAACAGGGTCTCACTCTGTCACCCAGGCAGAAGTGTAGTGATGGGATCACAGCTCACAGCAGCCTTGAACTCCCAAATTTAAGCAATCCTCCTACCTCAGCCTCCCAAGTAGCTGGGATCACAGGCGAACGCCATCATGCCTGACTAGTTTTTTTTTTTTTTTTTTTTTTTGGAGAGACAAGGTCTCAGTATATTACTCAAGCTGGTCTTAAATCCTGGGCTCAAGCGGTCCTCTCGCCTCTGCTTCCCAAAGTGCTGATATTACAGGCGTGAGCCACCGCACCTGGCCTTATAATTTCATTTTCATAATAACAGCTAACATGTAAGCACTTTACGTGAACCATCACAACCATACATCAACCCTTAAAACAGGTATTCCTATTATTCTCACTTTAAAGATAAGGAAATTAAGGCTTAGAGAGGCCATTACATAACTGAAGTCATATAGGTGGTAGGTGTGGATCTGGGACTAGAGCCTTCCAATGAGACCCACTGCCCTTCTTAAGAGTACCACCGCTGGCGCCGGTGGCTCGCCTGTAATCCCAGCACTTTGGGAGGCCGAGATGGGCGGATCAATGCAGGTCAGGAGATCGACCATCCTGGCTAACACGGTGAAACCCCGGCTCTACTAAGAAATGACAAAAATAGCCGGGCGAGGTATGGAGCCAGTCCCAGCTACTCGAGGCTGAGGCCGGAGAATGGCGTGAACCCGGAGGCGGAGCTGCAGGTGAGCTGAGATCCGCCACACGTACTCCAGCCCAAGGCAGAGCCGGTGACTCCGTCCAAAAAAAAAAAAAAGAGTACTCACCGCCGGGCGTAGCTCAAGCGTTTTCCGTAATCCCAGCATTCTTTAGAGGCCGCGACGGGCGGATCACGAGGTCAGGGAGAGATTGAGACCATCCTGGCTAATGCGGTGAAACCCCGCCTCTACTAAAAAACAAAATCCAGGGCCGGGCTGTACTAAGCAGGCCGGGCGCGGTGGCTCAAGCCTGTAATCCCAGCACTTTAGAGGCCGAGACGGGCGGATCAATGCAGGTCAGGAGATCGAGACCATCCTGGCTAACACGGGTGAAACCCCGCTCTATTAAAATACAAAAAACTAGCTGGCTGCAGGTGGCGGGCGCCTGTAGTCCCAGCTACTGAGGCTGAGGCAGGAGAATGGCATAAACCTGGGAGATGAGCTTGCAGTGAGCTGAGATCCCGCCACTGTACTCCAGCCCGGTGACAGGAGCTTGAGACTGGCCTCAAAAACAAAAACAAAAACAAAAAACTAGCCAGGCGAAAGGTGGCGGCTTCTGTAGTCCCAGCTACCGGAGGCTGGAGGCCGAGTGAACCCCGGAGTAGTGAGCTTGCAGTGAGCTGAGATCCAGCCACTGCACTCCTCCAGCCTGGGCTACACAGAGCCAGACTCCCTTTCTCAAAAAAAAAAAAAAAAAAGAGTACCACTGTCAAGGCTGTGGCTCACGCCCTCATAATCCCAGCACTTTGGGGATAGTCGAGACAGGCGGATCACCTGAGGTCAGGAGTTCCAGACCAGCCTGACCAACATGGAGAAACCCCATCTCTACTAAAAATACAAAATTAGCCAGGTGTGGTGGTGGGCGCCTGTAATCCCAGCTACTCAGGAGGCTGAGGCAGGAGAATTGCTTGAACCCGGGAGGCAGGGGTTGAGGTGAGCTGAGATCACACCATTGCACTCCAGCCTGGGCGACAAGAGCGAAACTCCATGTCAAAAAAAAAAAGAAAAAAAAAAAGAGAGTACTACCTTTGCTAGGTGCTGACTCTATAATTCAGCAAAATAATTGAGAAAGTTTCCACCTTTTGCTATGCTTTCAAGTAGTTTGAATGACTTAGGAATCATTTGTCCCTTGGAGGTTTAAAAGGATCAGATCTTTTAAAACCTTTTACAATTTGTATGGTTTTCATCTCTTCTGGAGTTAAGCTTTAGGTGTTTTATTTTCCTAGAAAAGCATTCATTTCATCTAGATTTCCATATCTGTTTGCATAAAACTGTAAGCAGTATTTTATTATAATTTTATTATAATTTTAAAAATCAGCTGGGTGTGGTGGCTCACACCTATAATCCCAGCACTTTGGGAGGCCAAAATGGGTGAATCACAAGGTCAGGAGTTCCAAAACCAGCCTGGCCAACATAGTGAAACCTTATCTCTACTAAAAAAGAAAATAAAAAAATTATCTGGGCGTGGTGGCAAGCGCCTGTAATCCCAGCTACATAGGAAGCTGAGGCAGGAGAATCACTTGAACCCGGGAGGCAGGGGTTGCACTGAACAGAGACCATGTCACTGCACTCTAGCCTAGGTGAGAGTGAGACTCTGTCTAAAAAAAAAAAAAAAAAAAAGAGTAAAAAATCTTCTCTGCATTTGTGGTTATATGCCTTTCCCATTCCTAATGTTGTGTATTTATGTTCCCTTTCTCTTTTTTTTTTTTTGTTCCCCCTTGATTAGAATTGTCTAGGCCAGATGCAGTGGCTCACGCCTATAATCCCAGCACTTTGGGAGACTAAGGCAAGAGGATCACTTGAGCCCAGGAGTTCAAGACCAGCCTGGGCAACATAACCAGAACCCTGTCTCTACCAAAAATGAAAAAATTAGTCAGGCGTGGTGGCGCCTGTGGCCTCAGCTACATGAGAGGCTGGGGTGGGAGAATTTCTTGAGCCCAGGAGTTTGAGGATGCAGTGAGCCATGATCATGTCATGCACTCCAGCCTGAGCGACCCTGTCTGGAGTTGCCCAGGCTTTTTTTGAGACAGCCTGATCCTGTCAAAAGAGAGAAAGAGAGAGAGAGAGAGAGGGAGGGGGGGGAGGGAGGGAGGGAAGGAAGGAAGGAAGGCAGGCAGGCAAGCAGGCAAAAAAATAGTGCTACAAGTGACAGTCTGCCACTTCTGGGCCTAGACTTGAAGAAATTTGAAAGCTTGTTTTCAATCTTGGAAGCCAGCCACTGTGCTATGAGGAAGTCCAACTATCCTGCTGGAGAGAGACCCCTTGGAGAGTCCTGGGGGATAAGACAGCATATGCAGAGAGAGAAAAGACCACACACAGGAGCACTGAGGCCCCAGACATGTGAGCAAAGCCTTCTGGGAGCTTCCAGCCCAGCCCAGTCACCAGCTGATTGTATCCAAGTGTTTCACCCTAGCCGGTACCCTGTGAACCACCCAGCCTAGCCCTGCCTAAATTTCTGATCCAGAGAATCTTAAGAAAAAATAAATATGTCTACAGATTTTTTATTGTATTTTTTTTTCAAATAACAAGTTTTATGTTTTTAAAATGAGATTGACATCTAATTTCTTTTTTTCCTTCTTTTCTTACTTAAAGATGGGGTCTTGCTATGTGGCCCAGGCTAAAGTGCAGTGGCTGTTCAAGGCATGATCACGGCACACTGCAGCCCTGAACTCCTAGCCTCTAGGAATCCTCTCACTGCAGCCTCCTGAGTAGCTGGGACTACAGGCCCGTGCCATTGCACCTGGCTCAATACTTGATTTCTAAAACTGTAGTGTAGCCATCAAAAAAAAAAAAAAAAAAAAAAAACAGAACACACACACACCAAAGAAAGAAAGAGAAAACAAAGCAGAAGACAGAAATATGACACTGGATTCAAAGCCTACTTACTAGCTCTGCACTGTTGAACAAATTGCTGAATCTCCCTGAACCTCAGTTTTCTCCCCTGTGAAGTGGAACTACCATTTATGGAACATTTGTATGCCAGCACAGTGCCAAGCTTTTTTTTTTTTTTTTTTGGGTCACCCAGGCTGGCGTGCAGTGGCGTGAACATGGCTCACTGCATTTTGACCTCCTGGGCTCAAGTGATCCTCCCACCTTAGCCCCCACCAAGTAGCTGGGATCACAGGCACACACTAACATGCCCAGTTAATTTTTGTGTTTTGGGTAGAGACAGGGTTTCACCATGTTTCCTAGGCTGCTCTTGGATTCCTAGGCGCAAGCAATCCACCGGCCTCAGCCTCCCAAAGTGCTGGGATTGCAGGCACGAGCCACTGTGCCCAGCAACATCTGGAATCTTTCTAGCACCAAAGGGAGTCAAGCGTGAGAAATAAGGATATTCAGTTGTCAGAGAGCTTGTGTGCAAGACGGCTGGGTGAAAACAAAGATGATGGGAACCAGTGATAAAGGGCTACTTGGCTGGCCTAAACTCAGATATTGGCTCCTCCCTAGCCCCTTGCCTCCGAAGTTGCCCGTTGCATCCATTCACACAGCCACAGGAGCACCCTTGCTAAAGTGGATTTAACCACTGGGCCTGAGGCTTAAAAGTCTTGATTGGCGGCCGGGCGCAGTGGCTCACACCTGTAATCCCAGCACTTTGGGAGGCCAAGGTGGGTGGATCACGAGGTCAGGAGTTTGAGAACAGCCTGGCCAACATGGTGAAACCCTGTCTCTACTAAAAATACAAAAATTAGCTGGGCACAGTGGCAGGTGCCTGTAGTCCCAGCTACTCAGGAGGCTGAGGCAGAAGAATCGCTTGAACCTGGGAGGCGGAGGTTGCAGTAAGCGGAGATCATACCATTGCACTCCAGCCTGGGTGACAGAGCAAGACTCTGTCTGGGGGGGCGGCGGGGAAGCCTTGATTGGCTCTGCTTTGTCTTCTAAATGAATACTGTGCAGACAAAGCCCTACCTTCCTCTCCGCTCTGCTATTTCCATTTGTGATGGAATCCTACAAATACACCAGTTATTTCTCACCTCTACTCCTTGGTCCTGTCCTTCCCCCTCCCTAAAAAAGAACCCTGCTCCTCCTCTCTGTCCAACTCCTACTTGTCCTGCAGGTTTCAGCTTAGATGTCACTTTCTCCAAGAGGCCTTTCTGGGTTCCCCCAGACCCATTTAGGTTCCCCAGGGCCCTGTCCTTACTTCTATCACTGGACTGTAAGCTCACAAGGACAAGGTCCATAGCTGCCCATAACAGGGTCTGGGTCACCACTGGTACTCAGGAAGTGTGTGTTGAATGGAGAAATTAACATATAAGTAACTCCTACAACACGGTGGTGCCCTTTTTCATTGACCTGTATGTCTCCTCAGCTAGACCACAGGCTTCTTGAAGGCAGGAAGGTCTCATTCAGCGTTATAGACCGGGTGCCCAGTGCTGTGTGGACACATAGGAGGTATCCAACAAATGTTTGTTGAATGTTTGCATTAACACATGAGTAGATGATGGATGAACAGTCGGACAAATGGGCGGATGGGCAGATTGGTAACTAAACTGGTATTTGCTTCTGTCTATGTCTTTTGGGATTATCATTTTCTGAAGAAACTGAAGAACCCAAGGCAGTTCTGCAGTGAACATAAATCCCACTGGTCAGTCCTCAAACCCCCAGACAAAGCCACAACCACCCCCACTGGTGGCCCGCAAGAACCCTCCTCCCCTCAACACCCGATATACGCACCTGGTCCTTGGGCTCTTGGCTGACCAACCAGAAGAGGAGGAGGTTGTTACAGCTGATGTTCACTTCAGGGAGGGTGTCTAGGTAAGTCTTCAGGGTGGTGGTCCCCTTGGTCTGGGGTGGAGGCTGCCTCATGGACGATGGAGCATTGGGCATCCAGGCCCCAAAGTCATGCTGTGGAGCCCCCCATCCCAGTTGGGTCAGCTGGCCAGAAGGAGAGTATCACCTCCCTCTTCATCATCCCTGATCCCACCTCTACCATCCGAGAGGTGATTGTTGGGAAATGAGGGGATCATGGAAAGGCAAGAGAGGAAGCGGTAGGGAGTGGAAAGTCCCAGAAGTGGGGCAGGAAGCCAGCTTACTCCTTGTCACTCCCTACCCAGTGTTCCAGGACTGGGTGGGGTGAGTCACTAGGGTAGGAGGTGGCCCCAGAATAGAGGTAATCCTAGAAAAGGGCCTTGGGCTGGCATGCCATACAGAGCAACCTGCTACTCCACCTGTCTGGGTTCTAACCATGAGAGGAGCCCCTAAGTTCTACTCCCAAATTAACATCCACTTGAGTCACCATTGCGACCTTGGACACAGCTCCACCCAGTCATCACCCAATACCAGCCTTCACCCCACTCAGCTGCCACTCCAACCCCAAGCCCAATCATAAACCCACCCCAGCCCTGACCCACCCAAGCTCTCAACCCGAATTCAGGCCTCAAGTCCATTGCTAAGACCTGGTGTCCCCAGGCCTGCCCTTCGTAGCCTCACCTGCCCACTGTTGACAGCAGCATGCTGGGCAGAGCAATTGAAGATGATTGCAGTGAGGAACTTCACCATCTCTCCTGGGGTGCACAGCCGGCTTGGGAAGCCTGGGTGTGGGAAGGAAGGGTAGAGGGTGTGGACGGAAGGTACTGGATTCCTAGGGCCAGCTCAGGACTGGGGCTCACCACAGGGGGAAAGTGAGGAAGTAAGGAACACCAAGACACGACTGTCTTATTGGGCTGAAGTTAGGGATGGCCATCACCAAGGTTTGTGGCCTCTGAAGTGGGTCAGGATAGAAGATGGGCGCTGGGATCTGGCCAGAAAATCCCCGGCAGGCAGGGCCAATAACAGAGCCAGCTTCAAGCCCAAGTGCCCAGCTGCCTCTCCCTGACTTCCAAGGCACTTCCCTCTGCAGCCCCTATTAGGACGTAGTGATTTAATCCTACCCAGTTCACCAAGATTTGTTCAAGCACCCAGTATCCAACCATCCTTTGCTGGGCTTAGCAGCAGAGACCGATGCACAGGGCATGTTACTCAAAAGCTCATAGTAACAGAAGCAGAAGGAAGCTTCTAAGGCCAGAGCTTGGCTCTTTGAGGAGAGGGCAGGCAAGGCAGAAAGGGGCACCAGGAGCAGAGTGGTTAGTGGAGGCCTCCTGGAAGACAAGAGGGGCCTTGTGAGTTGAAAGATGGATGAGCCTTGAATGGAAAAAAAGACAACACAGAAAAGCACTTCAGGGCTAGAGAGGGGAGAGCTCCAAGGCTCAGCCCTTGATCCATTCGCTCTGTGCCTCACTCATCTCACCCAAGTCCATGGCTCTAACTACCTCCCACTCGCCAACAACTCCCAAATTCCCATCTCTGGCTTTGCCTGGCTCCTGAGCTCCAGATTCAGCCATGGGCATTACTCTGCAGTGGCTTACCTGATGTCCCCCCTAAGCATCTACACCACCTCACACTGCACACTGGCAAGAACAAATGCCCATCAGATTACGTCACCCTTCGCTAAAACCCTCGGAGGGCTTCCCATCCCACTCACCTTGTCACGGCCCTACTTGATCTGGCCCCAGCCCCTTCTCCCACTTCATTTCCTTCCTGGCTGTTCACTTATTTGACTCCAGCCACACAGGCCTTCCTGATAGTTCTCAAATGCACCAGCACATTCAGAACTCAGGGCCTGCACACTTACTATGCCTCTGCCTGCTACTCTTGCCCCAATTATCCTCAGAACTAGCACCTGTACTTCCTTCAGGCCTCTACTAATGCATCAGCTCCTGACAGGCCTGCCCTGACCACCTCCCTGAAATGATCTTTTTACCTTGACACACTATATACCCTGATGCTGTTTCCGTTTTCCTCTTAGCATTGATAACCACCTGACATTTGTTTGTTGATTCTCTCTTTCTCTCTCCAAAAGAATGTTAAGCTCCACTAAAGCCAGGATTTTTGTCTTTTTCACTACTAAACCTCAGCACCTAGAACAATAGTTAATAAATACCAAGAGCCTGGTAATAATTGGTCGAATGAAGGAATGCATGAGAGGGTAAGAAGCCAGAGCATGGGAGGCAGAGGTGGGAGGATCGCTCAAGCCCAGGAGTTTGAGACCAGCCTGGGCAACATAGCAAGACCTTGTCTCTACAAAAACATTTTTTAAAAAGGTAACTGGATGCAGTGATGTGGTGGTGCATGCCTGTAGTCCCAGCTACCAGGGAGGCTGAGGCATGGGGATCACTTGAGCCTGGGAGGTCAAGGCTGCAGTGAACTGTGATCATGCCACTGCACTCCAGTCTGAGCGACAAAGTGAGACCCGGTCTCAAAAGAAAAAAAAAAAAAAAAAAGCCAGAGTGGGAAGGCATGGGGTATTAGCAGTGTGAGGGAACAGGGAGGGGACCTAATTGGAGGTGAGGCTGCAGCGGTGTGCAGGGCCACGTGGTTCCTGGGCAGTATTTCAGAGGATTAGCAGGGTGGTGGCCCTGCAGGCTTGGCGGGCAAGCAGCGAGAGGCTGGGAGAGGTGGGACTGGTTGAGAAGCAGCTGCCACAATTCCAGAGCACTATGAGGAAGAATACGACTAGGGTGGTGACAATAGGCATCAGCCACCTAACTGGATTTAGGAAGAGAGGGGAACATGAGTCAAAGAGAACTAAGGTTTAGAGTCAGGCTGACTGGACAGAGGCTGATGCAACAGAACAGAGAGGTTCGGAGGAAAAACCAGACATCTGCCTGGGAGTGTGTGGGAGTTTTCTGAATGTTCTGTTCCTGGTTGAGTCTCTAAACTCGGAGGCTGAGAACAAAAAAGTAAAGCAGGCGGACGCACCTGTAGTGTCAGCTATTTGGAAGGCTGAGACAGGAGAATCAATTGAGCCCAGGAGTTTGAGACCAGCCTGAGCAACAGAGCAAGACCCTGTCTCAAAAAAACGAAAACAAAAGCAAAAACAACAAAAAAATAAAAACAAAGAAGGGGACCATCTATAGGAATTTTTCTGTAGTTCATATTGCCTATTTTTCCCCCGTTGGAATATGGAACCTGACCAATATGGTGACAGAAACCCCATCTCTACTAAAAACACAAAAATTATCTGGGCGTGGTAGCGTGCGACTGTAGTCGCAGCTACTCAGGAGGCTGAGACAGGAGAATCGCTTGGAGAGGTGGAGGTTAACGAGTGTTTTTCCTTTTTAAATACTGTATGTGAATCTAGAATAAGTTTGTACTCATTGGAAGAGCTGTTGTCAATCTGAAGAAAGTTCTGATGCGTTAAATCGGAGAAAAATGTAATAAAGTAAGATAGGAGAGTTGAATTAACCTCAGACTGACTGAGGTTAATGAGTGTGTTTTGCCTTTAAATACCGTATATGAATCTGGAATAGGTTTGTACTCGTTGGAAGAGCTGTTGTCAATCTGAAGACTGTTCTGATGCATTAAATCAGAGACATATGTAATCAGGTAAGATAGGAGAGTTGAATTAACAGTAATTAGATCCCCCTTTGGGTCTTAAGTAGGAAACAGACAGCCCCAAATATGAAACACCTGCCCAAAGAGGGCGGCGGTGTCAGGATCAGCACTGATCATGATTAATAGCAGGTTTGCAAAACACAGGGAAGGGTCACCCTTTAAAAACTCCAAGGCCAGGTGCGGTGGCTCACGTCTGTAATCCCAGTACTTTGGGAGGCCCAGGTGAGCTGATCACCTGAGGTCAGGAGTTCAAGACAAGTCTGTCCAACATGGCGAAACCGCGTCTCTACTAAAAATACAAAAATTAGCCAGGCATGGTGGCAGGCGCCTGTAATCCCAGCTACTTGGGAGACTGAGGCAGCAGAATCTCTTGAACCCAAGAGTCGGAGGTTGCAATAAGCTGAGATCATGCCTCCACACTCCAGCCTTGGTGACAAAGTAAGACTCTGTCTCGGGTCAGGCGTGGTGGTTCACACCTGTAATCCCGGCACTTTGGGAGGCCGAGGCGGGCAGATCACGAGGTCAGTAGATTGAGACCATCCTGGCTAACACAGTGAAACCCCATCTCTACTAAAAATGCAAAAAATTAGCCGGGCGTGGTGGCAGGCACCTGTGATCCCAGCTACTCTGGAGGCTGAGACAGGAGAATAGTGTGAATCTGGGAGGCAGAGGTTGCAGTGAGCCGAAATCGTGCCATTGCACTCCAACCTGTGCGACAGAGCAAGACTCCATCTCAAAAAAAAAAAAAAGACTGTCTCAAAAAATAATAAAAAAAAAAACTCCAGAAGAGTTCTGGCTGTCACCACCTTAACCCAGAAATTACTCTCAGCATCACTAATAGTGAGACAACCTGACATTATGCGTGTCCCAATATGACGCAATGCAGAAATATTCTTGCCAAAAATGTTTAACCTTCAGACATGACTTCTGGTTTACAAAAAACATGGGATACAGCCTGGCCAACATGGCAAAACCCTGTCTCTACTAAAAATACAAAAATTAGCTGGGTGTGATGGCACACACCTGTAATTCCAGCTATTCAGGAGGCTGAGGCACGAGAATCTCTTGAACCCAGGAGGCGGAGGTTGCAGTGAGCTGAGATTGCACCATTGCACTCCAGCCTGGGTGATGGAGTGAGACTCAGTCTCAAAAAAGAAAACCACAAAACACAGCAAACAAACAAAAACAAATAAAGAAAAAAACCACAGAGGAGACAGAGGAGTTAGGTGAATGACATCATGAGGAAGCAATTAGATAAATTCAGAAGGTGAGACATTCTGCAGAACAGCTAGTGGGGGCTTTTCAATGAGTCTATGTATGTGATTTTAAGAAGCAGAGGGGGAAGGGGGGCTGTTCTAAGTTATGAGAGACTTTGGAGTTGAAATCGAAACAAAACAGCTTGCAGTCATTTGTTGGATCGTCAACCAATAGGGATCAGCTGGTAGGAAATGGGGAATACTTATTTATTTATTTATTTATTTATTTATTTATTTATTTATTTAGAGAGGGAGTCTTGCTCTGTCGCCCAGGCTGGAGTGCAGTGGCACAATCTTGGCTCACTGCAACCTCTGCCTCCCGGGTTCAAGTGATTCTCCTGCCTCAGCCTCCCGAGTAGCTGAGATTACAGGTGACCGCCATCACGTTTGGCTAATTTTTGTATTTTAGTAGAGATGGGGTTTTACCACATTGTTCAGGCTGGTCTCAAACTCCTAACCTCAAGTGATCCGCCCACCTCGGCCTCCCAAAGTGCTGGGATTACAGGTGTAAGCCTGGCCAAATGGGGAAAATTGAATATGGACTAGATATGAAAGTGACATTGGAGAGTAGTGTCAGTTTTGTTTTGTGTGATGACAACATTGTGGTTGTATAGAAAAATGTCAATTTCTGCCGGGCGCGGTGGCTCACGCCTGTCATCCCAGCACTTTGGGAAGCCGAGGCGGGTGGATCATGAGGTCAGGAGATCGAGACCATCCTGGCTAACACAGTGAAACCCCGCCTACTAAAAATACAAAAATTAGCCGGCTGCAGTGGCGCCTGTAGTCCCAGCTACTCTGGAGGCTGAGACAGGAGAATGGCGCGGAACCCAGGGAGGTGGAGGTTGCAGTGGAGCCAAGATCACGCCACTGCACTCCAGCCTGGGCGACAGAGCGAGACTCCATCTCAAAAAAAAAGCCACATTCCTGCTGAGACAAGTCCCAGGCCAGGGCTGGAGGATAAACAATTGTGCCACTCTGAGCTTTCCCTTTTCTTCCACTACCCCCAGATAGAGAGGCTTCTTCTACTTTGTTGTTGTTGTTTTGGAGACAGAGCTGCCTCCGCCTCAGGGTGGAGTGCAGTGAGCAATCTCGGCCCCACTGCAACCTCCTCCTGAGTTCAAGCCATTCTCTGTTTCAGCCCCGAGTAGCTGGGACTACAGTCACAGGCTTCACCAATGCCTGGTTAATTGTATTTTGGGCCGGCGCTGTACCGCCTGTAATCCCAGCACTTCGGGAGGCCTGCGCGGGTGGATCAATGAGGTCAGGGAGATCGAACCATCCTGGCTAACATGGTGAAACCCCATCTCTACTAAAATACAAAAATCCACTGGGCGTAGGGCGGGATGGCCAGTCCCAGCTACTCGGAGGCTGAGGCAGGAGAATGACGTGAACCTGGGAGGCGGAGCTTGCAGTGAGCCGAGATCGCGCCACTGCACTCCAGCCTGGGTGACACAGCGCGAGACTCCGTCTCAAAAAAAAAAAAAAAAAAAATTTTCGTATTTTTAGTAGAGACGGGATTTCACCACATTGGTCAGGCTGGTCTCCAACTCCTGACCTCAGGTGATCCACCCACCTTGGCCTCCCAAAGTGCTGGGATTACAGGCATGAGCCACCATGTCCAGGTTCTACATTTTTGAGTGCCAGAATACAAACTGTAACATACAGTGGCGCTAGATAGGTAGGCTATGAAGAGCAGCAATGGGCTATGTAACCCAAGCATAGCCAGACCTCACTCTGAGGAGGGGTGACCGTGCAGTTTTCACATGCCGGGCTTAAGGGTGACAACGAGACATCAAAAAGAAAAGCTCTGGCTGGGCGTGGTGGCTCATGCCTATAATCCTAGCACTTTGGGAGGCTGAGGCCAGAGGATTGCTTGAAGCCAAGAGTTTGAAACCAGCCTGGGCAAAAAAGCGAGACACCCTCCCACATCTGTACCAAAAACGAAAAAAAAAGAAGAAAAGGCTAACCTGGCATACTGCCTATGAGTTAGCACTGCCACACAAGGCACAGTAATTTAAAAAAAAAAAAATTTTTTTTTTTTTTTAAATAGAAGTCCTTCAGAGAATGGGGAATGTGGGCATGGGAGATTTCTGAGTCTGGAAATCAGCTACAGAGCAGGAACAAAAGAAATATTCATTCCATTAGAGAAGGGTAGAGAGGAGTCAAAGATCCAGGATAAACTAAGAGGTGGGGAGAAGCCGGGACCTGGGGAGAAGCAGGGGGTCAGAAGGACACGCCTTTCCCGGAGCTAAGAGAGGACTTTAAAGAAAGGAGGGCGTGATCTGGGCCATCTGCTGGACACTTGGGTTAAGGCCTAAGAGGGAGCCGCTGGTGTGTGTGGGTCTGAGGCCTTTCAGGCAGTGTCAGAAGATAAGGGAGACTTAGGGTTAGGTGACAAGCGTAAATGAGGGATCAGTCCACAGCAAGACCAACGCACTCCAAGAAGTTTGCAGCCAAAGGAATGAAGAGAGGTTGGTGGCTAGAGGGGCCATGTGGCAGGACAGCAAGGGGGGTTTGAGAGAAAGTTCCCAGAATCCTCTGAAGTCAGAGATGGCTCCCACTGCATGTTGCAGAACATTGACAGAGCTCAGGAAGCTGAAATGAATGGGTGGGCTTGTGAAAAGGTCAAGGGACCGGAGGGGCACAGAGCAGTGGATGCAAGCAAGGGCTTTGGAGACAGTCGGAGCTGGCTCGGAACCCGCCTTGTGCAGCCTTCTTTGTGCCTCTTTCCATATCTGCTAATTGGGGATATTGACAGTATCTACTTCGAAGGCTGGTCAATAAATAACTGATGGGAGTAGGGTGTGGCCGAGCAAGTGCTAGCTCATCAGAGCCTACACAGGAAGTGGGATAGAGAGGGTATACCTGAGCTTTCCCGGCCCAGGAACGCCTGAGCAAAAATCTCGCCAACCCAGGCCTGCAGCTCCGAATCCTGCTGCACAGATGCGTCACTGGGATAATAGTAGCCCACGATTTCTGAGACAAAGCTGCAGGAAAGAGATGCTGGTACCACTGGAGTAACCACAGGCTCAGGCCTGGCCAGAAAACTGAGGCCCATTGCTGCTCAGGCGGCAGAGAGGCAGATAGCTATGAGGGTTCAGTGGGGACCCCCAGGTGCAGCTGGAATCTGAGTGGCTGGGCTTCCCTTAAGTCCCACTCACTCCTGAGTCATGGGTGCTCCACACCTCCTTCCTGCACAGGAGCCTGGGGGATGGGCAGGGGAGTGCAGGAAGAATCTGATTCATGCTGCCACCCCAGTCCCCACTCAGCACCCAGGAGGAAGACCTGCCTGCCTGAGGCCCCAGCTCATGCTTAGATGGTGCACCAGCCCTGATACTCTGACTCCACTGGACACCCCCTCCTTCTCCTGCATCCACACACCCCCAGCCCCTCTCTGGACAGCAGCTACCTGCCATTTCAGAGGGGACCCCAAACCCAATTCATACCCTCAAGAATTCCCTATGCTAGGGTATGAAAACACCTGGAGTCCCCAGGCACCATGAGCGCAGGGACCACAGTGCCCCAGGCCAGGAGACCCTGGTGGGACGGCTGGTCCCGCCCCGCACCTCGCACCTCTCAATAGCCACCCAGATCTTCAGGCCGTCGTCTCGGTAGTGGTAGTTGGGGATAGCCAGGACGCCGCGGGCCCGCAGGCTGTCCGGAAGGCAGAAATTGGTGTAGGTGAAGTGGGCCAGGCCCGTGCTCATGAGGTAGATGAGGCCTTGCCTCCCGATGGACGTGACCTGAGGACACAGCACAGCTCGGCTTCCGGGCCGGCCCAATCCCCACCCTAGTGTCTGGGCACGAGATGGGGCTGGGGACTCGGCCCAAGGAGGGCCTTCTTCGGTTCATAAAGCAATCCACGACCCGGGATCAAATACCCACAAGGGCCTGCCTGACGCAGGCTGCGCAGCTTGACGCCCCATTACGTGCGTGGGAGAAGATCCATAGGTATTTGGTAACTAAAAGAATGAACTGAAAGCCGGGGAGCCTGGCTGGGCTCAGGGTCAGCTGAGGGTGGTGCCGGGGCTCAGGATGAGGCTGCCCTGCCTGTGGACCCGTGGCCCAGCGGGGCAGGGGGAAGTCGGGAGAGGGGGTGGGACCTGTGGGGGGGCTGCCGGGGAAGAAGGGGGAACAGGGTCTGTGAAGGGGACCGGTAGGAGACCGGCGGAGTGGGCGGGGCTGGTGGAAGAGGCAGGAATTGTACAGGTGTTCTCACACCCCAGGTGTCCTCACAAGGGGCTTGGGTGCAGAACCGGGCTTGGGGGCGGGTAGCGGGGCAAAGCGTCTTCGGGGGTGGAGATCAGTGACCCGGCGGGGAGGCCGCACCTGGTCCACGAGGCCCTCGGGGTTGAGCAGCGTGGCCCTCGCGATGGTGTTCACCTGCAGCGTGTATCGAGTGTGGGGGAGCAGGAGCTGCGAGCGGAGCGGATCACGTGAGCTGAAGGCCGGGGACAAGGCCGCCCGGCCCCTGCCCCGCTGGGCCCCCACTGGGGGTCGCGGACCTTGTAGATGGGGTGGCAGAGCGGCAGCTGGCGCAGTGTGGCCATGGCGAAGGCCTCGCACAGCAAATGCGTGCACAGAAAGTGCGTGTTGTTCTCGTGCACCAGGAACTCAGAGTTGCGCACCCATGTCTTGGCCAGCAGCCAGTCCCATTCGGAGTCAGTGGGCAGGAAGATGGGGCTGTCGGGCCCAGGGGTCTGGCTGAGCTGCGTCCGAAAGGAACGAGGGGTGATGCGGCTCCAGGCTGTGGATTCGCACCTGAGCCCCCACCCCGAGGCGGCGGCTCCAGGCTCACCTGGATGGCCAAGGGCACCAGCGCCCCCTGGGGGCTGAGCCATAGCAGGCACAGTGGGGCGGCCACGTACTGCGGGCGGCCGTTTAGGCAGTGGGTGGGGGCCTCCGCCAGGATCCAGTAGTCCGCTAGGAAGATGTTCCCCCTCTGCAGAAGGCACACAGAGGCTGAGTGTCCCTCTCTACCCGCGCTCCACTTCCCTCCCGTTTCCCTGCCCACTTCCGCTCCAGAGAGGAGCTGAGGTCCCCAGCTGAGGTCTCAGAAATTCTTGGTGCCTGAATTAATGACCAACGTGGGGTACCCCGCCCTTCCCAGAATGTCCGGAATGAGGTCCAGCTGAGTCCCTCCTTGTGCAACCGCTCACCTGCTGGGACAAGCCAGCGTCCTCTCCTCCTCACCTCATACCTAGTCCTTCCCACTTTCAACTCAGATGGAATCCTCTTCTGAGATCTGAGCACTGTGTATCCAGCAACAGCTAAATCAACACACGAGAACTGACCAACCACGTCTCTAGCTTTCTGGAGGAGAATGCCTGAGGGCTTGGCTGCCCCAAAAAGACTGGATCAGCCTCTTCTCTGACGACCTCAGAGCTCCTAGTTCTCCGTGATTTTCCCTGATGTATCTGGTGGCCCTACCATTGGCCTGTCCTAAAACAGCCTTCCTCTAGGCCTCAGCACCTCTTCAGGAGGCCTCAAAACAAGGGCAAGGCCTCCTCCAAGATGTCCCTGCAACCACCCTGCACGTTCACACCATTTCCACCAGGTCCCATCTCAGGCCTCAAAGCCTCCCAACCCCAATCTGACCATCAACCATATCTGCTCTATGTAAAGTGTGCAGGACCACAGCTGCCCAGAGGATGAGGCCCACAGGTGAAATGCAGCCCGGGCCATTTCCATACCCTCCACACACATCCCTTGTCCATAATGGTGACACACCCACCTCCCACCTATCAGGCCCACTGCCCAGGTCCTTACCCACCTCTAGCTCTGTCTGCAGGCATGTGTCCTGTCCCAGCAAGGGGGCCACCATGTCATTGGTGACAGGCAGCTTGCTGGGCAAGCTAGAGATGCAGTGAAGCATGACGGGATTGACACCATTCAGGTACTGGTACCCGAAGAAGTGATCTTCACACCAGTGCTCTGTGACATACTCTGGGGGGCAAGAGAGGGGACCAGTTGGTCTAGAAACTACCTCCCTAGATCCTGGTCCTGTCAAGTCCTTTGCTTGTCATTGTGGTTTAGGTTTTCTTCCCAAAAACTCTATGAGGTAGGAATCATTGTATCTTCAATTTAATACTAGACAGTAAAGGTCAGAGAGATGGAGTGACTTGCACAGCCGAGTGGCAGAGCAGGGATTCGAACCTAAGTCTTTCTGGACCCAAAGCCTGGATCACTTGGTGGTTGGAGTGGGGGAAGAGAGTCATGTGTCCCTGATCAGGACCAAGATTCCCTAAATGACTGTGACCCTCTCCCAGGCAAGCAGAGTGTCTCTGTCTCCTGACTCCCCCTGTTTCTGTCCCCTCCTCAGAGAAGGTGCTTTGTTCTCCAGAGGAATCTGGGAGATGCCACCAGTGAAGCCAGGAGCCCCTCCCCCTCAAATCCAGCAGTCTCCCTGGGAGGGCTGGGAGAGGGTCCTTTCCCAGGAAGGAGAGGAAAGGGTCTGAGTACAAGATAAGGTGAGGGTAGACATCTCCTGCCTGGCTCTGCTTACTTGTCGTGAAGGTCTTGTGGCACCAGAAGATGTTCTGCATGTCATCCAGCTTCTTCCAGGAGCCCTTGCGATCCAACAGCCCTCGAAGCTTCATTCCCAAGGACCTAATGGGAGAGGAAAAGATGAGGATGAGGTCTGGGGGCTAAAGTCTGCTGGGAACCACTGTGTCCCCCTCTGCCTGGAGGAACTAACAGGGTCCATCACCAGAGTAGAGATGCCTAACAATCCACATGGGAGAAAAAGTCTAGTGCCCAGTGGAGGCTCTGTGGCCTCGGAAGACCCTGGTTCATATGTAACCATCCCTAAGACAGGCCATTGTACTTACATATAAAGTTGGCACACACAGCCCTATGGTGCAGACAAGCCACCCTCACTGGTGTTTTGGCCTGTGTTCTCCAAGCTGCCCTCTTGTCACAGACCTCCACTGGCTCCCCTCTGCTTACAGGACAGAGCCCCAGCTGCCAAGCCTGACTAGCCCATGGAGATCCCCACCAGCCAGCTTCTACCAACCTTTCCAGCATTTTCACCCCCCCTGGGCATTAAACAGGGCCAACCAAGACCCACTCTCCAAACATGATCAGAGACATGCTTTTTACACTGGACAGTAGAAGAGGGGCTGGCATGTGGAGGGATGCATATTCTTCATTTTGTGGATGTCTGTACTGTTTGAATTTTTACAGTGAGCATTATTTTTTTTTTTCTTCTTTTTAAGATGGGATCTCCCTGTGTTACCAAGGCTGGAGTGCAGTGGCTGTTCATAGACACAATCATAGCTCACTGCAGCTTCAAACTCCTGGACTCAAGCAATCCTCCTGCCTCAACCTCCCAAGTAGCAGGGACTACAGGTGTGCCCCACCATGCCCCGCAACGTTATTTTATAATATGGAGAAACATGCTTGAAATTAAATCAGCTTGGCCGGGCGCGGTGGCTCAAGCCTGTAATCCCAGCACTTTGGGAGGCCGAGACGGGTGGATCACGAGGTCAGGAGATCGAGACCATCCTGGCTAACACGGTGAAACCCCATCTCTACTAAGAAGTACAAAAAACTAGCCGGGCAAGGTGGCGGGCGCCTGTAGTCCCAGCTACTCGGGAGGCTGAGGCTGGAGAATGGCGTGAACCCAGGAGGCGGAGCTTGCAGTGAGCTGAGATCCGGCCACTGCACTCTAGCCTGGGCTACAGAGCCAGACTCCGTCTCAAAAAAAAAAAAAAAAAAAGAAATTAAATCAGCTTTCCCCCACTTCCAGGTCTTCGTTTAAGCTGTGCCTCTGGTAGAAAGCCATCTACTACATCTCTATGATAAAAATCTATCTGTTCTAGGCACGGCTCAGAAGCAAAGTCCTTTATGGAGCATTGCCTGAACACCTCCAAAACACGTGCCTTGAATCTTTCACACTCATCATTCCCTGCATCCTACTGTAAGCCCAGTGGACATATATCATCCCCATTATACTATGAGCTCCTCAGGGCAAGGACTGGCTGTGTCTGCCCCGCCGTACCCAGTTCATAATATGCACTCACTGAATGGGCTTGAATCAAAGGAAAGGGAATGCAGGCAGGACTCGGTGGCTCACGCCTGTAATCCCAGCACTTTGTGAGGCCAAGGCGGGTGGATCACCTGAGGTCAGGAGTTCGAGACCAGCCTGGCCAACATGGTGAAACCCTGTCTCTACTAAAAATGCAAAAATTAGCCAGGTGTGGTGGTGCATCTCTGTAATCCCAGCTACTCGGGAGGCTGAAGTGGGAGAATTGCTTGAACCCAGGAAGTGGAGACGTCAGTGAGTGAAGATCGCGCCACTGTACTCCAGCCTGAGTGACAGAGTGAGACTCCATCTCAAAGAAAAAAAAAAAAAAGGCTGGGCGCAGTGGCTCAAGCCTGTAATCCCAGCACTTTGGGAGGCCGAGACGGGTGGATCACGAGGTCAGGAGATCGAGACCATCCTGGCTAACACAGTGAAACCCCGTCTCTACTAAAAAGTACAAAAAATCAGCCAGGCAAGGTGGCGGGCGCCTGTAGTCCCAGCTACTCGGGAGGCTGAGGCAGGAGAATGGCATAAACCCGGGAGGCGGAGCTTGAGATCCAGCCACTGCACTCCAGCCTGGGTAACACAGCCAGACTCGGTCTCAACAAAAAAACAAAAACAAAAACAAACAAAAAACCAACAACAACAAAAGGAATGGAACATGGAACAAGTACGCCTGTGGCAATAGGTCAATAACATAGGATGCATAAAGAGGGTAATGTGGGCTGGGGGAGGTGGCTTATGCCTGTAATCCCAGCACTTTGGTAGGTGAAGGCAGATGGATCACCTGAGGTTGGGAGTTCGAGACCAAGCTGACCAACATGAAGAAACCCCATCTCTACTAAAAATACAAAATTAGCCGGTAGTCCCAGCTACTTGAGAGGCTACTTGAGAGGCTTGGGTAGGAGAATCGCTTGAACCCGAGAGGTGGAGGTTGCAGTGAGCCGAGGTTGCACCACTGCACTCCAGCCTGGGCAACAAGAGTGAAACTCTGGAAAAAAAAAAAAAGTGACGTGCCCTGAAAAGTGTGGGCACCTGGGGAAGGCAGGGTGGCAAGAGGGGAGGAATGATCTGACAGGCCCAAGAACAATGTCCCCTGGGCTCCTAAGTGGTCACTCAATCACTGCACAAACGCTTGTTGGGGGTCTGCCCAGTCAACACCCCGTGGGGGTGGGTGGGAAAACCGCGAGGAGTTCAGTCAGAGGCTGAGGAGTCTGGGGGCAGGGAGAGGGGAAATGGGGAGCAGAAGGGGGAGACAGGGGCAGGAAGGGGGCAGGGGCCATGTAGAGAGGGAAGACTGTGGGGCAGGGAGAGGGAATGAGTCCAGAGAGGAGGGACTGGGGTAGGGAGAGGGGATACTGGGGATAGGGAGAAGGGGCAGTTTGGGAGCAAGGGGAGGGGATGGATGGGCAGAGATGTGAGATGTTCATCAGAGGGGCAATGGCCTCACGCAGGGATGGCATTGAAGAGCAGCGAGATCGTCTTGGTGGCTGAGTATCGAATATTGGGCTCCATGTACATCAGGGATGGGATGTCAATTTTCATGGGGAAGCCAGGCAGGTACCGATTCCCACTGCTGGGGGTTGGGAGTGTAGAAAGACAGAAACCGGTCACTGGGCTCTGCAGCCCAGCCCCTTAATTCCTTCCCTCTTTCCTGCCTTCCGAGTTCCCAGGTCTCCCTTACTCCCGGCTCCTCCCCTGCCCTCTCTGCTCCTGACCTAAAATAACCTCCTCACTCTCCTCCTCTCTGCCAGACCCTTTGGGGCCATCTCCCATCCTGACACTTGAATGAAACTGCATTGTCATAGACCCTTACCCCTCCTTCCTGGCTATCAGGACCCCATCCTCTCAACAGCCCCTCACTTGACCTTCTTTCCCCTCCTTCCCAAGCTTTAATCTTCACCTGTCACCCTGGTCTACGCAAGTTGTCGTCTTTGTCAAGGCAAATTTCTTGTCCGACTCCATCTCCTGAAAGCTGTTGACGTCTACCATGCGGGGGAAGCCAGGGGCATAGATCTTCCAGCTTCCGAGGGAAAGAGGCCAGAGGTGGCAAGTCATGCTCAGGATAAACACAAGTCTTAGCTTTAAAGACACGACTTCAGATTAAAACTTCAGAAACCACCTACTTTCTGGATAGGTGACAAGGAATTGGACATTTCTCCATGAAAGCACTGGGCTTCACGTAAGGGTAGCATTTGAGGATGGCATTAATGCCCACACTGGGTTAGCGATGGGTTTGTGTTGAGATTAAAATCATGGCCGATTTATGGGGGGGAAGATGAGAAAGGACTGAGATTGGAGGATACTTCAGGTCACTTCTGATATTGGGATCTGGGTTACATCAGGGACAGTTGAGGGCTGAGTATGGATTCATTGGTGGTGTTGGGACAACTGTTACTATTGGTGTTCTCAGTTCAGACTCAGGGTCACTATTAAAGTGGGGTTAGGTCCAAATAAGAGTCCTGATCCAAGTTAGGCACCCAAGGTTGAGAATGAGGTTAGAGTTAGGAACAATCTGATTAAGGCTGAGGTCAGAATAAAGATGGGGAAAGAAGTCAAATTAGGCCACCCTCACCGGTAGCATTCTTGTCGGGCCCGGAGCTCCCGTGTCCTGTGATCCAGGAGGAGGGGAAGAGAGTCCTGACAAATAGTTCTTGCTGTGGGGAATGAAAATTACTCTTGGCATAAGTCTCTTTTCAAACAACATCTTCTGCAAACCTTGCCTGAACCCCCTGACCCTTGAACCCAATCCGACAGCCACATCCCTGTGAATCACGTAGCAGTGCCCCCACATTCCTTGTGTATTCATCAGTAGAAGGGATTCAAGACAGCCTAACCCCCAAATTATAACAATGTTCCTAATTGTTGGCATGTGTATCTCCCCTCCGGACTATAAACTCCTTGAGGGCAAAAGTATTTTTTTTTTTTCTTCTGTATTCCCAGCTTCTAGCATGGTGCCTGGCCCATGTGTATGAGATGCACTTGGTAAATGACTGATGAACAAATATATTTTGTGTAGCTATGGATGGATGTGCTGTGGTGACAGATGAGAGTTTATAGTGAGGTCTGTGGAAAACTTATTATGGACCATGGGGTAATATTGACTTGCCACACTTTGACCTAGAATATCCCTCCTTCATCCTGAGCCTCCTCCCAACACCAAGAGCAGCCCTATTGTTGCCTCTCCAGATCGGACAGCTCTGGAAATTGAAGATGCTCAAGCCCAGCATCCATGGAATCCAGAAATTCAACAAGGAATCTTAGCAGCACCTCTCAGGGTCTTCATCCACACTGGAAAAGCTAGTAGTAGGGGAGGGAACAGGGCCTCTCCAGCTAAAATCTTTAAGCAGCCAGGGCTTCTCCACCTGTTAAAATCTAATGACTCAATGTGCGGATTAGTTCCTCTCTGGGTTCTGGAGGAACTCACTCTGGAGAAGTGCAGAGCGAGGCTGTGGAAAGCAAAGTGCTTCCTATGTGTATGAGAGAAGGGTGCACGCCTATATGAGTGGGTGTGTCTATGTCAGTCTCCAGAAGAGTCAATACCATCTGGAAAACCGTCGCATTTCGGGGCTTGAGAGGTTCCCTTTTTTCAGAAGACATCTACTTGGGAGCCCAGAGTTTCTGACCTCAATCTTGTTCCCTACACTCTGGGGCTCTGTGAGACCCCACTCCTAATCCCAAAAGACACCTGCAGTACAGTGTAGTCCTCGTCCCTGGCCCACCTGTTCCTGGCCTCAGCTCCACGGTGCAGTAGCCTTCAATCCACTGATAGCAGGGGAAGTGGGACACAGTACCATCCGGTTGGGTGACACAGATGCGGCTGCAGTACCAAGAGTCCTTGCGGAAGAAAGCGTAGCGCTCCTTGTGTACACGCAGCAGCAAGAGCTCACCCAGCTCTGCCGAGCAGCGCACCTTGTACTTCTGCACCTGAGGGGACCAAGACAGCAAGCAGGTGAGAGGCAGGGAACTGCCAAGGCAGTCCTTGCGCCTTGCAAGATGCATCTACAACTAAGCCTGTTCGGGCATACAAACCTGAGCTGCTGCTAGCCCACACCGGGCTTTTGTATGAATTAGAAAAAGGGTCCCCTGGCCAGGCGCTGTGGCTCACGCCTGTAACCCCAACACTTTGGGAGGGCGAGGCAGGTGGATCACCTGGGGTCAGGAGTTCAAGACCAGCCTGCCGGATGAAACTCCATCTCTACTAAAAACACAAAAAATTAGTCGGGCTTGGTGGCAGGCGCCTGTAATCCCAGCTACTCAGGAGGCTGAGGCAGGAGAATCGCTTAAACCCGGAAGGCGGAGGTTGCAGTGAGCTGAGATCCCGCCACTGCACTCCAGCCTGGGCAGCAAAAGCAAAACTCCATCTCGAAAAGAAAAGAAAAGAAAAGAAAAAAGTGCCTGAGCACAGTGGGCACTGCATTTCACTAGCTTCCTAGGCCGGCTGGGAACCCTTGTGGAGGCCACCTGGGGCTGGCAGAGGCAGGCAGATCCCCTCCAGATAAGAGGAAACCCAGGCTCAGAGAGGGGAAACGACTTGCCCAAAGCCCACTGTCAATTATGGGAGGAGTTTAGGAGCCAGGGGAAGTCCCTCGACTCCCTGTCCAACGCTCCTTCCTCTCCACAGTCCTGCCTGGATGGAGTTCCTCATCTCCAGAAAAGACAGAGGCCTCAGTAGGGAAGGTGAGGAGGTCAGGGCCGGTATCCTGACTTCAGCAGGATCTCAAGAGTCCAGGAGGAATGCTCCTCCCGCCTGCGGCCCCTGCCCCTCAGAGGTGGCGCTTCCCTGTCTCCTTTGTACTCACCGATCCAGGGGCGAAGTCCCTGCCCATTCGATCTAGCCGCTGCTTGGGGCTTTCACCACACGTGCCCACCAGTGTGACAGAGATGTTGTCCAGTGTGCCGGCCCTCAGGTAGGGACCAGTGGTCACACACAGGCGGTACACTGCCATGATGGGAAGGAGGAAGGGATGCTCCCGGCAACGCTGGCCGCAGGAGCAGCCGGCCTGGAGGAGGAGAGCGGCAGGCCGGACAGGGCTGGGTTTCTGGGTGGAGGGCTAGGGGCTGCGGGGCAGGGTAGGGCTGAGGAAGGGCCCAGCTCTGTCTGGGATGTTCCTGGGCTCTCTCTCTCCGAAGTTCCCTGCTGGCGGCTCGGGCTCCCTCTCCCCGCCCACAGTCTTGCACTCTAATACTTGTTTGCTTGCCTCTGACACAGCCGGTCCCTCTGGCTGACTCACCCAGATGGGTATCAGGAGCCTGCGTTCCACTGCGGAGGGAGGAACCAGATGCTGAGACGGAGACAAGGAGGAGGTGACGCCTGTATAATTGGGACACTGCCCTCTGCCTGGTCAGCGGCCCGGACTGATGCCCTGGACTGCTTGTCCGCCCAGTCCCCAATGTCCCCCAAGATCTGTTCCTCCCCATTCCCAGGCGGAGATGAGCACAGGGCACCTGCATTCCTACGTGTGAATCATCCGTGTGAATCACTAAACAGTCGAGAGCTGCACGTGGTCATAAATCTCATGTGACTGCAGCCACACGCAGGTGAGTCGCACACGCATTCCAGCACACGTCAAATGGTCAGGAACAGCTCCCCTGTCACCCCATACACCGATCCCCCCACGCCTGGCCCTCTTTGTCCCCAGCCTTTGGCACGCCCGACCTCATTCTCTGCTCTGGAGTAGGGCCGGTCAGGAAAGCGAAATACAGCGCCGGCAAACAGCGTCTGAAGGCCCCGCGTGGCATTCTTTCCGCTCCAGGACCGCCCTGCGCCTGCAGGACCCGGGAGCCCGAGTGTCCGGGATCTGGGCCACGTGGGACTGGGGAAGAACCTCTCGGAGGGAGAAGCCCATAGTCCGCAGCGGCCCCGCGCGGCCAGTTCCGGCGCCGCACCGTTCAAGCCTCCGCTATGCTCCAGTCCCTGCGTCCCAGCCTCGGCTGGGGCTCTAAGAACGGGAGGCAGAGAAAGCTCAATCAGCAGCAGGTGGGCTTCACCCGCCGCCTCTGAATCTGTGCCAAAATATTCTGCATAGGTACACACAATCCTCTTGCGGTTCTACAAACCTGGATTTTCATATAGAGAATTCTCTTATAAAGAAAGAGTAACGGCTGTGCTAAGAGCCCGGATAGCTCAGTCGGTAGAGCATCAGACTTTTAATCTGAGGGTCCAGGGTTCAAGTCCCTGTTCGGGCGGATTGTTTTACCTTTTAAGGTACCGCACTTCGCTTAAAATAGTAACAAAAATAGTTACTAGCTTTTAAAACTAAGTGGAACAGAAACTTGGTTTCCGCAAAATACAGCAACTGACGGTGGAGGGTAATAAATATACTTTGAAAACGACATACGCGAGCTGTATTATCGAATTTAAATTTTCTGGTAGCCACATTACAAAGAATAAAAAGAAGCAAGCGAAATTAATTTGACGGATCTATTTTACTTACCCTAATATATCAAAATCTTATTTTAACACATAATCAACATTTTAAAATTATTAATGAAATTTTAAGTCTTTTTGTTTGTACAAAGCCTTCAAAAGAAGATATTTAGCAGCTGGCAATGCATCTGAATTCATATATTTCAAGTGCTCGATAACGGTGTCTACCATATCCAACAGCAGATTTTGTTTTATTTTCGTTTTCTTTCAGTGACGGGTGTGGAAGACACGCAAAATAGAATGTCCAGTAATGTACATAATCATGAGAGCCAGTAAGAGGGTGGTTCCATGGTGTAATGGTTAGCACTCTGGACTCTGAATCCAGCGATCCGAGTTCAAATCTCGGTGGAACCTTAATTTTTTTTCTTCAATATCAGCATGTTGCATACTGTTAATTGATTTTCACACAGGAGATACTCCTATGACCCAAGAGAATCCGACCGAAAAAAAAAAAAAAAGGAAACTAGGACACTACCAGTCATTTGTGCTTTTCCTGCCAGGTGATTGGGTCCTATAACACAGTGTTAGGAGAACATACAACAAATTATTTAAATATCTTGGAAGCTGAGCTAACATTTGAAAACATGTTAAAATAGAGATGTTATGAAGAAAGGAAACGTTGCTTCAGCAGCTACTATCAAGTCTTAGCTTGAGGGATGAATGCAGGAGTATGATCTGTCTGGACGACCAAACACGGAAGATGATGGTGAAACTATTAACAGGGGAATTAATAAAATTACTCTCTGCATGTAAATAGGTAGAACCTAACGGAATTATGTCAGGTGCTTGATCCACCAGAAAAACTCCGGCCTGGCAGCGGTGGGATTCGAACCCACGCCTCCGAAGAGACTGGAGCCTAAATCCAGCGCCTTAGACCGCTCGGCCACGCTACCTGCGTGAAAGCCCGGTCTCCCCGTTGTCCTCCTAAGAGACTAGAAGCAGGGAATGGGGCAAAACTAAAGAGTGCCAAACTGATCCATCTTCTTTTCCATATCTTTCAGACTGGAAATGGGGAAACATCGAGACTCTGGACCGCATAGCAGCAGATGGCAGAACAGATAAACGAGAAGAGACAGAAACACACAGAAATTTACAACAAAACTAGTTTATTTGGGTGGGACTACATCTGGGAGTGGGGAGCGCCTGAGCCGGAAGCAGCCCCCAATCGGGCAGCCGGAGCTCTGCACTCGCTCGCTCACCCATTTTCCGTTGTTCTCCCTCCCTGTTTTTTCGACCTATATGCACCCTCGCTCTCACCTGGCTAACATGCTTTGCGCCCGCTCCCTCTACCTGGCTTGGCCTCTGCGATCCAAACCGCGCGCTCCTGGTATGTCCGCCCCCCACTCCCCCAGCCCTGCCCCTTTCCCACTCTAGTACCGGTAAGCTAGAAGATGCCGCCGCCCGCCAGGTGGCTCTGTGGCGCAATGGATAGCGCATTGGACTTCTAGTGACGAATTAGAGCAATTCAAAGGTTGTGGGTTCGAATCCCACCAGAGTCGATTTTATTTCAAATTTTCCTTTTATCCGTTTTTTTCTCCCCCTACCCTATCGCTCTCTTTTTCCACCTGGTTTCTATTTCGATCTCAGTTCCCGCCCTGCTCTCTTCTTTACTTACCTGTCTGCCCCGGGGCTTGGGCCATGGAGAGCAGGACTGAGGGTGGGAGACAGAAGGGAAGGGAAAGTGGGCGTGGACGTCGAGATAAAGGCAGGCCCCTGGCTCGGGGACACACGGGGATTTAATAACCACTTTATTCCATGCACTAGGGACTTGGGAAGGGACTGGGACTGGGCTGGGGGGCAGAGAGAGTACAATCCTAGACGCAAGGAAGAAGTTGGGGCAGGGAAAAGGGACAGGAACCAGGGAAATATATATTTATATAGATACTCTAATATAGACCACATCTCACCCGCGCGCTGAGCCCGCGCGCCCCGCCGCCCTCCCCAACACCTGCTCGCCCGGACGCCCGGGTCCCTCTGCTGCCCTCGGGCTGGAGTCTCTACCCCACCCCTAGACCCCGCCCCCACCACCCCCCAAGGCTCAGGGCCAAGGTCTCCAGAAAGCGGGCGGCGGGGGCGGCGGGGCCTTGGGCGCCCCGTCTTGTCTGTGAGGCGGCGGTGGCGGCGGCAGCAGTCCGGTGAGGGGCGCCGGCGCGCCAGAATCCCCGGCGCGCGGGGAGCAGAGGGATGGGGACCATGCGCAGCGCGGGCTAGGGGGGCCCTGGTGCACTGGGGGGCGCTGGTGCAGCGCGGGGCCAAGGGCCGGTGCGGCGGGGTCCAGGGATGGGCGCGGCGCTGGAGGCCTCGGCTCTACCGGCTTGGGCCGGGGCGGTTTGGGGCGCAGGTAGCCGTGCAGCGCGGAGAAGAGCTGGGCGCGGGCGGCCGGGCTGGCGTCGTGCGCGAAGGCCGCCAAGCGAAGCAGACACTCGCGGAAACCGGACAAGTAGCAGCTGGCGAGCGCCTCGGCGTCCTGGACTGGGGACCGGGGAACCCCTGGAGCCGCGGCGGTGGGTGCGGCCGGCGGGAGCACAGGTGGGCAGGGCAGGGGCCCAGCAGGGGTGAGGGGAGGGGTGGGGCGCAGAGATACCAAGGCCGGACAGGCGCACAGAGACAGGAAGCCAGATGGACGGAGAGAGGGAGAAAATGAGGGAGACACAGAGACAGACACGCGCGGGTGTTATTAACCTCGCCTCGGAGCAGAACCGGCCACTCCCCAAGCCCACCATCCACCGCAGGGCCCGCCCGCTCTGCCCCGGCCGGAGCCTCCTGGCGTCCCCCCTCCCTCCCTCCGCTGCCCCACCCCCGCGCTGTACCCGGGGGCTCCACCCGGCTTCGCTCCCTCAAGTAGCCCACGGCGAACTCCAGTATCTCCGCTTTCTCCAGCTTCGGGTTCCGGAGGTTCTACAGACGGGAGGGGAGGGCGCAGAGACAGAAAGGGGTGGGGAGAAAGGGGGAAAGTGGCAGGGGGAAGAAGGGAGGGGCGGATGCGGGAGCTGGGGGTACCCCCGATCGCATTTGCGCACTGCCCACAGAACGCGCGACCAAATGCGGCGTGGAGATGACCAAGGGAGGTCCTGGCCCACCCCGAGACGAAACTGTCCAACCCGAGGGGATGGAACCAATGCCCAACGCGTGAGGAGGAGATTTGAAACCGCAACCCAGGGAATGAAATTAACCACCCGACAGAACAGAAGCTAGCTGATCAGAAGCTGGTTATGGGGGAGGGGGAAGCGGACAGTTAAGAGACCCAAAGGGTGAAACGGACCGAACCCGGGAGCGAAATTTACAGAACCAGGCGTGAAACTTACAGACCCGAGGGGTGGCGAAGAAGATCGCGTTCTGAGAGCGAGTGGGGGTCTGGGATGGAATTCCAAAGGCGGGACTCGAGTGAGGATGCCTTGGAGCCAGGGTTGCAAACCAAGCATGTGTCCCCACCCCAGTGGGAAGCCCTGGGACGCGGAAACGGGAAGCTTGGGGACCCGGGGCTAGCGGAGGGACTGACCTGGTCCCGGGTCCGCTCCAGCAGCAGCAGCCTCAGCTCTTCCAGGCTGCGGTTGATGCGGTCCCGGCGCCGCTTCTCCACAAGCGGCTTCAGCATCTGCGACCAGCGGGAAAAGGAGAGCGGGCCGACCGGACCGAGACTCAGCGCGGCCGCGCCGGCGTCGGATCCCGCCGCTGGGAGAGCCCGGCTTCCACCCCGGCCCCAAGACCCCAGATTGCCTAGGGTCGACCCCATTCGATCCCTCTCCGCCCCTCCTCCCAATGCCCCTAGATCAGTTTCTGTAGCTCGCCTCCCCGGATCTTCGCATTCTCCTCTCTCAGTCTCGTCCTCCCTCCTCCCCTCTCTGTGTCTCTCCTCCTCTTTTCTCTCTACGTCTCCGTCTCGTGCAGTTTCTCTCTGTCTCAGTGGAGAACTTTGGGAACCCTCTGCGCGCAGGCACGTGCGCCGCACGGTGCCAGGCTCAGAGCTGGCGGCCCTGAGTATAGAAAGGGAGATACCTAGCGCGACCGCACCGCCTCTTCTCCCTCAAAACCCTCCAGGCCGTCACCTTCTCCACTGGTTCTCCTAAAATCTTCCACCAGTGTGGGGCCTCTGGAACCAACGCCCCGGGGCCTTCTCTACAAGACCGTCTTGGGCCAACCCCGCCCGCCTCACAGCCAGCGTAGAGCAAGAGACTATCCTCTTCTCTTTTCGTTCCCACCCTCCTCCCTTGGCTCTGCCTTCTACATGCTTATTTTACTCCGACACCGGCTCCCTCCCCAGGCCACAAGGTGCCGACCCCCATTACCGAGACCCCTAGTCCTATGTTTCCGCCGCCCACTCAGGTCTGGCTCTGACCCCTGTCCCCTTCTTCATATTTTGCAGCTTCCTCTCCAGCTCCTGGCTCCTGGAGTCCTGGAGCACGGCTCCCCTTCCACCCCTGCGTCCCCAGTCTCTCTCCAGACCGACGGCGTCAGGGGCCCAGTCCCCTGGCCAAACCAGGGACCTCTGCTCCCTCCCCTCCCACCTCTCACCTTGGGGCCGTCCCTATTCTCAGCTCGATCCCGGGTGACCATTGCTCCTCCGGACCCTGGTGTGGACCGGGTCCCTGCTCGCCTGGAGCCTTATATTCCGTGGCCCCAGGGTAGGAGGGATAGGACCCGACCCCGCCCCCTTCGGCACCCGGATTCTGCCCCTCTAGGACCCGGCACGAGGCTCCCGGAAAGAGGAGGAGTGAAGGGGGGAGGGGAAGTAGAGAAACTGGCCTGGGAGTGTGGGAAGTGAGGGGTGAATGGGGGCACTGGCTGGTTTATGGACCATAAGGCTGTATAAGGAGGCGGAACCCAGCTGAAGGCAGGAGGTTATTAGGGGCAGAGGTCGCTTGGGGATGAAATTCAGAGTTCCTCCAGAATTGCAGCTTTGTCGGAGACTTACTGTACCCTCACTAACCCTGAAACAGAAGTTAGCACCTCTCAGCCCCCAGGCTGAATTTTATACATCATCTCCGAGTTCGCTTCCTAGTCGAGACAGGGAGCAACCCGAGTGTGCTGGGTGAATCCGTCCGACTCAACCAAAGCTCTGCCAGGAGGTTGGAGAGGCGCTCTGTTCTGTCTAAGCCAGTTACATTCAAGTCCCCGAACATCTGCGCGCCCACTGTGCGGACAGGGCACTGGTCTAGGCTCGGGCGAGTCATAGTGAGATACGCAGGAGAGACCCAGCTTATCCCTGCAGTAGCTAATGGAAAAGACCACGTGACACTAAGTAGCTGTTACAGAAGCCCAGTGAAATAGGTGCTCCGGGAAAAGGTCTCCTTGAGGATGGCTGGACTGAGGAGGAACCTCAAGGCAGAGGGAGCAAGTCTTTGAAACATAGGTAGGAGTGGAGAGGTCTTTCCACTTACAGCACAAGTATTTGATTCAAAACTAGTCATAGGAGATTCAGGAGTGTGGCTGATGGGACACCTCACGCAAGTGTGCCCGCATTGCTTGCTTCTGGAGGCCCCTGGTGACTGTAGGGTAGCAGGGAGCAGGCAGTTTTACTAAGGGGAAAGCAAGGGATACAGAAAAGGGATCAACACCCACCTCAAACCAAGAACATGACCCTCCGCAGAACGATGCCTGACCACTCGGGGGCTTCGGGACAAAGTGCCTGAGAAGATAAATCAGAAACTGAACGGGACAGCCAGGTTGCCAGGGATAAAGACACGGAAAGACAGGGTTGCAGACCGAGACGGAAGATAGCTGTGAAGTCAGAGACCAGTGGGGATTCCTCCAAGCCCTCCCAACGGCCCTCCGCACCTTGGTTTTGTAACGGAGCCTTTCTTGCTGTAGCCAGAGCCTAGAGAGGCACAGACCTTGAGGAGCGAGCTCCCATTTGGGATCAGGGCCCCCAGCACATCCCCCCTCTCCGTCCCTCAGCCAAATGGGAACGCAAATGTGTGGCCCCAACAGCCCCCGCTGCCCCCCTCCTTGGGAACCTGGGCTCGGGCTGAATTTTTCTCACCTGCACGCGAGGCTGGGGGGCCCCAGGCTGTTCGCACCCGGGTGTGGGGCCGCCCCTGGCCATATGGGGCGGCTTTATGGCCCGGTGGCCGGATCCGGACGAGAGGAAGGATGACCTGGCGCTCCACCCACGTCAACTATTCGGGACCAGTTCCCTGGCCTACACAGTTGCCTGTCCGGGTCGGCCTCAACCTCTTACGACCTGAGATAGTCTCCTGGCACACTCCAAAAGTCACGCATTGGTGGTTCAGTGGTAGAATTCTCGCCTGCCACGCGGGAGGCCCGGGTTCGATTCCCGGCCAATGCAAGAGTCTTATTTTCTCCTCTCCAATAATACATTTGGTAGTATCTAAAAAGCATCTTTTCACTTAATTTCTGCCAAATATAAATCTTAGCCTTTTGACTATAGCAGAGTTTGCAGCCCCAGGCCTACACCCTGATTCCGCACGCCCTCACTCTCCCCTCCTCCCAGCCTGGGGGTCCTGCATTCTCCACACTCCTCCCTCCGCTCCCCGCCCGCACCTCCACAGGCGTGACCCTGAGAAAGGACACAGTGCTCGGATCCCTGCCCCGGGGGTCCTCTCGGCCCCCCGCGGGGGAGGGGCCAGGTCTTCCCGCCCCCTACTCTAAATCCCTTGTTCTTTCCACCTCTCTTCCTCTGTTATTTTCCGTTCTCTCTGAAGCACGCTTCCTTTTCTTAAGTCTATGGGTCTGTGCCTTTTTTGTCTAGCCTCCTTTCTGGGTCTCTGAGTGCCCCTTAGCTTCTCCATCTCTGTGTCTCTCACGTTCTTTCCAGATCTTCAGCGACTTCTACCCTGGGTCTCTCTGGGTGTCGGTGGTCTCGTTCCTCCGCATCTCTGATTCCGCGTCTCTCCGGTCTCTTGGCTTCTGCATCTCCGCCTCTGGCTCTTTCGGGTCTCTGGTATCTCATCGTCTCTCCGAGTCTCTGTCGCCTCCCGGGACTCTGCGCTCCCACGCTCCTGCCATCCCCTGGGAAGCTCGCTAACACCTCCGGGTTCCTGCCACCTCCCCTCCCCGCCCCTTCCCGGCCGCTTTGATCCCGCACGCGTCGGGCCCGAGGGCGGGCGGGCAGGCGCAACGCCACCTGCGGCGACCACTTGTGAGCAGGGCGGGGCGGAGCGGCGGGGCGGGGCGGCGAGGCTCCCCATGGTCCGCTCCCTTCCGGCGCGCTACGCCTCCCTCTGCTCGCCTCCTCCTCCTGGCTCTGTCCGCGGTAGCTGCCGGGACCTGTGGGCTCGGGGCTTAGGTTCGCTGAGTGAATCTTTGTCTCGGTCTTAGTCTATCTGGGTCTCTCTCTCTGGAACTCACCCTGGAGCTCTCTCTCCCGTTTCCTTCAGCCTGTTTTATTTGCTCCAGGGTCTGGATCTCTGTCTCGTCCTCGGATTGTATCTGTGACTGCCAATGCTCTCTTCTTAGCTCTAGGTAGTAACTGTGGCCTCCAGAAGGAAACTGTTGTTTAAAAAAACAAAAAACAAAAACAACAACAACAACAAAAAAAAAACACGTGCATCTATCTATATGCCTGTGTGCGCAGCTGCTGGATTTATTCGGTCAGCCCATATTTATTGGGTGCCTCCCGTGTGCTGAGTACTGGAAGGAGTACATTGGGTCTGGGCCTTCCTGAAGCTTACGTTACAATGGGAAAGACAGACAATAACTGCGAAAGCAAAAAATAACGTAAGATAGCGTCAGATGGTTATGAGGCTGTGGAAAGAAAACAACAACAACAAAACAAAAACAAAACAAAACAAAAGGGTCATGGCGATGACTTGAAAGTGAAGGGCTACTTTACTCTGGGTGGTCAGAGACAGCCTCTGTGAAGAGTTGATATTTGATGCCAGCGTAGTCAGCAGCCGTGAGTCCAGGCAAAGGGAACTGCAAGTACGGGCTCTGAGGCAGGAGAGCTATTTGCTGGTGGGAGCTAGAGAAAGAGGTCCAGCGAACCCGGGATGGAGAATTTGCAGAGTGGCAGAGATCAGATTGGAGAGTCAGGCGTAGCCCATCTCACAGGATCTTGGAGAGTGTTGAAGGGGTTTGGATTTGATAGTCTAAGGGCAATTGGAAGCTAGTGGAGGATTTTCATTAGGAAAGTTATATTCTCTGACTTATGTTTTAAAAGATCACTTCAGGACCGGGCGCGGTGGCTCATGCCTGTAATCCGCGCACTTTGGTACACCGAGGCAGGTGGATCACCTGATTTCAGGAGTTCGAGACCAGGCTGCCATCATGGCGAAACCCTGTGTCCACTAAAAATACAAAAATTAGCCGGGCGTGGCGGCACACGCCTGTAATTCCAGCTACTCGGGAGACTGAGGCAGGAGAATCGCTTGAACCTGGGAGGCGGAGTTTGCAATAAGCCGAGATCGCACCACTGCACTCCAGCCTGGGTAACAGAGCAAGACTCCGTCTCAAAATAATGATAATAATAATAATAAATCACTTTGGACCGGACGCTGTGGCTCACGCCTGTAATCCCAGCACTTTGGGAGGCTGAGGCGGGAGGATCGCTTGAGCCCAGGAGTTCGAGACCAGCCTGGCCAACATGGCAAAACCCCGTCTCTACTAAAAATACAAAAATTAAACGGGAGTGATGGCATGTGCCTGTAATCCCAGCTACTCCGGAGGCTGAGGCAGGAGAATCGCTTGAACCTGGGAGGCGGAGGTTGCAGTGAGCCTTAATCGCGCCACTGCACTCCAGCCTGGGCGACAAACCCAGACTCTGTCTCAATGAAAAAAAAATAAAGAAAAAAGAAAAAAAAATTAGTCAGGGGTGATGGTGCGCGTCTGAGTGGGGAGGTTGCAGTGAGCCAAGATTGCGCCACTGCTCTCCAGCCTGGGCGAGACTCTAGACAGAGATAGACAGACAGACAGACAGATAGATAGATAGATAGATAGATAGATAGATAGATAGATAGATAGATAAAATTAAAAGATCGCTCTTGTTGCTATTTGGAGAATGAAGGCAGAGGGCTCATTTGGGGGCCGGAGCAGTCTTCTAGGCAATGCCTTGAGGTGGTGGTGAGAAGAGAAAACATGAAGGGGTTAACTCCTAGATCTTTGTCTTAGGTACAGTCATGCATTGCTTAACGTGTGGATATATTCAAAGAAATGCGTTGCTAGGCAATTTCATTATTCAAATATCACAGAGTGTAGTGATGCAAACCTACATGGTAGAGCCTTCTACACACCTAGGCTACACTGTGTAGCTTATTGTGCTCCTAAGCTACCCGTACAGCTACAGCATGGTACTGTACTGAATACTGCAGGCAACTGTACACAATGGTAAGTATTTGTGTACCTCAAAGGTAACGTATGGCACTACAATGTTATGATAGCTATGCGATCTTTAGGTGATACTAATTTTTCTTTTTTTTTTTTTTTTTTTTTTGAGTCGGGGTCTCACTCCGTTGTCCAGGCTGGAGTGCAGTGGGGCGGTCCGGCTCACTGCTACCTCTGCCTCCCGGGTTCAGGCGATTATCTTGCCTCAGGCTCCCAAGTAGCTGGGATTACAGACTGGTGCCACCACACCCGGCTAATTTTTGTATTTTTAGTAGAGATGGGGTTTCACCATGTTGGTGAGGCTGGTCTCAATCTCCTGACCTCGTGATCCGCCAGCCTCGGCCTCCCAAAGTGCTGGAATTACAGGCGTGAGCCACCGTGCCCGGGGATAAGGAATTTTTTTAGCCCCATTATAATCTCGCTCTTGTTGCCCAGGATGGAGTGCAATGCTGGGATCTCGGCTCAGAGTGCAACCTCTGCCTCCCGGGTTCAAGCCATTCTCCTGCCTCAGCCTCTTGAGTAGCTGGGATTACAGGCGTTAGCCACCACTCCCGGCTAATTTTTGTATTTTTAGTAGAGACGAAATTTCACTATGTTGGCCGGGCTGGTATGGAACTCCGGACATCAGGTGATCTGACCACTTCGGCCTCCCAAAGTGCTGGGATTACAGGCGTGAGCCATTGCGTCCGGCAATCCCCATTATAATCATATATATGTGTGTGTGTGTATATATGTATATATGTGTATACATACATGTGTATATGGTACACACACATATACACATATACATATATACACATACATGTGTATATAGTACACATATATATACAGTACACATATATATACACATATATACATATATACACATAGCCGGTAGAGTGTCCCAGCTTCCCTTCCCCCATTGCGAAGTCTCCCCAGTCCTGGTTTCCAAGACTTAGCTCCTCCCTCTTCAGTTCTTCAAAAGGAAGGCTGGTTTCCTGGGAGCCCCTGGGCCCTGGGTAGAGAGAGTTCCTGGAGGGTTGAGTCCTGGGGCATCGGGGGTTGGGCAGTAGGAGGACCAGGACCCTGGGCCAAGGAAAGACCAGGATAGATGCTCTCCAGGCCCACAAGGCAAACTTCAGGTCTTGCCCTGCTCCGCTTGCCTTGGGTGGCAAAATCAAAGAAAAGAGAAGGGGCAGCACAGACCCAGGCAGAGAAAACAGGGCAGTGAAACCACCTAAGGAACTTAAAGCCCTGCAGACACAAAAGGTCTGGATCCCTGAACCTCCTTTATTCTTCAGCACATATTTACAGGGTGCATACTGTGGGCCTCCATCTGTCCTGGGCCCTGGGGATATAGTCCCAAAAGAAACAGGCAATGATCTCTGCCCTTACAAGTCATACATTCTCCCAGGGGACACAGTCAATGTACGTTATACAAAGCACATCATTTGTTAGATGGTGCTATAGAAATAAATTAAACATGGGCAGGGCGCGGTGGTTCACGCCTGTAATCCCAGCACTTTGGAAGGCCAAGGCGGGCGGATCACCTGAGGGCAGGAGTTCGAGACCAGCCTGTCCAACATCATGAAACCCCATCTCTACTAAAAATACAAAAAGTAACCAGGCGTGTTGGCGGGCACCTGTAGTCCCAGCTACTCGGGAGGCTGAAGCAGGAGAATAACTGGAACCCGGAAGGTTAAGGTTACAGGGAGCCAAGATCCCACCACTGCACTCCAGCCTGGGCGACAGAGCTAGACTTCTTCTCAAAAAACAAAAAAAAAAAGGCCAGGCGCGGTGGCTCACGCCTGTAATCCCAGCACTTTGGGAGGCCGAGGCGGGCAGATCACGAGGTCAGGAGCTTGAGACCACGGTGAAACCCCGTCTCTACTAAAAAAAAGTACAAAAAATTAGCCAGACGCGGTGGTGGGCACCTGTAGTCCCAGTTACTCGGGAGGCTGAGGCAGGAGAACGGAGTGAACCCGGGAGGCAGAACTTGCAGTGAGCCAAGACTGCGCCACTGTACTCCAGCCTGGGCGACAGAGAGAGACTCCGTCTCCAAAAAAAAAAAAGAAAGAAAGAAAAAGAAAAGAAAAAAGCAAGCAGAGAAGGGGAGTGGAGAGTGAGAATTGTAATTTTAGATGTCATCAGGGATGATCAGCAAAGGATTCACTGAGAAGACAAAATTTAAGTGATGACTAGGCAGGTTATGGGATAACTGGGGAAGAACGTTTCAGGCAGAGGGAACTGCTAGCACAAAAGCCCTGAGGTGACAATATGTCTGGCATTTTCAGACTTTCAGAAATTTGTCAAGAATAGTACAAAGAATATTGATTGATTGATTGATTGATTGATTGAGACAGGGACTCGCTCTGTTGCCTAGGCTGGAGTGCAGTGCTGCCATTATAGCTCACTGCAGCCTTGAACTGTTGGGCTCAAGTGATCCTCCTCAGCCTCCCAAGTAGCTAGGACTGCAGGTGTACACCGCAAGGCCTGGCTAGTTTTTTTTATTTTTTGTAGAGATGGGGATCTCACTATGTTGCCCAGGCTGGTGTAGAACTCCTGGGCTCAACGAATCCTCCAAAACTGTGGGATTTGCACAGGCAGGAGCCACTGCGCTTTATTTATTTATACCAGTATTGATTTTGGGTTTTTTTTTTTTTTTTTTTTTTTTTTGAGACGGAGTCTTGCTCTGTCGCCGGGGCTGGAGTGCAGTGGCCGAATCTCAGCTCACTGCAAGCTCCGCCTCCCAGGTTTACGCCATTCTCCTGCCTCAGCCTCCCAAGTAGCTGGGACTACAGGCGCCTGCCACCTCGCCCGGCTAGTTTTTTGTATTTTTTTTAGTAGAGACGGGGTTTCACCGTGTTAGCCAGGATGGTCTCGATCTCCTGACCTCATGATCCGCCTGTCTCGGCCTCCCAAAGTGCTGGGATTACAGGCTTGAGCCACCGCGCCCGGCCGATTTTGGGTTTTTATTTTATTCAATTATTATAATCCATCACAATCTTTATTTTAATGCTCAAATTGTCCCAGATTTAGCCAATGGGCGCCCCTTTGGCTGCAGACCCTAGCTGCTGTGTCTTTTTTGATACATACCAAATATTCTTTAGCATTTCTTTACATTCCGGCGCAACAAAATGTTCCAAAATGTCCCCAGTCCTGGAATCAACCTCTTCTTTTTTTTTTTTTTTTTTAGAGGGAGTCTCTCTCCCTGTCGCCCAGGCTGGAGTGCAGTGGCACTAAGGAAGGAGAGCACTACTACTCCTGCTACCCTCCTCCCCCCACCTTGCCTAGTTCAAAGACAGGAGAAAAGAGAGAGAGAAACAAAAGTAAGATAAATAGCCAGACAACCTTGGCACCACCACCCAGTCCTAGGAGTTAAACAAAGTAATAATAATAACATCAATGCCTGGCCTAAACTACTTGTGTTATCTGTAAATTCCAGACACTGTATGAAAAAAAGCATTGTAAAACTTTTTGTTAGCTGATGCATGTAGCCCCCAGTCATGTTTCCCACGCTTGCTTGATTTATCACGACCCTTTCACGTGGACCCCTTAAAGTTGTAAGCCTTTAAAAAGGCCAAGTATTTCTTTCTGAGGGAGCTCGGCTCTTAAGACGCGAGTCTGCCGATGCTCCTGGCCGAATAAAAAACCTCTTCCTTCTTTAATCCGGTGTCTGAGTTGTTTTGTCTGCGGCTGGTCCTGCTACAGCAGGATCTTGTCTCACTGTGAGCTCCGCCTCCAGGGTTCACACCATTCTCCTGTCTCAGCCTCCCAAGTACCTGGGACTACAGGCGCCTGCCACCACGCCCGACTAATTTTTTTTTTTTTTTTTGGTATTTTTAATAGAGACGGGGTTTCACCGTGTTAGCCAGGATGGTCTCGATCTCCTGATCTCGTGATCCGCCCGCCGCAGCCTCCCAGAGTGCTGGGAATACAGGCTTGAGCCACCGCGCCCAGCCGGAATCAACCTCTTCTCTAAGGAGTCCTGGTTCATTTTAGCAAAGAATGGCATTTAGTAACCAAGATCTGGGGCTTTTAGCGTGGGATATCATTGTTTCTAGGCTCACTCAGTGGACAGAGCTAGGAAATATGTGTGTGTATATGTTGTGTATGTGTATATATTTATTTCTATATCTGTACACATAAAAACCATGAATTCATATTGATACCTCCATTAGAAGACTTCAAAGAGAAATGACAGAATCTGATTTATTTTTGTTTGTTTGTTTGTTTGTTTTTGAGAGGGAGTCTCACTCTGTTGCTCAGGCTGGAGTGCAGTGGCTCGATCTCAGCTCTCTGCAACCTCCGCCTCCCAGGTTCAAACGATTCTTCTACCTCAGCCTCCCGAGTAGCTGGGACTATAGGCGCCTGCCACCATGCCCAGCTAATTTTTGTATTTTTAGTAGAGACAGGGTTTCACCCTGTTGACTAGGCTGGTCTTGAACTCCTGACCTCGTGATCCACCCGTCTTGGCCTCCCAGGTGCTGGGATTACAGGTGTGAGCCACTGCGCCGGGTCCTTGATTTATGTTTTAAAAGGATCAATCTACCCAGTATATTAAGAGTAGAGGCCAGGTGGGCGTGGTGGCTCACACCTGTAATCCCAGCAGTTTGGGAGGCTGAGGCGGGAGGATCACGAGGTCAAGAGATCGAGACCATCCTGGCCAACATGGTGAAACCCCGTCTCTACTAAAAACACAAAAATTAGCCAGGTGTGGTGGTGCATGCCTGTAGTCCCAGCTAGTTGGGAGGCTGAGGCAGGAGAATTGCTTGAACCTGGGAGGCGGAAGTTGCAGCGAGCCAAGATCGCAGCCACTGCACTCCAACCTAGGCCACAGAGCAAGACTCCCTCTCTCAAAAAAAAAAAAAAAAAAAAAAAGTAGAGGCCAGGAGTGGTGGTTCATGCCTGTAATCACAGCACTTTGGGAGGCTGAGGGTGGGGGGGGCAGATCACTTGAGGTCAGGAGTTCGAGACCAGCCTGGGCAACATGGTGAAACCCCATCTCTACTAAAAATACAAAATTTAGCTGGGCATGGTGGTGCACGCCTATAGTCCCAGCTACTTGGGAGGCTGAGGCACGAGAATTGCTTGAACTCAGGAGGCTGCAGTGAGCCCAGATCATGCCACTGCACTCCAGTCTGGGAGGCAGAGCAAGACCCTGCCTCAAAAAAAAGTAGACTGTCATGGAACTAGCCAGGAAATAACTTAGGGGGGTATTGCAATAATCTAGGTGAGAGATGAGGGTGGCTTGGACCATGGTGAAATGGTGAAGGTCATGGCAAATAGTCAAATGTTAGACTTTTTTTCTTTTTTGTTCAAGACAGGGTCTCATTCTATCACCCAGGCTAGAGTTCAGTGGTGTAATCACTGCTCACTGCAACCTCGGCCTCCTGGGCTCAAGTGATCCTCCCTCCTCAGCCTCCCAAGTAGCTAGGACAACAAGCATGCTCAGCTAATTTTTTTTTTTTTCCCCCACAGAGACTGGGGTCTTGTTATGTTGCTCAGGCTGGTCCTGAACTCCTGGACTCAAGGAATCTTCCTGCCTTGGCCATCCAAAGTGCTGGGATTACAGGCGTGAGCCATCACACCTGGCCCTAACATATTTTAAATAGAAATTGCTCATTCGATGTAGAGTGGGAGAGAAAGAGAACAATCAGGGATAATACTAAGGTTTTTAGTCTAAAAAACTGAAGGAATGGAATTTCCATTTACTGAGATGAAAGGGCCACAGGTGAAGAAGGTTTGGAGAAGAAGCCTAGGAGTTTGATTTGCACTTTTGTTTTTTGGGGGGTTTTTTTGTTTGTTTTTTGGGTGTTTTTTTTGTTTTGGTTTGTTTTGGTTTTTTTTTGAGACGGAGTTTCACCCTTTTTGCCCAGGCTGGAGCGCAATGGCCCGATCTTGGCTCACCACAACCTCTCCCAGGTTCAAGTGATTCTCCTGCCTCAGCCTCCCCAGTAGCTGGGATTACAGGCGTTTGCCACCACGACCGGCTACATTTCTATTTTTAGTAGAGACGGGTTTCTCCCTGTTGGTCAGGCTAGTCTGGAACTTCCGACCTCAGGTGATCCGCCCGCCTTGGCCTCCCAAAGTGCTGGGATTACAGGCACAAGACACCGCGCCAGGCCTTGGTTTGCCCATTTTAAGTTTGTGATCTGTATTAGGTTTCCAAGTGTAGATGGTATGTGGGCAATAATATATAAGCATCTGTAATTCAGGGAAGAGCTCTGGAGCTGGAGATGAAAATCTGGGATGTATGAATCTATTACCTGATATGTAAAGCCACGAAACTGGAAATGACCAAGGTAGTGGGTACAGATAGAGAAGAGGCTGGAAAATTGAGCCTTGGGAACAGTCCAACATTCAGAGATCCAGAAGGTGAGGAACCAGCAAAGCAGTCTGAGAATAAGCTGCTGATGAAGTAGAAGGAATATCAGAAGGGCGTAGCGTCTTAGAAGGCAAGCGAAGAGTGTTTCTAATGGAAGAGTAAGCATCGGTATCAACTGCAGCTAAGTAATGGTCACTAGATTTAGCAATGTGATGGTCATTCGGCAACCTTAACAACGGCAACTTTGATGGGGGCGGGGGACACATGATTAGAAAGCGTCCAAAGGAGAGTGGGAAGATAGAATTGGATAACTTGCTCTGTTTGCTGTAGAAGGGAGTAGAGAAATTGAGTAGTAGCTGGACGGGCGTGTGGGGTCAAGATAGCTTTTGTTGGCTTGCTTCTAAACTGGGAGAAATTCGTGTTTGTAGGCTGATGAGAAAAATCAAGTAGAGAGGGATTTTTTTTTTTTTTTTTTTTTTTTTGAGATGGAGTTTTGCTATTGTTACCCAGGCTGGAGGGCAATGGCGCGATCTCGGCTCACTGCAACTTTCGCCTCCCGGATTCAAGTGCTTCTCCTGCCTCAGTCTCCCGAGTAGCTGGGAATACAGGCGTGCGCCAGCCACCACGCCCTGCTAATTTTGTATTTTTAGTAGAGATGGGGTTTCACTGGTCTAGGACTCCTGACCTCAAGTGATCCACTCGTCAAGCCTCCCAAAGTGCTGAGATTACATGCGTGAGCCACTGCGCCCGGCTGAGAGGGAAAATTTGATGGTATAGGAAAAAAAGCAGTGTCCTTGCTTGAGTGGGCCGGGGGGATGGGAAATCTAGTAAAAGTAGGGGTTGGCTTTAGATGGAAGCATTCATCTACAATAATGAGGGAAAAGAAGAGTATGTGGTCACAGACTCAACTAGGTAGGTAGGTAGGTAGGTAGGTAGGTGCGATGTGAATGTTGATGGGAAACTCCGGAAGGCTTTATTTTCTCAGTGAATCAGGAAGTAGAAGATGAGGGACGATGAAGAAGGGATTCGCAGTTTGAGGTAAGGGTAGGAATGAAGCAGTCGCATAGGAGAGTAGGAGAGTGAATGAATTGGGGGGAAGTAACGATTGCTGAGTAGCCCTAAGGAGCCACCTGAGCGTGGTGGCGTTAGGAAGTGAAATCGGCAGTAAAAAGGCTTTTGCAGGTCGACAGGAGTATGAGACTCGCAAGAGGGCGCTCGCGGGCTGGACCCTGACGGCCGAGTCCCTGAGATTCTCAAAATAACGCGGGAGATTCTCCAAGGAAAGAACTAGAAAACAAACTGCTTTTTCCTTCTCCAGAGACCGAGATACCTATTACCAAAAGTACTGACGCTGTGAGCAGGATTCGAACCTGCGCGGGGAGACCCCATTGGATTTCGAGTCCAACGCCTTAACCACTCGGCCATCACAGCCGCGTGCGGGCTCGCCCCTGCGCAACTATAGCTGCCTATCAACACGCCCGCCTCCAGCCGGCTCCACCCACGCTGCCTCGAGACGCCAGCGCTAGTGCGCCTCGGCTCGGTGGCGCAGACCATGCCTTCTCCCCAGCAGCCGTCAGCGGCCCCGCTGGAGTGGCAGCTTTCCCATTCTCCCTCTCCTACCCGAGCATAGGATGGAAACAAAACGGGCCCAAATCCGAGCCCTGTCTTCCATACCCTTGAGGACAGACCCTGAGATGCCTACTTCGTGCTACTTCATGAAAGCGAAGTGAGAATCTGTAGCTTCCAAAACACACTAAAAGTGCAGGGGAACGGAGGCCCAAAGACGGATTGGCTTGTAAGAAGAATCTTTCTTAAAACCACACAGAAACGCACTTTGAAAGTGGAGAAGTGCACTTGCAGCAATAATATATCACTCCCCACCAACTCAGGCACCGCTGGGATTCGAACCCAGGATCTCCTGTTTACTAGACAGGCGCTTTAACCAGCTAAGCCACAGCGCCGGGATAAAGTAGATGTGCCTCAAAATAAATCAACTGGCCGGGCGCGGTGGCTCACGCCTGTAATCCCAGCACTTTGGGAGGCCGAGGCGGGCGGATCACGAGGTCAGGAGATCGAGACCATCCTGGCTAACATGGTGAAACCCCGTCTCTACTAAAAATGCAAAAAATTAGCCGGGCGAGGCGGCGGGCGCCTGTAGTCCCAGCTACTCGGGAGGCTGAGGCAGGAGAATGGCGTGAACCCGGGAGGCGGAGCTTGCAGTGAGCCGAGATCGCGCCACTGCACTCCAGCCTGGGCGACTAAGCGAGACTCTGTCTCAAAAAAAAAAAAATGTGAGCGGGTGACAGTAAGTGATAATCAGTAAATAAGTGTCTGCAGTGGTTCTTCAGCGACTCATCCCTTCCTAAGCTACCTCTTCCTTTTCAGGTTCTGAGCCAGAGAGTTAATGCTTTGCTCCTCCATTCTTCCAAACCTTTGGGGCCAATTCAACCATGAGTGAGCACATGACTCCATGTGTCCCTTAGCTACCTAGACTGACCTCTCTGTGCAGTGACCAAGAAGCCAAGGAAGGCCAGGCAAGGTGGCTCACGCCTGTAACCCCAGCACTTTGCGAGGCCGAGGCGGGCAGATCACCTGAGGTCAGGAGTTTGCGACCAGACTGAACAATGGTGAAACCCCATCTCTAATTTGTACTAAAAATACAAAATTAGCCGGGGATGGTGGTGGACACTATAATCCCAGCTACTCGGGAGGCCGAGGCAGGAGAATCGCTTGAACCCAGGAGGCGCAGGTTGCAGTGAGCCGAGATGGCGTCATTGCACTCCAGCTGGGTAACAGAGTGAAATTTCGTCTTTTTTTATTTAAAAAAGGAAGCCAAGGAAGACAAACACCCTCGAATACCTCAAGGCACGACGGGGTTAAGCGGGCTTCCTCTGCCTCGGCCACTTGTGACCTGGGCTGGAGCTCACCCAAGCCCTTGGCCACACGTGCCTCTCATCTCTCCTTCCCAGGGTAAACCCAGCTGAGGCCATGCTAGAGGGGACAGCAGAGTCACAGCTGGGCGTGGATGTAGTAGGCTGAGCAGGGCCCTCACCTGGACAGGATTGGGGGAAAGAGGAATGGGGGTCTTCAGGGGATGGCCCTGTGCACCCTCACTACAACCTTCCCGGAAGCAGGGCCGAGTCCCTCCTAGACGTGCTCCCCTCACCCCAACCCCAAACTTCATTCCACAAAGTCCTGGCCGTTTTTATCTTTTTGTATTAAAAAAGTAGTAACAGACACAAATATCAAAAACACAAATGCCATCGGCAGAGGGTACAGCTGAGAACACCTGGGTCCCACCTGAGGGGCAGCACCAGGGACTCCATGGTCCACCAACCTCCCCCACCCCCGAGCAGCTAGGGGCTGGATCCCCCAGGTCCTGCTTGGGCCTCAGGCTCTCCTCCCATGTGGGGAGGAGGTGGGAGAGACAGCTGTCTCCCCCGATAAATAAGTGCAGCCCCAACCCTCAGGAGTCGGATTCAGGCTCAGCTAGGATATGGAGAGGCCACTTAAGCAGCCTGTCAGCAACTCTGTCCAGGGGAGGGAAGGATTCCTCTCCAAAGGCGGGAGGTGACACTCCTCTGGGCTGGGCTGGGCTGCGGAGTTCTGCTCTCCGCTCCCTACGAGGCCAGAGGCAGCCCCTGGATCCTGGGCTGGTGATGGGGGTCCGGCCCCCTATGGTGGGAGAAGCTGGGGCAGTTTCCCACTGGTTGGTCCAGCCACATCTGAGTTCTGAGAATTGGGACATAGGAGAAGAAAGCATCTTGTGGACTCCTGGAGATGGTCCCAGAATGGAGTCTAGCTCGTGCCGTTTCCTGCTGTAGGTAAGGCTGGACTGGCTGAGCTCCTGCTTTCTTTCTCCTCCTCCATGGCCAAGTCCTGAAAGCTTGAGGCCTTGGCCCCACCTTGGGCCCGGGCCTCCTCGCAGCCCTCACCCTCACCACTGCCGCCACCGCTGCTGCCCTGCTCGCCTCCACCCTCTTCCATGGGCTCCAGCCCCAGTCCATCCAGCTCTGAGAACAGTGGGTCATCAGGGTGACCAGGATCTTGGGTGCTGCTCCCACAGTCCACACAGGCCTTGGTAAGAGAAATGGACAGGAGAGTGTCAGAGAGGGTCCTCACTGCTAACCTGTCAGCCCAGCTTCCCACCCCCAGCCCCCTGTGCTTCCCGAAATGTACTCCCAAGAAGCACCAGTCCACATATATGCACCTGCAGTCCAACAAGGTTGGAAGGTGCCTTGTGCCTTCTACCCAGATGCCGTTACAGGAGAGTCACAATGCACATTAGCATAGGATAGGCTGAGAAAAGTTCTGCAAAGACTCATGCAGCTTAATAATAATCCACAGCAAATTCAGTGGAATCAACAGTCTTCAGAATTAATGATCCAAGGATATTGAGATCAGCTCTTGGCCTCGATCCCTTGAACTTGACAAGCTCAATTCTTTTTTCTACCCCTGTCCCAGGCTTCTCTCACCATCACATCAAGAGCCCGAGGCAGTTGGCCCTTGCGGACCCAGGAGTGCACAGCGCCCAGTTCCCGCCGCTGGTCCTCAGAAAACCGGGGCTGCTGCCTCTGCATGGCTCGGAGCCGCTCCCGATCCTGCTTCAGCACAGAGGTCATGTCCCTGCCCGAGAAGGGGTTCAGAAGGCAGAGGCTGGGATCCAGGACCCAGACCAGGACCTGTGAAGCTGGCATCCTTCCTCTACCACAACTCCCCGCCTCATGCTCCTCCCCTAAATCAGGGCTATGGGAGGTCAAGGCTCCCAAGACCAGGAAACCTGCTCTCCTCCTGGGAGGAACTAGTAACAGAGATCCAAGGGGCAGGGAGGATAGGAACCATCTATCCTATCCAGGACAGAGCTAGTCCCAAAAAAGAAAACTGCCCCCCTACTACCTCTGAAAGGAAGGCCAAGGCGGCCTCTGAAATGCCTCACCTGGAGGGTACCTGGTAAGTCATCATGACGCGCTGGTCAGCATTGGCCATGAGCAGCCAAATGGGATCCTGGAGCACGTACTTAATCACCTGGTCCCCCGGCTCAGCCCCGCCCCGAGCAGCCCCAGCCTCAGCCTCGGAAGAGTCGATGCTGCCAAAGTATTTGCTTGTGTGGCTGCTCTGGCTGCTGCCTGAGAAGTGGGGGGGCAGACCAGTGGAGTCAGGCTGGCTGCATGCCCACTCCGGGGGCCTCACAAGGCCTCCCTCAAAGGCCACATGTCCATCCCAATGGCCTTAGGAAGCTCCGCCAAGATGGGGCCTGGGCTCCCGGCTCCCCAGTCACTGCCCGACCCTGGGAGGTGTTGGAGGCAGGGCACTCACGAGTGATGCTGGCTGAGGTGCTGCCCCCTTCATGGGAGCCTGAACCAGACCCAGAGCCCAAGCCAGAGCCCAAGGAGCCTGAGGCTGCGGAGCCTGTGCCGGAGCGCGAGTCCTCTTGCAGCAGCAGTTCCAGCAGGTCGCTGGAGCCGGAAAGTGCGTCCTGATTGGAGGACTCAGTGACCTCCACCTGGAGGAGGGGAGGGGGGCAAGGAGGGATGAAGGGGTCAGCACCTACGCTTCCCTTCAACTGCTCTCACTGGTTGCGCGCAGAGGCACATCCAACCCCAGTGGTCTCTGCTCCCCACTTCGTGACAGTAAGGCCAGGCTGAGAGAGAAGAAAGCTGGCGAAGAGTGGGGATGTGAGGCCAGACCCTTTCCAAGTGGCAGATACTCCCTCAGAAGTTATTGAGATGTTCTCACTACCTGTCAGACAGACAGGACTGTCCCTTCAACGAGGAGTTAGCCAATTTCTGCTTCATTCAGAAATTCAGCTGGGGTCTCCCTCCACCTCCTGGAGGCTGAGACACTGGCCTGGCAGAGGCAGCAGGCAGCATAAGGTGGCAAAGGGGCGGGACTGGGGTGGGGGCTGGCGGGCAGACGCAGGGATCAGTGCTCACCAGTCTGGCCTCTGGCTCAGCAGCCTCCTCACTGGGAGGTGGGGGCCCAGCACTGCTCCCAGGGCCCCCTGCACCAGCAGCCCCCTCAGCACGGGGGAGCTCCTCGAGCTGCAGCAGATTAAGCTGGAGTGGAGAGCTGCATCTTGAGTTGAACAGTGGAGAGTCCGGGCGGCGAGGAGGGCTTGGGGGGAGGGCGGGCAAGGATGGAGAAGGGGAGTACGAGGCAGGAGTGGGAGGCCCTTCAACAGGGGTCTGGGGTGCCCCGTAAGGATAGCTGGATGGGGTTGGGAACAGATAGTTAGGGAGCACCAAGGCCACCATGGGGGTCACCAGAGGAGTGGGGAAAGCAGCCGGGGGCACAGATGTGGGAGCAGGGGGAAGAGGCTGGGGGCCTCCTCGAGGGGAGAACACTGGGAGAGGGTAGGGCTGGACAACTGCTGGGAAGGGGGTAGTGGCTGGTGGGGCAGGCCAGGGGGTGGAGGGTGGCACAGGTGAGGGGTGTGAGACATAGCAGGGCGCTTCAGCCCGAGGGCTCTGGTGGTGGCGTGAGCGCTTGGCTTTGGATCGGCAGTGGTGTCGGCGGCTTGGGGGTGCGGGGCCATGGTGGCAGCCTGTGGGAAAAGACTAGGGTTAGCGAGGGCCTCAACCTGGGGTTAGTGCCCCTGCTACCCACACTGCCATGACACTCTGACCAGGGAGAGGGCAGGCCAAGGCTCCAGAGAGAGCTTCTCAACCCACACAGAATGGGGGGCTCAGGAGGTGGGGCACCTTCAGGGAAGAATCACAGGAGCCAGGGACAAGGGGATTTATTGAGAAAGGAACAAGGCCAGGGAGAGGTTACAAGAGGGGTCGAGCTGGGGGTGTGCGGAAGATGGAGGCACGCTGGCAGATGGAGGAGGCAGGGTGCGTCCATGGACACATGGACAGGTGGCTCTGGTCCATCCGCCAAACTCCTGTGGGCGCTGCCAGCATAGGCGTTCCTCCTGCCCATCGAGGCCGTGTTCTGCCTAGCTTGCGATGGAGTGAAGAGGGGGGCTGGAAAGCCCAGTCCTGAGTCCTGCGTCTGCCTGCAGGGGGTCTCCCTCAGGCACCTGGAGGGGCTGCCTTCCACCTGCCCTTGAAGCCCAGACCCCACCCAGAGTTGGCCCAGAGTCTATGCATGTCTCTTCATCAGTGACAACTGACTCCTAAGTGGGCACACTTCCTGCCCCTGCCCCCAGGCTAGGCCTGAAGTCGCCTACCTGGAGCACAGCACTTCCGCCTGCCCGTCCCAGTGCCATCCCCCCAGGCTGCCCTCCTCTGGCTGCAGCCCAGAACCCCGGCCTAGTGGGGAGAAGCTAGCGAGGGACCTGTCCCTAGGCAGGCCTGGTGGTGGAACCACCACCAGCCTGGGTCCCTGGAGCAGAAACACCTCCCTTAAGATCCATCCCCCGACAGTCCAGTCCTAGACTGGGCAAAGGGCAGGCTCCAGCAGGCCCCAGGTGGCTACCTCGCTCGCCAAGGGCTGAGGGCGCTGTGGAAGAGCTGTCGAGTCCACGCAGCCTGCCCAGGTCTCGGAAGCGGCTGAGGAAGGCTTGCTCTTCCTTCTGTGTGTGCAGGGACAGCACGGCCTTGGTCAGCCCTACTGGACGGTAGGCATCTGGGGCTGGGTCAGGGGCTACTGTGGGGCTGGGGGCTGGGCTGGGGGCTGGGCCGGGGGCTAGGCCAGGCAGGTCCTCCATCATGATGATGTCTGAGGAAAGTGAGATACAGAAAGGTCATCAGAATCACCTCAGGGGTCAACAAATCCATACCACACCCTCCCTGTCCGATAGCCTAGCCAACCCCTGGTGGCTCTGCCCCATAGCCGAGCCTGGTCCCCATGTACATTTCTTGGTCACCTCTCTGCCAAGGGCTGGCCCTGGGTCCTCTCCTCCATGCAAAGCTGGCCCAGAAGAGGAGACGATAGATACTCAGGTCCCTCCAGTGGCCACTCCCCTCCAGGAACTCTACTGGGATGACCCCCTCACAACTCTCGTTGGAAGAGAAGCCCACCCCTTGGCTTTCCCTCACACATTCTGTTTCTCTCCTTTTTTTTTTGAGACAGAGTCTCGCTCTTTCTCCCAGGCTGGAGTGCAGGGACACGATCGCGGTTCACTGCAACCACCACCTCCTGGATTCAAGCGATTCTCCTGCCTCAGCCTCCCAAGTAGCTGGGACTATAGGCGCGTGCCACCACGCCTGGCTAAGTTTTGCATTTTTAGTAGAGACAGTTTCACCATGATGCCCAGGCTGATCTCGAGCTCCTGATCTCAGGTGATCTTCCTACCTCAGCCTCCCAAAGTGCTGGGATTACAGGCCTGAGCCACCATGCCCAGCCCTTCACACATTTTCAAGGTCCATATCCAAAGACCCTTCAGGGAGCTTCAATTTTCCTCGCCTTCAGACCCTCTGTGGTCAGCACCTCAGGGAAACCCCCTACCCCAGACTGTGTGTTTCAACTGACAGTAACAATACGAGAAGCAGAACAGGCGAAGGGCAAAGTCGAGAAGCCTGGCAGGGAGGGGAGAGCAAGAAGCGGTAGCCCCAAGCCCCACGTCAAGGGAGGCCTCCTTCTCTCCATCAGGGGCTGGAAGGGAGGGGAAAGGCAGGAGGGAGCTCTAGCTGGGAGACTGGTAGAGCCCAAGCACTGCCCCCCAGCTCCACGCCCATACCCGACTCCGGGGGCTTCTTGTCTCCCACATGGACGATGGTGGAGCTGAAGCTACACTGACTGGTGACGGACACCACGCTCTCCGCCTTATTGGCCAGGGCGAGCGGGCTCAGGGTGCCTCCCACCACTGGCTCCTTCCGGGGGGCGGCCCCCTCCCCAGACAGCACTGCTGACGGCGGATCTGTGCAGAGAGATGGTGCCAGTTACCATCCCCACCCCCACGGGGAAGTCAGGAGAGAGGATCCCAGGGAAAAGGGGAAGGGGATGGTGGTAGGGAACAGTCTGGAGACCAGGAGGCTGGGAAGGAGGGCAGGGCACAGCAAGAGGGCCCAGAAGCAGAAGGGAAAAGACACAGGGCCACCAGGCCAGGACGGGGCAGTGGGAGCAGGGTGCACTGGGTCTTTACCTTTCTTGGTCCCCACAGGGACTGGACCGGTCCTCTGCTTGTCATCGTCAGAGGCTGAGGAGGTGGTGTAAGAGGAGGAGGAGGCACATTTACGCTTAGTGGTGCTGGGGAGGTTGCAGCTCTCCAGATACCTGGTGATGGACACAGTAGAGGGCATCAAAGAAGGGCTTGGGGTGGGCAGGGCTAGAGCCCGAGGTGGAGAAGACGCCTGCAGGCCTTACCTGAGGATGCTGTCCAGGCAGTTGATCTGTTGGTAGGAGCAGCTGGAGGCTTCTTTCCTCTCGGCCTCCTCAGGGGCCAAGGCTAGTGGGGCCGGGATGGGAGCAGAACCCGTCTCCAGCTCTGGGTCTGGGGATTGGCAGGGAAGGGCCCTGGCCTTGAATGTGCCTGTAGCTGGGGCAAAGAGAGAAAGAGGAAAATAGTCTTCTCAAGCTCACATGGAAAAAAACAGCAAATAGGCTGGCGGTGAAGATCAGGGGAGCCCCCCAGGTCTGTCTCCTCACCCATACATTGTCACCAACTCACCAGGGAGGCGAGGCCGGGGCTGAGGCCGGGCCCGAGACTCAATAAAAAGCTGCTGGCCCTGGTGCTTCACCAGATGCACATCCTTACAGATCTGCTGGAAAGTCACCTGCAGGACAGCACCACAGTGAGCAGCAGCAGGGGGTGTGGCCAGTGTCAGGGGCCAAGGGCACAATAAAACAAGTAAGTACCAGTGGGGAGGCACAGACGCCTTGATGAGAGCAGGGTAAAAAGGAAATGGCACGAAAGAGAGGGCAAAGGGGGATCGGGCAAGACTCTGGGACTGGCAGTGCTGGTTCCGAGGAGGAGAGGGGAAAGGGCGATTAGAGAATGCGGTGGGAGCAGGTCACTCACTGGCGCAGGAGGCCCAGGCCCCTCTGCATCACCCCCGTTGCTATCACTGGAGGAGCCGGGGCTGTGGAGAAGGCCTGGGGATGTCACGGGGCCGACTCCACAGAGTCCTGTGGGGCTGGGGCTGTGCACGGGCTGCAGCGGGGAGAGGGCAGGTTAGATGGCTTGATCCCACTTCCCACCCCCTTCTTCACCTCCCACGCTCCCTCTCCGCTACTCTCACCTGTAGCAGTAGCCGGTGGATCTGCTCTGACAGCTCCTGGATATCAGTGTCCAGGGTCGGAGCTGGGCTGGGGGCCGGGGGAGTGAACACATCCTCATTCAGCGGGGCCCTGTAGGGTGGGGAAGAGTGAGTCCAGCCTGGCCCAGTCCTGTCCCCCACCACACTGCCCTATCCCCAACGCCAGCTTGGGGACATGGCCCACTTACGTGCGTACTTTGTGGCGGCCCAACACGAAGGCTACCTTGCGGCTCCAGGGATGCACAAAGCCAGCCCAACTGGTGTCCATGGTGACATACTCCCCGTTGCGGGCACAGAAGCGGATGGGGGAGTGGTCAAAGGGCTGGCCCGCCAACTGCAGGACTGATGGAAGTGGGAAAGGGGGAGGGGTCAAAGGGAGGGAGAGCTGAGTAATGGGGAGGCCATGGCACTGGAGATCCAGGAGACCAAGGCACCAAGAGACCCAACCTGAAGGGCAGCCATTCAAAAGCCCGGGACAGTGGGAAGGGTGAGCAGGGCAAGAGGAACTCACTCTTCTTGTGGATAGCCAGCATGAGGGGTCGGTCCTCAGGGTGCAGGAACAGGAGCACTGGGGCCCCCAGGAGGTCCTGGGGCAGGTAGCCCAGCAGGGGGGCAGCCCTGAATGGGAAGGAGGCATCAGAGTGGCCGTGGCCTCAGCCCTGGCTGCCCTCCTGTTCTCTAGGTCCTATCCTCACCTTTCATCCACATCCTGGAAGAGGCAGCTGGGTGTGTGCCGTGTAGTGAAAATCCTCTTGTCAGGGGGTATCCGGGGAGCTGAGGCACAGAAAGTGTGGTCACTGGGTTTTGTCCAGAATGCCCAACTCCTCAGCCCTCCACTCTGCCTGGGCCCAGGCTGGCTGACGATTTGCCACACAGCTGTGCCCTGGGCACTATGGGCCCAAAGATGGTCTGGGCCAATCCTATGCCCTGTACCAGTACCACGACTGAGAGCAAGCAAGGCATTCTTCCCTGCCCTTTTCTAGCTCAGTGATCTTATTCAACTCTACCTCTAAAAGGAGCTCAAATCCTCATCTTTACAAAAGCTTTTCTTGTTCCAAAATTCAAAAGGTCTGGCTAAGCCTCCCAAATTCATGCCTGACCATGAGGAAATGTCCTTCCTCCCAGCCCCAACCAGGCCAGGGCCCAGACCCGCTCACCTTCGTAACCCGAGTGGATGCGCTCTGCAATCAGCAGGCAGCACGGCTGCGCAGGGGCCCCATCTGAGACCCGGATCTTGGTCACATACGGGGTTAGGCGGAATGGCTGGTACCGAGGCCCTGGATCCCGGTCAGGACCTCCTCTAGCAAAGCAGAGAGGAGCATTAGGGACTTTCAACAGAGAGCCACCCACTCTTCCAACCACAAGATCACAGCACACAACAGCAAAGACCCTGAGGAGGGGGCAAAAAGAGGCAGAGGTAGGCCGGGCACAGTGGCTCGTGCCTTTAATCCCAGCACTTTGAGAGACCAAGGCAGGCGGATCACCTGAGGTCAGGAGTACAAGACCTGCCTGGCCAACATGGTGAAACCCCATCTCTACTAAAAATACAAAAATTAGCTGGGCGTGGCGGCGCCTGTCATCCTAGCTACTTGGGAGGCTGAGGCAGGAGAATCGCTTGAACCTGGGAGGCAGAGGTTGCAGTGAGCTGAGATCATGCCACTGCACTCCAGCCTGGGCGACAAAATGAGACTCCCTTTCAAAAAACAAAAAACAAAAAACAAAAAAACAGGAGGCAGAGGTCTTCCCCACCTCCCCTCACCTACCTGATACGGCAGAAGACAGACTTCTCCTGGGTAAAGTCCCTGAGGCCTGAACCTGAGACAGACAGAAGAGGAGTGAGCACAGCCTCCCGCCCCTTCCCTAGGCTGCGAAGAACCCACTAAGGGAAAGTCTGGGTCCCCTGGCCCCTCACAGCAGGAGCTTCCCGGGACTGCTCATGCCTCCTCACAGTGCTTGGGCACCTCACCTGCTGAGGCCCCTGTGCCCCAGGTGGGCAGGCGAGATGGAGCAGTGGAACCATAGAAGACTCCCACATCCTGGGGAGCCAGGAGCTCGGAGAAGCGGGTACCCCGGAACACGTCCCGCTTGCAACGCAGCAGGACAGCTGCCTGCTCCGAAATGTAGACGATTCGGCCCGTCAGGAAGGAGACAGCCACTGAGAAGGTATCCTGGCAGGAAGGGGAGAGCAAGAGCAGATTGAAGAGCTGAGGGAGAAGGGGTAGGGGTGCATCGGGATGGAGAGGCCAGGCGGCCGCTGACCTGGTTACGAAGCGTGTACTCAGACGTGATGTGCTCCAGCTCCTCCAGGGTATAGGTGGACATGTCCATGGAGCAAGGCTCGCCCTCCTCCAGGCTCCACTGCTGGTAGTACTCCTGGTTGGCTGCAGGGTGGAGGCAGTGAGGCATTCCGTAAGGAGGCTGCCTCAACACAGGAGCCCAGGTCCTGGCCATTCCCTCTTGGGACATACCACTTACCCTGCACCTGCTTGACACAGGCCAGCGCGTACTGCAGCGTGGCCAGGGTCCCAGAGCGGCCCTTGCCCCGGCGTTCTGGTGGCAGTCGAAGCTTGAGCTCTCGAAGTGCTGTCATGAGTTCCTTCTGGGTCCTCGCCCGGGCTGACTGTTCACTGCTGCGGGGCCCGCAGGGAAGGAGATAAAGACATTAGTCCCAGAGTGTGGCCTGGGCCCCCAGACCTCTCCTCCAGCCTCACTCGACGTACCTGCAGCCACTGGTGGACGGGTTGTCCTGCTCTGAGCTGGCACTCAGGAGGCTGTAGGCAATGGAACTGCTAGGTGGGGATGGGCTCTGAGAGTTTGTGCTAGGAGACAGCAACAGGCCCAGTTACAGGTAGGGCCAGCAGTGTGAGGCCTGTCACCCAGCTCTGCCTGCTCACAAGACCACTCCTAGAGCCAACATACACATCCATACGCACCTCTTGCTGCTCTCAGTGGTCTCCAGCAGGGCTGAGTCCTTGCCATTGCCTGAGGAGGAGCTGTGTGAGCTCCGCTGAGATGCGCCCCTGGACTCATGCCCGTTGGACTCATTGCCACTTGAACCATTGCTGTTGGCATCGGTGTCATCGGCCAGGCTGGGGCCTGGGCAAGGCCGGTGCTGTGGGGGCCCAGGGGATGGGACCCCCCCAGGACAAAATGATTCCCCAGGCCTGGGGTCCCCTCCCCCGTCAGCCCCTTCTAGGGGGCCACTCATGTCTGGGCCATGGGGAGAACAGAACAGAGAAGGCGAAGAGGCCACCACGGATGCACGGGGGGGCCTGGAGGCCTGGCTGAGGGAGTGAGGTGGAAGATTTAAGTCTCTGAGGGTTGACAAGTTCGAGCACAGCCAGTACCTGGAGAGGGAAACCAGGAAGTAGAGTTTGCAGAAAGCTGGTTTGTTAACTCCAGAGCACCTGCTGACTTCACTCAGACTTTCCCCTGCCTGGCCTCATGCGGGACTGATGGGAGTGGAACCCAGGCCTGGGGCTTCCAATGGGGAGTCAGGATGTTTCCTGTACCCTTAGGGGGGCTGCACGTGGGAGAAAGTTCTCCGGGGCCTTCCTTCACATCCCCTGCCACCCTGGCCTGAGCAGTCGATAACTACGGCTGTCGGCAAAAACCTGGACACTTCCCATTCCCCAGTTCCCATTAGGTCTCCACTCTGCCTGGGCCTCCAAGGCCTCGGAGCAGGGGGTAAGCTGGTCGCCTCCTATATTTAGGCCTCCAGGCTAATTTTATCCGGGGGCGGTGCCACCCCCGCTGCACATGCGCGCCGACGTGCGCGGCCCCACCACGCGCTTCCGCCGCCGCCACGGTCGCCAGGGAAACCGACGTCAGCTGCTGAGCTCAGCGGTTGCTGGAGGGACCACAGCAGGGCAGAAGGAGCGACCCCTCCCCCATTTCCCGGCGGAAGTGGGGGAACGGCCCACTCTCACACTGGTGGGTGCGGCCGGGGGTCACGCATCCTTCACATATCCCCAGTCCCAGGATGGCTCAGTGGCCGCACGAAGTGGGACGGCCTATTAGGATTCCAGGGTTGTCCTGGCTTCCCTAGGACGAAACACGACGGCCACCGCCCTCCGCGCAAAAGCCCCTCAACCTGACTCTCGCCTGGATCCCAGTCATTCTGCTCAAGACAACACAGCCTTTCCTTCTTTAGCCCCTGCGCTGCTTCCCCACCGCGAGGACCGAAGCCGGCAAACTGCCATCGTCAAGGACCCGAGGATCCTCTCAAAAAAGAGTCTCCTACTTTTCTGGCCAGACCCCCACCCCAAGTCTTGGGCAGAAGAGGCACAACACCAACAGATCGTTCTTCCCCTACTCCCCGTCTAACCACACCCCCACTACTGAGCATTTTCTCAGCGCCAGGCGAAAAGGGAAGGTTGTGGCCAACAGCAGGAACTAGCGCTGGGAACGGGATGTTCCAGTCCGAAGTGGGCTGACATCACAGGCGGCGCAGGGCCAGGGACTGGAGAGCAGAGACACGGGGAGCGCCGAAAGCCTAATGGGGTCCTGGTACCGGGGCAAACCTGGGGCCCCTCGAGTAACGAGCAAGAAGACCGGGGCATGCCCGCTGAGTCGGCTGTGGGGCCGGGCAAGATGGGACAGGGAGGTGGGGACAAGCTGGAGGTAAGGTGAGTGGGTCAGGAGTGCAGACTCCCGGTGCAAGATTTCGAGGAGCACTTCGGTCCCCGGGGGCGGGGAGAGGGTGGGTAGCGGTAAGGACGACAGTGTGCCCTCTGACTGGCTGGGCCAAAAGTAGCCCATCAGATTGGAAGTGGCAGCGGTCCGGCTCAGGGACGGAGATCAGCCCCAGGATGGCCGCAGAGATGCCTACCTGGTCGCGGGAGTGTCCTCGGCCCGCCTGCCCGCCGCTGCTCCAGCCCGCAGCCGAGTGGAAGCTCCACCGGGCGGGGAGGCGGGTTGCATAATGCCGGGCACTGCCCCCTCATTGGCCTCTTGCCGACGGAGCCGCAGGCCCCGCCCCCGATTGGCTGGGGATCTCTTCCCGGCGCCTGATTGGCTAGTGGCCTCCACTAAGGTCAGGGCTGTGTCACACACACGGGCGCACGTGGACCTGGGTGCTGGTGCTGGGCTGAAGAGCCTCAGACACCGCCCAGCCAATGGGCGCAGGACGCTTGCACAGTGAATAATGGAAGGGAGGAGAGAGGGAGGTACGCTGCGCCTCTTTAGGGGAAAAACCCGGGCCAGAGTAGGTGCTCAAGACTTGCCTACTTCCTGAACGCGCTAGCCTTGCAGAACACAACATCTTGGCATCTTCGCCCTTCCAGTGGTGGGGAAAAGGAATGGCGCTGGGAGTTAGGCCACGCTGGATGAGATGGGTGGTCCTTGAGAGGAGGGGACAGACAGAAACCTGGCTGGGCCTCTCCTGGGTTCCTGTCCCAACCTCGTTCCTTCCCAACCTTCGTTCTACATAATGAAGCCCTTTAACCGAAGCACTTCCTCTGACACTTCAAATCCTGGGAGAGGACAGTTAAGGGCCCACGTGTGATTGGTGGGTGAGTGGGTGGAGGAAAGATGCGGACAATGGAAGGAGCGACCAGAGCCAATAGTGGCTGTGAAGAGAAACAATGGCAGGTGCTTCTATGGCCACTCAGAGAAAAGGTCTCTGGGCAGCCTACGTGGTGTCTAGTACTTCCCTCCAGAGAACACAGCCACCCACAATTAGGGCTGCCCCAAAAGTGGGGGCCAGGAAGCCAGGACTACAGAGGGACCAAGGGGATGGCAGAGAGAAGAGGCTAGCTGGGGCCCTAGACAGAGAAAAGTGGGGTGGCAAGGGCTTCATATTTCCACTGCTTGGAAAAGAGAAAGCCAAACTCCAGGGGCCCAGCCGGAACGTCATCTGTCTCATTCACTGTACTCTCCAGAGCCCAGGCCAGGACCTGACACATGGCAAGTGATCGATAAATACGGTAACATGATTTTTTTTTTTTTTTTTTTTTTTAAACAAGGATAGGTTGGGGAGGTGGAGAAAGAGTGTAAACAGGAGAAAGGGGGCTGGGAATTCTAATTCTTTTAAAGAGGGGAGTAGTCCTAGAAAGAAAACAGGGGAACGATTTGCAAGCAATAAAATGTTAGTCTGGTCCCAGGAGAACTGCAATTACACAGCCCCCTCGATCCAGGACCGTGATGAGTAGTTCCTCGCAGGGCTCCCTGGAAACGTGGGTAGTAGATGAACAGGCCTCCAAGCAGCTGCTGACATAATCATTGTGGGGGCACGCCCCTCACTGTCACGTGGCCTAAACTTTCCTGAACAATGAGGGGAGGGTGAAGGGGAGGGCTCTGTGGAAAAGCTGGGACAAGAGTGTGTTATAAATTAACCCAGAAAAATTGAAACAGGAAAACAAAGATTCAGGAGCCTGGAGGCCGGGCGTGGTGGCTCACGCCTGTAATCCCAGCACTTTGGGAGGCTGAGGCAGGCAGATCACCTGAGTTCGGGAGTTCGAGACCAGCCTGACCAACATGGAGAAACCCTATCTCTACTAAAAAAAAAAAAAAAAAAAAAAGATTCAGGAGGCTGGATTCTCAGTCTCCTCTCCCTGAAAATGATCCTCCCCACCCCAACTCATACTGTGGCCTTGGCCTTGTCTCATTTGCAGACACCTCTTCCCTGAAAACACAGTTTTCTCCCCCCTCGGGGATTTAGGTGTGATCCCCCCTGACCTAGGCAGTCCTTGCTCTCCCGCCTCCATCTCCCTATCTGTCTTTTGCATACACAAAAGGCTCCAGCCCTCCAGCAGCCCCCGCTTGCTCCCAAGGCTCTTGTTGTCCTGCTTCACCGTCCCCACAGTAACCAGGCCCTGCTGCCGTCAATGGAGGCGAGGGGGCGGGAGACAGCGGTGACGTCAAAGCGGAAGAAGGGGGCGGGGCGAGGCTGCCGGGGAATGTGGGGCAGGGAGGCTGGAGAGCCTGGAGAGGCAGCGGTTTGGGAGGCGGCCAGCCCGAGAGGGCGGCGGCCAGCGCACTTGGGAACATCATGTTCTCTTGGCTGGTGGCCCAGGACATGCACCCGGCCTGGGCGCCTCCCCCAACCAAACGACAGCCGTCCTGTCCCAAAGCCAGGGATTCCTGGAGAGAGGATTAGGAGGAAGGGGGCCCCCTCCCCACACCTCCCCGCCACCACGCCTGGCTCTCTTTTCAGGACTCCCATCTGCCCGCTCCTCAGCTTGTTCCTGCAGCTCTGACTTTTCCTCTCTCCCAAACTGTACACATCTGCTGGCCTGGTACCAAAGACCCAGGGCGGAGAAGTTGGAGGCCCAGACTCTGGGAGAAAACACGCACCTTTTTCTCCCTTCCAGAAGCCCTCCTTCAGAGCCTGAATCTCTTGTTATTATGGCAGCGGGGGTGGGCGGGGGAGGCGGGGGGGACAGGGAGGAGAAGGGGCCTAGGATGAGAAAATCAAACTGGGACAGAGCAAGTGGCCCAATCTGGGGCCTGGATCCTGGGAGAGGGCTAGAAGGGAGGAATGAGGGAATTTGGACTGCTGCCTGAAGACCGGAAGAGAGAAATGGGACGCCATCAAAACTTGCAGAAAAACTTGAGAATGTGAGACTAGTTCCCAGCCACAGCAGGCACATAAATCTCTCACCATGACCCAGGCATTATGATAAGCACTTTACATTATTTCATCCCCAGAACAACCCCGTGAGATAGGTATTATTACCCCCATTCCCGGGGGGATAACTAAGGCACAGAAGTTACTAAACTTGTCCAGTGCCTCATAACATGGTCTCAAGCTCTTAACAAATGGAGCCCAGGATTCAAAAATCTGAACTCTAATAATGGCTTGTCATTCTGGTTTCTTACCCTTCAGGAACCTGTGAGGTGTTAACCAACCTGTAAGCTGCATTCCAGCACTGGCAAACCTGGCCTCTCAAATACCCAGCCAATTCTAAGTTTGGTGCCAGGAACACAGACTGCATCCAACCCCTTTCTCTGCCTTAGGCCTGATCCCAAGACACTGTTTGCACTCCCCACACACTTAACATCATAGCCCATTTTCCCAGGCTCACAAAGTGCTTGAGACCACCCTAGCAGCCACCAGCCCCAGTGATTTCCTACGAAGCCCACTTTCTCACTTTTCTCCCTTATGTCAGGCCAACTTTACCAGACGCCTGGCCTGGTTGTTTGTACAGACAGATATCAAAACACCTTGTTGGTGCCTCCCCACCTCCAGTGGCTCAGGAGGACGTGCACAGCCAATCTGCACAAATCCCAACCCTGTCACTCGTCTCAGAACTCAATAGTTGCTACCCCACGTCTATTCTCAAGGACGACTCTGAGGCCTAAACCCTTCCGTTTAACATGAGAAAGACACCCGGAGCCGTAATGTGACTGGCTCTGGGTCTCACAAATCATCACACCATCCTTTCTCATATCAGCATGCCAACCCTTTGGTACCCTCCGATTTGCCCTACCAGGGCATCCCTCCCGTCTTCGAACCTCTGCCTCTTTCAAGTGTTTAAGGCGACCACCCAAACAGCAGCCACTAAAACATCCTCCATCAACTCTCAAGGGTCCCGTTCCGGTACCTCCCTGGGAGCAGCGGCTCCTTCAGTCCCGACCTGAAAGGGAGCTCCCTCAGGTCGCAGAAGGCTTCCGAGCCCTTCCCCCCGGGCAGTCAAGTGTCCAGGGACTCTAGGGGGGCGAGGGATCTGATGTCACTAACTCCCACCCCGTCCCTCTAGACCTGAGTTCGTGGTCCCTACTCTCCACAACCATCAGAGCTCCCACCGGAGCTATCACGTATTTGCATGATCCCACACACACACTCTATTTAACACCTTCCCAAACGGCCACACCACCCCGGAAAAGTCCACATCGACCGCCCCGCATCTCTTCCCCATCCCCGGGCACTCACCGCTCGGCGCGCACGCACACTCCAAATTTCTTCTAGGACTTCTAGCATTACGCTGACTCCTCCAAACCCGCCCACGGGCCGCGCTGCCACGCCCCCCACGCTTATTGGCTTAGGGGCGCCGACCCATGCCCCGTGCCGCGTGCAGCCGTCGGCCCCCCGCACAGCCTCCATTGGCGCCTCCGGCCGCCACCGTCTTCTCATTGGTCCGCAGGCCGACGGGGGCGGGAGAGATACACGTGCGAGAGGGGCCGCCCCAACGCGGCGATTGGAAACCTGACCGGAAGCCACGCCCTCCACACTTCTGAGGTTCTTATTGGCTGAGGAAATAACCCCCGACCTGCCAAGATTGGTGACGTCAGTGCCAGTCCTGCTCTCCAAGCTTTCTCATAGGCTGAGAGGTCTTGGAGCTGTAGGGTACACGTGCCGGCGGTCTCACGCGGCAGCTTGTTTACCCAGAGGCTGGGGATTTTCCTTGACGACACTCTTAACCACGGCTGCTAAATCTGCGCAGGCGCAGCGAGCGTGACCTGCACGCAGGCGCAGACGTGAGCGGTGGCACAGTATAAGGCTCACTTTGTACAGAGACCCGGGCATGACGAGGGGGCCTCTGGCGCTGGGGTTCCAGCCCTGGGTCCCCAAGGCTCCCCGAAGCTGGAAGGTCAGAGCATTAGGGTGAAGCGGTCTTCAGATCTCAGCACGGTGTGTTGGTGACCATGAAGATGAGAGAGCCCCTTCCTGATTGTCTTCTGCAGGCTAGGCCAGGCGCTTCTCCCAAACTCTGAGGCCAGCTCTCGTACTCCCCGCGCCTCACAAATGAGACTGAGATCCAGGGAGGTTACAGAATCTGTTTGCCTGTAACACGCTAGTCAGTAACAAGGCTAAAACTTGAACCCAAATTCAAGTTTTAACTTCTAGGGCCCATGGGAACTCTTAAACCTGGAAGGTATTTAAGTTGGAAGTGCGAAATCCTGAGCACTGCCTGGCATATAGTAAGACTTCAATCAAGTTGGACATTCGAGTAATGATTGTGTACCTAATATAAGAATCACGGTGGCTCACGCCTGTAACCCCAGCACTTTGGCAGGCTGAGGTGGGTGGATCACTTGAGGTCAGGAGTTCAAGACCAACTTGGCCAACATGGTAAAACTCTGTCTCTACTAAAAAAAAAAAAAAAAAAAAAAAAAAACCCACGAAAATTAGCCGGGCATGGTGGTAGGTAGCTGTAATCTCAGCTACTCAGGAGGCTGAGGCAAGAGAATTGCTTAAACCCAGGAGGCAGAGGTTGCAGTGAGCCAAGATTGCACCACTGCACTCCAGCCTGAATAACAGAGCGGGACTCTCATAACAAACAAACGAAAAAAGGCCGGACGCGGTGGCGATTCTCCTGCCTCGGCCTCCCAAGTAGCTGGGATTACAGGTGCGTGCCAGCACGCCTAATTTTTTGTATTTTTAGTAGAGATGAGATTTCACCATGTTGGCAAGGCTGGTCTCAAACTCCTGACCTCAAGTGATCTGCCTGCCTTAGCCTTCCAAAGTGCTAGGATTACAGGCGTGAGCCACCGCGCCCTACCTAAAATATACTCCCATTTGTTCAACATCGTGTTAAGTGGATTTTTTTTTTTGAGACAGAGTCTTGTTCTGTCACCCAGGCTGGAGTGCAGTGGGGTGATGTTGGCTCACTGCAACCTCCACCTCCCAGGTTCAAGCAGTTCTCTGCCTCAACCTCCTGAGTAGCTGGGATTACAGGTGCCCGCCACCACGCCCGACTAATTTTTTGTGTGTATTTTTAGTACAGACAAGGTTTCACTATGTTGGCCAGGCTGGTCTTGAACTCCTTACCTTGGCCACCCAAATGGCTGGGATTACTGGCGTGACCCACCGTGGCCAGCAACTCATTGTTGAAGCACCTGGGAAAAGGGATACTAAGATGCCACATCTGGGGCCTCCTGGACCTACAGGCTGTGGCAGTTCAGTGTGGGGTCTAACGTCACGAGTCATACAACAGAATACAGAGGTAGTAGGCCGTCTACCGGCAGCTCCACGACATACTCAGCTGTGTCTCTCTGAGCCTATTTAAACCAGTATTTACTAACCCCATCTGGGCGCTGGCACTGGATTAGGCACAGAGGGGAAGAGATGCTTCACAGAAGTGGCCAGTGACTTAATCTACTGCTGCACGGGAGCCACTGCAGAGCATCTAGAAGTTAAATCGAGTAGAAAGGAGTCCAACAGCAGGAACATGCCCCAGGAAAAGGAAAGGACACCTGGGAACTCTAGACCATAGGGCTCACGGGGCTTAGAAACACAGGGACTGGTTATGACACTTCCCATTACCAACTCCTACTGCCCCCGTGTGGCCACTTTGAGAATCACATTTTGCCCTGCCCAAGGTCAGGGCCTCTTGCCAAATCCAGTCCTTTACCAATGTATCTTCTCAAGCTTCCTGCTATACCTTCTGATCCAATATTCTTCCCATTGGTTAAGAAAAGATCTTATTCTCCCCGCACCAAAAAAAAAAAATAGAAAAAATAAAAAAGATCTTAGAACAGACAACACTTGGTTACTCATTACACATTTATTGTACATTTTCACAATCTGGATGCGCCACAGAATTGGGGGCATGGGGTGGGGGAAGAGGGGGGCAGGGGACACTGGGATAATATGGGGGGTCTAGAACACAGCACCCCCACCCCCAGCATCTCTCCTACCCTTTCACACCACAGCTTAGATATCCCTGCTCCCCCTCCACACAGAAAACCTCAAGTGTGGGGGGAAGAAAGTTTGGGGGCCCCCTCCCGTGGCAGGTTAAGGGACTGTACCCTCAGACCCTTAAAATTGTGCCGTTTAAAAAGACAATAGACCCTTCCTCAATCACTTCACCCAATGAAAAGACAGCTCTCTCTGGGCTCAATAGCCCTGGAGAGGGGCAAGCATCCCCATATTCCAGCAAGTCCCATGCACACATTGGCAGTGACTAGCACCCCACCCTAAATTCGGGGGTGGGGGAAGTCAGAGGAGCTGGGAAGTGATGGGGGCAACACCCCCCAAATTGAGGAGGAGGGTTTTCAGTCCTGCCCCCAGCAGGGGTGAGGCCAGAGATTTCAGGCAGGAATTGGGGGGATTCTCTGCCCTGCCCCACTCCTCCCCAAGGCAGTGATGACCCCCCACACACTGGTAGCCACCCCTCCCAAAAGAGATCAATTGTGGCCAACCCCCAACTCTCCTAGTGGGAGGAGGAGGTGGATCAGGCAGATGGGAGGGAAACCCCATGGGAATGTCAGTTGAGTGCCCCACATGAAAACTGGGGAGCAGGAATGTGGGGAGAATCCCCGAGTGGCAGAATTATTGGTCCATCATAACATACTGAACTCCAAGACACTTACATACCAGCTGGGGGAGGGAGAGGGTACAAGAGGTTTGGAAAATGAGGGTAAGGGAGGCAAACTGGACTAGAAGAGCTAGGAGGAGGCAATGCTGGGGGACAGAGCAGCCTGGTCCCCCAAAAGCCCAGGCTCCCCACCATCTGCAAGTAATGTCGTGCAAATGAAAATGTGATACAAGGACTAATGGGGACTAACTCCTCAGTAAAAAAAGAAACACCAGTTGAGAGAAGAGTGATGGAACAAAAAGAAATGGAAAGGGATGGCAGTATGTAATGATACGCTAATTAACATGCTGGACACTCCCAAAGACCTTGGGATTCTTAGGACCAAGTGGGGCCAGTCTCAGAGCCTCCCAATGGATGCAAACAAGATGCACCTAAGGAAGCCTGGACAGGTGCTTTTTGTTTTTTGTGGTCTTTTTTGAGGGCAGGGCAGAGGGAGCATGACCGGGAGAGGGAGGAGGAAAGGACGGCCAGGGTGGGAGGAAGGATCAGCTAAATCTGAGGGAAGAAGAAGGAGAGGAGAGGGACTATTGCATAGCAGATGCAAATGAAGGGACTTGGGGCTAGTCAGGAAGAAAGGGAAAGGGAAGGAAGGCAAGAGAGAGGAGGTGAAGGGAACCTCAGGAAGGGGTGTTAAGGACAACCAGAAAAATCTTCTAGTAATAAAACTACAAACAGACCAAATATATATAATATTATATATGTATAAATAACAGCTGGCTATTTACAGGGGGACACACACACGGACACACACACGCACGGATCCAGGGAAGGGGGGGGCTGAAAGATATGGCTGAGAGGTGGAGGAACGGCTGAGGGTGGGGGGAGAGGCCCTTCTCTAGGCAGGGCAGACTCCTCAGGGATTTAAGTGCTGAAGTAAACTGTGGAGAGAGGGGAAGAAGATGAGGAAGAGGGAGAGGGGAGGGAGAGAGGGAGAAAGAAAGAAAGCAGTGTGTCAGGCCTGGCCCTGCTCCAATCCTCCCCACTCCCCAGCTGGCTGGCACCCCTACCCCTCTCTTGGACTCAGTTTCTCCATCTACAAAGCAAGGGGTTAGACAGGTAGGTTCTGAGGTCCCTTCAGTTCCATGGTATGGCCTTGAGGCCACATACCCTAATCCTCTGAGCCTGAGGCCACAAGCTCTCAAATAATGGGGTGGTTGGCTTCCTGGTCACGTCTCAAGCCCCTGGGCCTTTCCTTTCTCCCACTCCTCAATTCCAGGGCTCTCAGATTGGGCTCTTAGGCCCAAAGGGTCCTCAATGGATACACCAACTTTTCTATTTCTAAATGTTAACGAAACTGCCAAGAACCAGGCAAAATGCAGGCTAAATAACATCAAAGTTTTTGGCTCTAGATGAATCAGAATTGCCATTAGCAGCTATATGTGTTTTTGGCTGAAGAGTAAAAACTAGGTTAATGACCTTCAAAACCCAGAATCCACTGGGGAAACCTCTCCAGGGAAAGGGCCCCGGCCATTCCCAGCCTACTCACCTATGATGATGATGAGGATGATGGCGCAAATCACTCCCAAGATGATCATCATCTGGGGGTGAGAGGAGAGGATCAGCGAGACTAACTATGATACCCCATTCACCCGCCAGTCCTCCTTCCTGTCCCCATCCTTACCTTGAGGTTTTTCCACCAGTATTTGCGCTTGAGCTTGGCTGCACTTGTTTCAAACTGGGAGGCCCCTGCCTGGAGTGCATCTGCACGGTCGTCCAGCTCCGACAGCTTCTGGTCCCGCTCCAGGACCTTGTCCACGTTCACCCTCATGATGTCCACCACCTGGGAGAAGGGCCCACGGGGCAAGGGGGTGTGCCAAGGCCCACCTCATGAGGGCAATCCTCAAACATGTGCCCACCGTGCCACACATGGAACATGCACCCTGATGCTGCCAGGTTAACATGCCAAGGACACACACAGTACATGCCTAGCACACCTGGGGACACGCAAGGAGCACACATCAGGGGATTGCTGGTGACATCTCAGATATCATAGCAACACCCTCCCTCTATGGCGCCTCAGGCGCTCTGTCCATCACCAGAGCACACCTGCCTAGGCTGGCACACCCCAGGCTAGCAAAGCTGATTAACACCCCCAGCACCCTTCCAAGTGCGTGCTGACAGGGAGACACGGATGGGGCAAGGTATCTTTGTCCGCAAACCCACAGGCTTCCTGTCATCACTCCCAAACCAACATGGGCCCCTACACCTAAACGCCAACCCCCAGAGTCCTTTCTACTGCTTTTGACTCCCACCACACTCACCTCATCCACCTGGGCCTGGGTCTGCTGCAGTCTCCTGTTACTGGTGAGGTTTGGAGGGGGTGCAGGGGGGCCACCCTCCCCAGCCGGGGCGGCAGGGGGGGCCGTGGCAGCGGTAGCAGACCTGAGGAGCAGGGACGGATTAAGACCCAGGGCCTGCAGTCTCCCGGCCCTGCAGCCAGGGCTCCGCCCATCCACCTGTCCATCCTCGTCCCTCCAGTCCTCCTTTTCGGGAGGAAGGCCACCCGAGGGAAGCCCTGGTCCAGGTCCAGCCTCGTCGCCGATGAGCTGCGTGACCTTGAGCGAGGCCCCCCTCCCCCCGGCCTCAGTTTCCCCGCCTGTCAAATGAGGGCGACCTCACAGATGTGATCGGGGTCGACCCGAAAAGACAGGCGGCCGCGGTGACAGGGGCGGGGCGGGGCAGGAGGACACAGGGTCCGCTCTTTCCCGCGGCCATCGCTCAAGCCGGCCAGCCCGAGACGCTGGGCTTCTCGGCCGCCCGCGCGCAGTCACCGGCTTGGGCCTGGCCCCGGGGCGCGGGGAACGCGGGAGAGACCCCGGGCACTCCCCACGGCCGGTTGCCAAGGGCGGCGGCCGGTGCAGGGAAGCGCGGTGAGGGTGGCGGGCGGCCGACTCACATGGCGGGGGCAGCGGGTGGAGGACTTGGCAGCAGCAGTGATGGCGGCGGCGACTCGCGCTGGCTCCGACTGGCGCTGGCTGCCCGGGACGGAAAGATGGCGGCCGCGCGTCATCCGCATCCGGGCACTGCGGGCGGGGGCGGGGCGCCGCGGGCGACGCGTCGGGAGCGGGGCCGCGGGGGCGGGGCGCTGCGGGACTGGGGTCGTGCCGGGCGGGACTGCGGGTCAGGCGCCACCGTGCCCCGGCAGCTCTCTGGGCACTCACGGGACCACCAGGCGGGTTGCTGCGGCTTCCCTAAACCCACCGTCACCCCGCCCTGTCTGAGCACAGCCTTCCACAGCCGCCCCCAAACCTCTTGCCACCTGCCCCTTGGGGCACACAGCAGCCTGGCCCCGCACCTAACCCCCAGACCACTCCCTGAATCGTGAACCAAATAAGCCAGCCTGCATCCCACACAGCCCAAGGTCTCGCCCGGCGCCCAGGTCCCAGCACCTAGCGACCCGCCTTCAGCACTTGGAATGGGCTGGGGTTGGGAAATCAGAGAGGGCCAGTACAGGCGCTGGGGCAATATCGAGAGCGGGGACCCTGCTGCTAGGGTGGAGGGGAGTGGAGGAGGTTGATCCCAACCCATCACCCCGCTGGTGGATGTCTCAGAGGAAGCCTGCGATCCCTGGCCACTGGGTAGGAGGGTAGGAAGAAAAGATGAGGCAGGCTCTTCCCGCCGAAACAAGTCCAGGGGGTGGAGGACCGGGGAGTGTCTACAGGGTGTGAGGAGGGGGTGCCCCACCTCACGATTGAGGTTCAGACTAGGGGTACTTAACAGCTGGAGCAGGCCCGACTGAGGTGGGGTGAGCTGAAGACCCCGAGGAGGAGGGCACAAGGCAGCCGGGGGTGATGGGGGCAGGGGCTGCTTCACGTGGTGGCTGCTGACTGGCCAAGACCTAGCTTTGCCCCAGGCTTGGGTCAGCGACCCCGACTGCAGGAGAGGGCTCAGGCTTTGGTCCCAGGCACAGGGACCAAAAGGCTTTTTTTTTCTCTCTCATTTTTTTTTTCTTTAGTAGTAGGCACAGTGGGTACAGTTTACAAGGTGCTGCTTTACATGCGTATTCGCCTCGCAGTTGTGACCTTGGACAGTTGCCCTCCTCTCTCTGGACCCCAAATACATTGCATATGTAGATACTAAATCCATATTCGTTAAATGGCTTGATGTGGATAACATGGAAGATTATCCCTATCTCCATTAGGCCCTCTAAGCACACCCAGAGGCTGTGTACACTCCCACCCAGCTTGTCAGAGAAGATGGGACCAGGGGAGCTGTCGCTCTGGTGGAGTGCAGGGGATCAAAGCAAGCCTCAAGGGTACAGGAGGCATTTTAGGCGAGGCCCTTTGAACCTGGGGTGGGGGTGCTTACTACATCCCTGGAAGGTGCAGGGAGGCTGATGGCCTTGATCTCTGAGACAAACAGGAACCAGCTTCGTCCCTCCCCCACCCTGGCTTCCCAGGGCCTCCGGGTGTGAGATCCTCCCCCACTGCAGTGCCCCACTCCCTCCCCACAGAAGCCCGGGGACTGGCTCTGTCACCAGAGGTGTCATTTCCCAGCTGTCTGGGGGAGGTGAGTGAGCAGGGAATGTGTGTGCTGGGTGTGGGAACTCAGCCCAATCTAAGAGAAGATACTCTTGGCTTCCTCCCACTCAGAGGAGCAGCCTCGTCCCTGATCCTTGTGCACTGACAGTCCCGGGTGGCTCAGCCTATGTGATGAGAAAGAAAAGAGCAGCTTCCATGGGGGTCTCAGATCATGCTATGGGATGCTGGCTCCTGCTTTTTGGTCTTGAGATGATTCTGCTTTCTAGTCAGAGAACAAAGATGCCAAATTCCAGCCTTTTAAGTTCAAAAGCTTCAGTGTCTGTCTGGGTATAAATAAGACAGGGAGGATTGGAAGAGGCAGGCACAGGAAGCCCTTCCGCCCCCAGTTGGACACCCTGCACTAACTGGGGGGAGCCTAGTGCAGGGCCAGGCAAGACATTTGATGCTGGTTTGGGGGTGATATGGAAGGGACAGAGCCCCAGATACACTGTCAAGGCCAGGGGTCGTGCTATTGCTATTGGATTGTGGGGGCGGCAGCAGCAGAGTAGAAATGAGGGCATGTGTGACCCACGGAGATGAGAGGCCCAGGAGGATTCATCTCAGAGAGGGGGCTCTCACCCAGCAGCCCGTTCCCACCCCACCCCACCTAGGCTGTGGCTCAAAGGAACTCCCCAAGTTTAGATCAATGGTGGAGGTGGGGGAAGGAGTGGGATGACAGTGTTCACCTGGAAGTGACTGAGAGAATGTGTTCTGCAGGCAGGTAGAATACAGACCCAAATAGAAGGAAGTCAAACGATAGAAAAATAATGTATTTGCGTAACTCAGATTTGGCTTCTTCATGTACCTGCTGTGGTAATTGACTGATGAATTTCTAGGGCACACCCCCAAGACTCATTCAAAGGATGTAGGGGCTCAAGGTGATTGTGATGTAGGCAACAGAGACCACACTTTCATAAAGGCTTTCTTTTCTTTTTAATTTTTATTTATTATTATTTATTTATTTATATTTGAGACAAAGTTTCGCCCTTGCTGCCCAGGCTGGAGTGCAATGGCGTGATCTCGGCTCACTGCAACCTCCACCTCCTGGGTTCAAGTGATTCTCCTGCCTCAGACTCCCAAGTAGCTGGGATTACAGGAGTGCACCACCATGCCTTTCTAATTGTTTTGTACTTTTAGTAGAGATGGGATTTCACCATGTTGGCCAGGCTGGTCTTGAACTCCTGACCTCAGGTGATCCACCCACCTTGGCCTCCCAAGGTGTTGGGATTACAGGCATGAGCCACCACGCCTGGCCTTATTTTGTGATTTTTTTTCTCTTCAATTACTGGTTTAGAAGTTGGGATGAAAGGAGGCTGGGTCATGCCCACACTGACTCATGAACTCGCTCCATCCACATGAGTCAAACCTGACTGAACTTATAATTAATTTCAGAGGCCTGTGTGTCCCTCAATGCAGCTTGTGAAGTAAAGGCCTTCTAATGAGTAATGGAAAGGCCAACCCCCCACCATTGCAATCAGCTGTGACGTCTGGTGAACCCTCCAAGCCAGAAGGTTCTCAGAGCTGCCTGTCCAGCTCTGGGCTCCTGGAAGGAGGGGACACTCCAGGGACCCACTGTGTACCAGACAGTTGGCATGGATTGCCACGTGTGCTCAATTTTTTATTTTTATTTATTTTTGAGACAAAGTCTCACTCTTTTACCAGACTGGAGTGCAGTGGCGCGATCTCAGCTCACTGCAACCTCTGCCTCCTGGGTTCAAGAGATTCTCCTGCCTCAGTCTCCTGAGTGCCTGGGATTACAGGCGTCCACCACCATGCCTGGCTAATTTTTCTATTTTTAGTAGAGACAGGATTGTGCCATGTTGGCCAGGCTGGTCTCAAACTCCTGACTTCAGGTGATCCGCCCACCTTGGCCTCCCAAAGTGCTGAGATTACAGGTGTGAGCCACCGCGCCCAGTCTTTTAGTTTTTTTGAGACAGTCTCCCTCTGTCACCCAAGCTGGAGTGCAGTGGCACAAGCTTGGCTCACTGCAATCTCTGCTGATTTTTCTGTTTTTAGTAGAGACAGGGTTGCGCCATGTTGGTCAGGCTGGTCTCAAACTCCTGACTTCAGGTGATTTGCCCACCTTGGCCTCCTGAAGTGCTGGGATTACAGGCGTGAGCCAATGCACCCGGTCAAGAATGTGTCTTTTTGTATTAAAGGATAATGTAAACACATAAATTGGTATCTTTTTAATATGCAAAGTTCTCTCTGAATAAGTATCAAGCAGTGCCAGGAACGAGGCAGGCAAATGAACAATAAACGATGGTGAGCGCATAGCAGGCAGATAGACCGCTAATGGGAAGGTTGGGTTTGGGCAGGACCTACGTGCCCAGTATCCTGTAAGTACGGTCCTAGTTGGGCTGGCGAAGCACTGATCACTTGTTACTGGTTTGACCAGGGAACCAGCTCCTGTCATTGCAGCAGAGCAGGCCCAGGCCCCTGGCCACTGGGAAGCAGGGCAGTGTGGGTGGTGGGGTGCCATATGCCAGAGCCCTATATGGGTGGGAGAAGACATAGGCAGATTACAGTCTCCTGGATTGGGTGCCTGAAAGGACTCCTGGTTCCAGTCCCTCACTCTCCAACCCTCCATTCATTAGAGATTCACCAGGTTTAACAAGCCCCTGTTTTGAAAGGGGCAGGAGTTCCCCTCCAGATAAAGAAGTTGTCAAGAACCCACATCTTCCTTTTTATTTATTTATTTATTTAATTTATTTTGAGACAGAGTCTTATTCTGTCCCCCAGGCCTGAGTGCTATGGTGCCATCTTTCGCCTCCCGGGTTCAAACAGCTCTCCTGCCTCAGCCTCCTGAGTAGCTGGGATTACAGGCGCCTGCCATTAAGCCTGGCTGATTTTTGTATTTTTAGTAGAGACGGGGTTTCACCATGTTGGGCAGGCTGGTCTTGAACTCCTGACCTCAGGTGATCCGCCTGCCTCGGCCTCCCAAAGTGCTGGGATTACAGGCATGAGCAACTGCGCCTGGCTGACATTTTATTACCTTCCATATTATATGCCAAGCCTAGAATCTGGCAGATAGTGGTGTTCAATAAACATGTGTTGAATTGAGTCAACTGATTTGGCCTAACAGACAGGAGACTTGGGTTCTACTCCCAGCTCTCCCACTCTGCATGGTGTCCTGGAGCAAATGCCTTTCTCCTGGGGCCTCATTTTTCTCATTTGTTAAGTGAGGGCTCTTTCATTCTACAATGGCAGGCATTGTGCTGGTATCAGAAGTTACAATAATAAACACAAAAAGAGATTGTTAAAACAGCATGATCTTTGCTGTGATGGACTTAATGACCAAGACACTTGCCAACCCTCCTCAAACAGATTAAACCAAAAAGAAGAATCTTGTAACTAGAACACAGCTAGAAACAGCAGGATCCAGGTCCTCAAAAGATGCCATCGGGAATCTGCTTCTCTGTTCTTCAGCTATGCTTGCCTCTGGCATAGCTTCATTTCCACACGGGCAACATAAGCAGCTGCAGGCTCACATTTGTTTAAAATGTTATAGTTATATATATATTTATATCTATTTTATAGAGATTGGGGTCTCATCGTGTTTTCCGGGCTGGTGTCAAACTCCTGGCCTCAAGTAATCTTCCAGCCTTGGCCTCCCAAAGTGCTGGGATTACCGGTGTGAGCTACCATGCCCCGCCCCAAAAATGTTATAATTTTTAAATTTTTATTTGTTTTTTCAGAGACATGGTCTCACTCTGTCACCTAGGAGGGAGTGGAGTGGCACAATCAAAGCTCACTGCAGCCTCGAAGTGATCCTCCTGGGCTCAAGTGATCCTCCCACCTTAGCCTCCCAAGTAGCTGGGACCACAGGCAGAGACCCCCACATCCACATCCAGCTAATTTTTAAAATTTTTTATAGAGATTATGTTTGTCTCATAATGTTGCCTCGGCTGGTTTCACACTCCTTGGGCTCAAACAGTCCTTCTGCCTTGGCCTCCCAAAGTTCTGGGATTACAAGTGTGAGCCACTGCACCCAACCTTGTATATTAAACACACACATGTGCGCATGTGCACGCGTGCGCACACACACACACACACACAATTTATGTTCAAAATATCAAAAGTTCAAAAGAGCACATGGAGAAAGTTTCTTCCCCACCCTGTATCCCTGCCACTCAATCTGCTTTCTCACAACAGCCAATACTCCCAGTTGCCTGCGCCTCCTTTCAGAGATGATCCATGCATATGTAAGCAATCATGCTTGTAGTTTTCCCCTTTTTTACACCAATGTGTAAAAAACTACATGCACTTTTCTGCACCTTGCTTTTGTCACTTAATGTATCTTGTACATTGTTCCATTATACTGAATAAAATGCACTTTCTTCTGGTGGCATAGTATTCCACAGTATGGATATATCAGAATGTAACCAATCCCCTACTGGCAGACATTTAGGTTGTTTCTAGCCTTTTGCCAATACAAGCAAAGCTGCAAAAAATAACCTACACATTCCCCTTTCACCAGTGTGCAAATATGTAGGGCTAATTCTTAGACATGAAAATACCGGTCAGGTGTGGTGGCTCACACCTGTATTCCCAGCTACTTGGGAGGCTGCAGTGGTATGGTCACTTTAACCTAGGATTTCCAAGGCTTCAGTGAGCCATGATCGTATCACTGCACTCCAACCTCGGCAACAGAGTGAGACCCTGTCTCAAAAACAATAAAATAACAAAAATAAATCCTAGGTCAAAGGAATAGGTGTTTGTGATTTTGATTTTCATGGGAATTGCTAAATTGCTCTCCATAAACATGTTACCAGCTTTTACTCCCACCAATGAATAGGCAAGGCCTGTTTGCCCACACCCCCTCCAACACTCTATGAAACTTTTTGGTGATTAAAAATATGCTAAGTTGAAACATGGTCTGCATTTCTCATTGATGAATGAGGTTAGGCATCTTTTCATATAGTTGAGAGTTTTTTGTATTTCCTTACCAGTGAAATTTCTGTAGAAATGTTTTGTACAATTTTATTGGGTTGTTGGTATTTTTCTTGTAAATTTGTCAATTTATATATGTCAAAATTAGTCCTTTCTCTGCAATATGAATTAAAAATATTTCCCCTGGATTATCATCTATTCTTTAACTTTTGCTTATTTTTTTTACTATGCATAGTTTTAACATTCTTTTATATATATATATATATATATATTTTTTTTTGAGGCGGGTCTGCGTCTGTCGCCCAGGCTGGAGTGCGGTGGCGTGATCTTTCGACTCCCGCGGCTAGCTCATGCCTCCTGGGTTCCGCCATTCTCCTGCCTCAGCCTCCCCGGTAGCTGGGACTACAGGCGCCGCCACCCACACCTGGCTAATTTTTGGTATTTTTGAGTAGAGGCGGGTTTCATCATGTTAGCCAGGATGGTCTCGATCTCCTGACCTCGTGATCTGCCCGCCTCAGCCTCCCAAAGTGCCGGGATTACAGGCGTGAGCCACCGCGCCTGGCCAACATTCTAATATATATTTAAGTGTGTGAGTGTTTTCATTTATGCCTTCAGTGTTTTATTACCATACTTTGAGACTTCGAGAACAGCCTGGGCAACAAAGCGAGACCCCGTCACTACAAAAAAGTTAAAAAATTAGCTGGGTGTGTTTTTACCTGCCTGTGGTCCCAGCTACTCTGGAGGCAGAGGTGGGAGGATTGCTTGAGCCCAGAAGGTCAAGGCTGCAGTGATCTGTGATGGCAACACTGCACTCCAACCTGGGTGACAGAGTAAGACTCTGCCTCAAAACAAAACAAAATAAAAAAGCCATCAAAGTTAGCCAGTAGTAGCAGTGGGTGCCTGTAATCCCAGCTACTAGGGAGGCTGAGGTGGGAGGATCACTTGAGCCTGGGGCAGTTGAGGCTGCAGTGAGCTATGATCATGCCACTGCACGCCAGCCTGAGCCACATGGCAAGACCCTGTCTCAGAAATAATAATAATAATAATAGGACTGAGCACGGTGGCTCACATCTGCAATCCCAGCACTTTGGGAGACTGAGGTGGGCAGATCACCTGAGGTCAGGAGTTCGAGACCAGCCTGGCCAACATGGTGAAACCCCCCCCAGTCTCTTCTACAAATACAAAAATTAGCCAGGTGTAGTGGCACGCGCCTGTAATCCCAGCTACTTGGGAGGCTGAGGCAGGAGAATAGCTAGAACCTGGGACGCGGAGGCGGCAGTGAGCCGAGACTGCGCCATTGCACTCCAGCCTGGGCAACAGAGGGAGACTCTGTCTCAAAAAAAAAGAGAAAAAGAAAAAGAAAAGAAGGAAAGAGGGGAGGGGAGGGCAGGGGAGGGGAGGGGAGGGCAGGGGAGGGGAGGTTAAAAAGAAAAATACAAAAATCAGCCGGACGTGGCAGCGTGTGTCTGTAGTCCCAGCTACTTGGGAGACTGAAAAAGAAAAACGAAAAAAAAAAATTTAAGTTATTCAAAATATAAAGGTTAAAAGTTCCAAGATTTATTTGAGTACTTTTATGGTTTTGTTTTTGTTTTTGTTTTTTAGACAGAGTCTCCCTCTGTCACCCAGGCTGAAGTGCAGTGGGCGATCTCGGCTCACTGCAACCTCCGTCTCCCAGGTTCAAGCGATTCTCCTGCCTCAGCCTCTAGAGTAGCTGGGATTATAGGCACACGCCACCACGGCCGACTAATTTTTTTTATTTTTACGGTGCTGAGATTAAAGGCATGAGCCACTGCGCCCAGCCTAATTATTTTATTTTATAGCATGCTTTTATTTCCAGGAAGAGTCCAGGCTTCTCTTTTCCCAAAAGTTCCAGCAATAGTCCTATGTTGTCAAGGTTTATGCTTGAACCAATCACCGTGCCCAGGAAAACAGAATGAGTCTAGAGAGGAATGGTAGGGAAGGAGTGGCTGTCAGCCTCTTCCTAACCACGGGGACTAAGAATAAGGGAGGGTCTCCCGAAAGAAAATGGTAGTGCTGCTGGGCGCGATGGCTCACGCCTGTAAACCCAGCACTTCAGAAGGCCGAGGCTGGCGGATCACGAGGTCAGGAAATCGAGACCAGCCTGACCAACATGGTGAAACCTCGTCTCTACTAAAAATACAAAAAATAGACGGGCTTGGTGGCAGGCGCCTGTAATCGCGGCTACTCAGAAGGCTGAGGCAGGAGAATCGCTTGAACTCGGGAGGCTGAGGTTGCAGTGAGCCGAGATTGCGCCATCGCACTCCAGACTGGGTGACAGAGCGAGACGCTGTCAAAAAAGAGAAAAGAAAGAAAAAAAAAAGAAAAGAAAAGAAAAGAAAAGAATGAGGCCGGGCGCGGTGGCTCACGCCTGTAATCCCAGCTCTCAGGGAGGCAGAGGCGGGAGGATAGCTTGAGCCCAGGAGTTCGAGACCTGCCTGGGTAATATAGCGAGACCCCGTTCTCCACAAAAAGGAAAAAAAAAAAAAAAAAGACAAAAAAGAAAAGAAAAGAAAAGAAAAGAAAGAAAATGGTGGTGCTATTACCAGAAATAAAGGATGGATACTGAACTGGCAAAAACAGCAGATATCCACTATGATGGGAGAATCCCAAGACCCAAATCAGCTCAGGGAAAAGGCACTGAGCAGTTACCACAGGCCTAACACTCTGCTACCCTTCTCCCCTGACAGATAACTGGATTGTCTCAGTTAATTCTCTCAGCGATCCCATGAGATATTGTTGTGAACTGATCTGAGCCAATCTGTCCCTTTGGTGGGTATCAATAGCATTTCCCCACCGCCTGGTAGAAGTTGGAGATGCAGGAGAATTCTGCTGCACATACGAATATCTACCACAGAAAATTAGCAAGCAGGTTCAAAACGGTTCATGCAGCCTTGATGAAGTCCCTGAACCCTGCAGGAAAAGGTCACCTGAGGCAGATGCAGCAATCCCCCAGACACAAACTTGCTACTCACATAAAAAGTATGAGTGTGGCCGGGCGCGGTGTAATCCCAGCACTTTGGAAGGCCGAGGCAGGTGGATCACGAGGTCAGGAGTTCGAGACCAGCCTGGCCAACATGGTGAAACACCATCTCTACTAAAAATACAAAATTTAGGAGGGTGCAGGGGCTGGCACTTGTAATCCCAGCTACTCGGGAGGCTGAGGCAGGAGAATCGCTTGAACCAGGGAGGCGGAGGTTGCAGATCGCGCCACTGCACCCCAGCCTGGGCGACAGAACAAGACTCCATCTCAAAAAAAAAAAAAAAAAAAATTATGAGTGTGGATGAGGGAACTGAGGCAGAGAGAGGGCAAGTGACCTCCTGATAAGAGAAAAAAACGCACTGGGACCCCGGCAGGCAGTCTGGCTGCAGAGGTTATTCCTATAGTCCTGGCCCTGGGCTAGGGCTCACATAAGCGAGCTGAGATCTGGAAACCAGCAGCATCTAGTTTGAAAACAAGAGATGGATGAAGTGACCCGAGGAGTAGTGATCACCGGCACTTTTGGGGCAAGCAGAGGAGACAACCCAGTATTATGTCCCCAGTAACTGACACACTGCAGGTACTCTAAGTATTCACTGAATGAACGTAAAAGGGAACAACCAGAACAGTACAGTAGTAGGCAAACCAGGGGAACCACTGTTTCAAAACTAAGGGAGAAAAAAGTGCAAAAGAGGGGAGTGGGCCAAATGCGGTGGCTCATGCCTGTAATCCTAGCACTTTCGGAGGCCTAGTGGGGAGGATGGCTTGAGCCCAGGAATTTGGAACCAGCCTGGGCAACACAGTGAGACCCTGTCTCTATAGAAAATGTTAAAACTTAACCAGGTGTGGTGGTGCTCACATATAGTCCCAGCTATTTGGGAGGCTGAGGCAGGAGGATCATCCGAGCCTGGGAGTTCGAGGCTGCAGTGAGCTATGATCCCACCACTGCACACTACACTCTAGCCTGGGCAGCAGAGTGAGACTGTCTTAAAAAAAAAAAAAAAAAAAAGAGGGGGTGGTCAACATACCATATGCTGAAGAGAGGTCAAACTCAAACTCAAGTCTGAAAAGTGACTCTGGATTTGGGAAGCAGAAGTCATTGGTGATGATCAGTTTCTTGGGGGTGTACTGGTAGATTTTTAACAACCAACTCTCCAAAAACAAATGTATCCATGTATATACATAAGTGTATGATAAATTGTACTGGTATAAAGTATGGATAGCACAAAATTTACAAATAAAAAGGCCAGACGCGGTGGCTCACGCCTGTAATTCCAGCACTTTGGGAGGCCGATCACCTGAGGGCGATCATCAGGGCGGATCACCTGAGGTCAGGAGTTCGAGACCAGGCTGGCCCACATGGTGAAACCCAGTCTCTACTAAAAATAAAAAAAATAGCCAGGGATCGTGGCACCTGCCTATAATCCCAGCTACTTGGGAGGCTGAGGCAGGATAATCTCCTGAACTTGGGAGGCGGAGGTTACAGTGAGCCGAGATCAGTCCGGTGCACTCCAGCCCTGGGGACAGACCAAGACCCTGCCTCAAAAAAAAAAAAAAAAAAACCGTTCCTATTGAATGAGTATCATCCTAACGGGAACCATCCTGTGCACAAGATTACAGATTTTTACTGATGTGCAGTGTTTCCTGAGAAAGAGGTGAAGCGTCAAAGTATCACACGACAAAGAACAATGGGAATCCATTTGCACAATCCTACCTCCTAAGTTCCAGTAAGCAACAAATACAAGTCACAATTTTCAAAACCAGATAAATTTTGCGAGATCACAAAACAGCGAAATAAAAAAACTATTCCATGCACCGCATGATAACTACGTTAAGTAAACTTAACAATCAACATAACAGAAACCGGAGCGATCGTCAGGAAGAATCAGATAGGAGCAATCAGGGTGTTGCAAGTCCTGATTACGCAGAGACGTTAATCACGTTTCATGCATTCTCCAATCATCATGTTCTCATCCGCCCTCCAAAGGAGGAACAGGTAAGGATTATCCCACCTGACGATATTTGTTAATAGCCGACATTCCGCACTCAGTCAAAAAGATTCCGTTATCAGCTAGGGTGAGTTCACGACGCGTTGGTATAAGTAACCCTACTACTTAGCATCCTTCCAGTTGTATTGCCATATTTGCTTGCACATTTTTAAAAGAATTTTTTCATTCGGCTGCCGAAAAGGAATAAATTTCTTTTTCCCAGAATGCTCCGATCATTTACGTGCTGGACGTCGTAACTGTAAGCACTTTCTATTTACATATCTCCGCCCACTCCCTTCCGCCAGACAACTACCGTAATAACCAAAATAGAAGCGATACAAAGTATCTTACGGTCTGCAGGACTAGAAAATAACGTTGCTTCTTTTTTTTTCTTCAGTAGTTTCGCCATCTCAATTGTGCCCTGAAAACTGTATATATCTTAATCTTACTACAAAACATATTTTATTACAAACCACTAAATACAATGCGGATAATCCCAGACTCAAGACGTAATTATTCCAACACATATCCTCCAGCAGAAGCAGTTTCCGAGGGGAGGACCGAAGCCTATGCCTTCCTTCTTCCAGGAATACGAAGCGGCCCTTGCCCCTGTAGCCTTCGTCCTTAGGTTCCCGTCATGAAGGTGCTCAGAAAGGTTTCTTTTTCAGCCCAAAGACGGTGACGAATAAAGTCATTTCAGTGACAGCTGGAAGGGCACTACCGAGGCAAGTGGTAGATTCAGAAACCCTTTCAATATAAATACCCAAATCTCCAAACCAGAGACCCCACCCCTGAAAGTGTAGGACAGGTGGCATGGGGTAGGGAATGAAAATTCAAAAGACTACAGGATGTTAAGTGGATCTGGTATCTCACACATAGAGGAAAGGGCTGGGTGGGGGAAAAACCCTCAGGTTTAGGGTCAGCCTTCCTCCCTCATTCCCGAATATTGGATGCTACCACACCTGCAGAAGACAAAAATGTACCAATACGTAGTGCACTCCCAACGCTCGAATATGAAGAAGGACAGGGCCACGGATGCACTACAGTGAGCCCCAATGGCTTGGGAAGGCACCAGAGTTAAGGAAAGTCTTTGGATCGACAGATAGTGAGGGGTCAGAAAAGGCCAAAGGCCAGTGGTGGGGTTGGCATCTGCATTCAGGTTCATCGCTTGCTCCCTCACCATATTGCAAGGGCTAGAGTCAGCATCCCCGACTTCTGAATTTTAGGACAGTCATGTGAGGAGAGACCAGAGTGACTGCGCAGATGGGATCTCAGGCTACCCTACCCCATATCTAGGGGCCAGCCTGGATCCTTCAGATGAGAGGTAAGAGTAGGCTCTCCTGCTATGCCACACAGGAGTGCTGACAGCGACTTGATATGCGCTGGAATCAGCCTCCAGTGTCCTGGTCCTCCTGGTCCACAATTCTCTGACCCATGTGCCTGGCTTCCGTTGCCTCTTCTGAGTTCCCAATGTGCTTTATATCTTTCGTTTTTTGCCAGAGTCTTGCTCTGTCGCCCAGGCTGGAGTGCAGTGGCACGATCTCAGCTCACTGCAACCTCTGCCTCCTGGGTTCAAGCAATTCTCCTTCCTCAGCCTCCTGAGTAGCTGGGATTACAGGAGTGCACCGCCACGCCCGACTAATTTCTGTATTTTTAGTACAGACAGGGTTTCACTATGTTGGTCAGGCTGGTCTTGAACTCCTGACCTCAGGTGATCCACTTGCCTCGGTCTCCCAAAGTGCTGGCATTACAGGCGTGAGCCATCGCACCCTGCCTGTGCTTTCTATCTTTACACACTCCCATAGCACAGTGCTTATCACACTGAATTACAGATGTGTATCTACCTCCTCCTCATGGTTAAAAAAAAAAAAAAAGTGGAGTTTTTATTATTACTATTTATTTTGTAGACACGGGGTCTAACTATGTTGCCTCCTGCGCGGGCCTCCCACAGTGCTGGGATTACAGACGTGAGCCAACGTGCCTGGCCAAAAACTGTATTTTACTCTCATTTCGGAATTTTAAGTGCCTAGTAAACAGCAGGATTTAGCACATGGTTGAAGATCTTTGAACTGGAGAGACTGGCTACAGCAAACACTATTGTGTCAAGTGGCTGAAGGGAGTCCTGATAGAAATGGGTCGTGTGGGAAAGGTGGGCAGGCAGAAAGGATACAGATGAGGCTCTGGGTGCTGTTGAACATGGAGACTCCTGAGAGGAAACCGGCCAGCTCCACTGCAAAGAGGCCCAGGGTGACAGAAAGCGCGGCCACCAGCCTGCAGAGAGGAAGTGGACTGGCCCAGGCCTTTGGACTTCTTCTAAGACCCCTCCACTCCCACCACCTCTTCGTTCTGGCCACCCCGTCCCAAGAGCTCACTGAATGTCCTGCTTGTCATACTCCTCGGGGGTGAACCTGAGAGGCAGGCAGGCCTGAATGTTGCTGTCCTGGGAGCAGGGCAGAGACGAAGAGAAGTGAAAAAGGGGCAGGCTGCTGGGCAGGCCTGGGGGCGGCGGAACACGAGAAAACCCAAGTGGGTAAGACACTGGGAGAGGGGCAGGGTGGGGCGGGGACGACTCCGAGATGGGAATGGGGGCGGACGGAGGGCAGCCGTGGGTCTTACCCGGGACCAGAATAAGGTGATGACGACCACCAGATGCGCCAGGAGCGTCAGGAAGCGAGAGGGCACAAGCCCTGAGACCCGGCCCATGGCCCTTGGGAACAAGAGCTGCGGTCTCTGAGGCTGGAAGTTCAGAGACTGCGACTCCCGAAGTCCACCAGCAAGCGGACAAATCTAGACGAACTCCTCCTTTCCGCCAGCTCAGGCACCGCCCAGTTGCCTTGGTAACCGCGTACGCGGGCGTGCTGCCGCGTTCTCGGAAAACCTCGCGAGAGCAGTACATTCTCTATCTGCTGTGGGTCTTTCAGGGCTAACTCAGGTCAGGGGTACCCGAAGGAGCTTCTAACCCAATGGCTGGGTACCCGTGCGCAGCCAGGCCCTTTGTTTCTCAGAGGGTGAGGGGTGGCACAGCCCCGCAGCCCCCGATCTGCCCACGCAGGGCCGACGAACGGAAACCCACCCTGGCCTAGCCTGGGGACACCTCTGCTTCCGCGGTTGCCCACGCCGGGAGCGGCCCCCAGCCCCAGCTACGCTGCCCAGTTGTGGATCACTTGAGATCACTCCCACCGCCACGCCGGGCTGAGGTCCCCGCCATGCCAAAGACTCACACCCACTCCCCTTCCCCTTCTCCTCATGCCTTTAACTTCCCACCAAGCTGGGCCTGAGAAACAAGGGATCCGAACGTGGAGAGGCCGGTGTTCCTGGACTGCTCGGCAGTTACAGATTGTCACAGAGCCCCTGGTTGTCTGAGGACGCTAGGCCTGAACCTTCCTTGAGGAAGACTGATTTCTTTCAGACTACTTTGCTCAGTTTGGTGAAGGATTTGCAGAGTGCAAAAAGTGGTCAGCGTCCTTAAACTAGCGTGGGAATAAGAGCAAAGCAAGGTGGCTGGAAAGGTGGGAGTGGACGAAGGGAATGGTACAGTCCCTGCGTCTCTGGGAGGCTTGGAGCCTACGGGAAGGGAAACTCAACTTAGATTTCTTTATCTCTTGGAGGTGCTGGACCTCCGACATTGCCCAGCTACAGTCCAAGAAGCTCTTATCACCGGCGACGTCATGACCTTTGGGCCTCAGCGCAGGTCCCTGCAGATCTGAAAGTTCTCTAATTGCTCAGTCAAGTCCCATCCTCAAGGAAACTCCTGGCCCATTTCCCAGGAGAACAATCTCTTCCTACTTCCCACTCGACATCTCAGTGCCTTTAGCCAGACTAAAGTACAAGCCCAAGAGGCATTTCTCATTCCTTCAACAAATATTTTTATATATTTATTTATTACCTAGTAATAGTATTCTAGTCAGGGAGATCAACAACAGACATGCAAACAAATAAATCCGTAAGATAATAGGTGCTACAAACAGGGATACGCGGGCCAGGCACAGTGGCTCACGCCTGTAATCCCAGCGCTTTGGGAGGCCGAGGAGGGCGGATCATCTGAGGTCAGGAGTTCGAGACAAGCCTGACCAACATGCTGAAACCCCATCTCCACTAAAAATACAAAATTAGCCGGATGTGGTGGCGCGTGCCTGTAATCCCAGCTACTCGATTACTACTACTCGATTAGCTACTAAGGCAGTGGAATCGCTTGAACCCGGGAGGTGGAGGTTGCAGTGAGCCGTGCCATTGCACTCCAGCCTCTGCAACAAGAGCGCAACTCCGTCTCAAAAAAAAAAAAAAAAAGGAAACGCTAGAATTATAATTCTATAAAAGTAGGGCATTTATAATTCTATAAAAATAGGGCATTTATTCTTAAACTTTATTTTAGAAACTTTGGCCAGAAATTGACCGGGAGTGGTGGTTCGCGCATGTAATCCCCGCACTTTGGGAGACCGAGGCAGGGAGATCACCTGAGAGCAGGAGTTTCAGACCAGCCTGGCCAACATGGTGAAACCCCATCTCTACTGGGAAAAAAAAAAAAAAAAAAAAAAAAAAACCAGGTATGGTGGCGCCCGCCTGTAATCCCAGCTTTTTTTTTTTTTTTTTTTTTGAGACGGAGTCTCGCGCTGTGTCACCCAGGCTGGAGTGCAGTGGCGCGATCTCGGCTCACTGCAAGCTCCGCCTCCCAGGTTCAGGCCATTCTCCTGCCTCAGCCTCCGAGTAGCTGGGACTACAGGCGCCCGCCACCACGCCCGGCTAGTTTTTTGTATTTTTAGTAGAGACGGGGTTTCACCATGTTAGCCAGGATGGTCTCGATCTTCTGACCTCGTGATCCGCCCGCCTCGGCCTCCCAAAGTGCTGGGATTACAGGCTTGAGCCACCGCGCCCGGCCCAATCCCAGCTATTCAGGAGGCTGAGGGAAGGAGAATTGCTTGAACTCGGGAGGCGGAGGTTGCAGTGAGCCAAGATCGTGCCACTGCACTCCCGCCTGGGAAACAGAGCAAGACTTAGTCTCAAAAAAACAAAAGGAAGAAAAAGAAAATGCATTCTGGGACCAGAGGCGAAAGCTCATGCCTGTAATCCCAGCACTTTAGGAGGCCAAGGCGGAATTATTCCTTGAACCCAAGAGTCTGAAGCCAGTCTGAGCAACATAGTGAGACACCTCTCTCTAATAAAACAATAATAAAGGCCTGGAGTGGTGGCTCACGCCTGTAATCCCAGCACTTTGGGAGGCAGAGGCGGGCAGGTCACCTGAGGTCAGGAGTTTGAGACCAGCGTGACCAACATGGTGAAACCCCGTCTCTATTAAAATACAAAAAATTGGCTAGGCGTGGTGAGTGCAGTGTCTGTATTCCCAGCAGCTTCTCACGAGGAGCTGAGCAGGGGAATCACATCTGAACCCAGGAGGCGGATGTTGCAATGAGCCGAGATCTTGTCACTGCACTCCAACCTGGACGACAGAGCGAGACTACATCTCAAAAAATATATATATGTATTTATATATATATTTATACATATTTATATATTTTAATATATTTAAATATATATTTTTATATATACACACACACACACATATACATTCAGATATATCTTTTTTTTTTTTTTTTTTTTTTTGAGGCGAGGTCACCAGCTCTGTCGCTCCCGGGCTGGAGTGCAGTGGCCAGATCTCAGCTCACTGCAGCTCCGCCCCGGGTTTCACGCCATTCTCCTGCCTCAGCCTCCCGAGTAGCTGGGACTACCTGGGCGCCGCCCGCCTCCGCCGGCCCGGATTTTTTTTTTTTGTATTTTTGAGTAGAGGCGGGGTTTCACCGTGTTAAGCCAGGATGGTCTCGATCTCTGACCTCGTGATCCGCCCGTCTCGGCCTCCCAAAGTGCTGGGATTACAGGCTTGAGCCACCGCGCCCGGCCCAGATATATCTTTTTAATGAAGTTTTAGGCTGGGCACAGTGACTCATGCCTGTAATCCCAGCACTTTGGGAAGCCAAGGCGGGTGGATCACCTAAGGTCAGGAGTTCAAGACCAGCCTAGCCAACATGGAGAAACCCCATCTCTACTAAAAATACAAAACTTAGCTGGGCGTCGTGGCACACACCTGTAGTCCCAGCTATTTGGGAGGCTGAGGCAAGAGAATCTCTTGAACCCACGAGGTGGAGGTTGCAGTGAGCTGAGATCGCACCACTGTACTCCACCCTGGGTGACAGAGTGAGATTCTGTCTTTAAAAAAAAAAAAGTTTTAAACAATAAACATTAATATTTTCTGAGTCTTATATAGTATTATCATTAAGACATGAAATTGAGGAAAAAAAGGAATGATTTATAGGATTGAGAGTCCCTAAAGTGTTGAACTCCTATATATTGAAACTATGTGATGACATTTTCATATAAATCATCTCTTTAAAAGACAGCACAGCCTTTTCTTCATATTGGAGACAATGTAATCACCAAAACTTGCTTTTATTCCCATGAAATAAAAGATTGTGATTTTTCTAGACTTTACTGAGGAGTTATTATTATTATGTTTTTTTTTTTTTTTTAAAGAGCTTCAACAAAGTGTCTCTCTGTTTCTGTTTTTTTAGACAGGGTCTCACTCTGTCACTCAGGCTGGAGTGCAGTGGTATGATCATGACTACAGTGACCCTCGACCTCCCGGGCTCAGGTGATCCTCCTGTCTCAGCCTCTGGAGTAGCTGGGACTACAGACACGTGCCACCATGCCCAGCTAAGTTTTGTATTTTTAGTAGAGACCGGGTTTCACTGTGTTGGCCAGGATGGTCTCCATCTCTTGGCCTTGTGATCTGCCCGCCTCAGTCTCCAGCACCCAAAGTGCTGGGATTACAAGCGTGAGCCACCATGCCCAGCCTTTTTTTTTTTTTTTTTTGAAACGGAGCTTTTACCTTTGTCACCCAGGCTGGAATGCAATGGCATGATCTCGGCTCACTGCAGTTTCCGCCTTGCAGGTTGGGGCGATGCTTCTGCCTCAGCCTCCCTAATAGCTGGGATTACAGGTGCCCACAACCATGCCCAGCTAATTTTTGTATTTTTAGTAGAGACGGGGTTTCACCATGTTGGCCAGGCTGTTCTCAAACTTCTGACTTCTGACTTTAGGTGATCCACCCGCCTTGGCCTCCCAAAGTGCTGGGATTACAGGCGTGAGCCACCATGCCCGGCCGGTTCTTTTCTTAACTGTTGGACCCCGTCAAAGTTCTGAAGATAGTTTCAAATCTCCCTGCTCTCAGGATGGACAAGGAAACCTATCAAGTTTTCTCCTTTGAAATGATCCCCATTGCATTTGATTCCTAAAATGAGTGATAGTAATGACACCTAATTTACAATGAGAGATGAGCTTCCTGTATTCTCCAATGCAGAAATTACAGCATAGCAAGCATTCAAACGTTCTTAGGAGACAGGATAAAAAGACTGAAGGTTTGGCCGGGCGCGGTGGCTCAAGCCTGTAATCCCAGCACTTTGGGAGGCCGAGACGGGCGGATCACGAGGTCAGGAGATCGAGACCATCCTGGCTGACACGGTGAAACCCCGTCTCTACTAAAAAAATACAAAAAACTAGCCGGGCGAGGTGGCGGGCGCCTGTAGTCCCAGCTACTCGGGAGGCTGAGGCAGGAGAATGGCGTGAACCCGGGAGGCGGAGCTTGCAGTGAGCTGAGATCCGGCCACTGCACTCCAGCCTGGGTGACAGAGCGAGACTCCGTCTCAATAAAAAAAAAAAAAAAAAAAAGACTGAAGGTTCAGCCTAGGCAACATGGCGAAACCCCATCTCTACAAAAAAGTACAAAAAATTAGCCAAACACAGTGGTGGACAACTGTAGTTCCAGCTGCTTGGGAGGCTGAGGTGGGAGGATCACCTGAACCCAGGAAGTAGAGGCTACAGCGAGCCGTGATCACACCACTGCACTACAGCCTGAGCAACAGGAGTGAGACCTGTCTCAAAAAAAAAAAAAAAACAGAAGAACTCTTCATGCTTTTCTTCCCTGTCTGTAACTTACATGCATTTTTTACCTAGACCTTCAGAGGTGAGCTCCCTTAGTGAGGGGTTCATCAAATATAAGTGTTCACAGATTAAAGAAGTTGTCATAGGCCAAAAGTGAGGAAAATCCAGGACCTGCTTTTGCAAGGTTTTCCGAGGTCGCTGAATAGAAGGAAGTGAAAGAGTCAGCAAAGTGAAGATCTAGGAAAAGAGCATTTCAGACAGAGGACACGGCAAGTGCAAAGATGGTGAGAACAAGCCAAGTGTGTTTGTTGAACAGTAAGGAAGCCAGCATTTCAGAAGCCTAGTGATGGAAGGGGAATAAAAGATCAGTGTGAGGTTGGTTAGGTAAACAGCAGAGTCCAGATGAAGTCAGGCCTTGCAGCTACAGGGAGGGACATGGTCAGGTCGGTGTTCTAGATCATGACTCTAGTTGCAACATGGATGATGGATTTTAAGCAAATTTTATTTTTATTTATATATATTTTTTCATTTATTTGTCTTTGTTTTAAGCAGATTTTAAACAGAACGCTAATGAAGAAGCCATATAATTATCCAGAAGAGACAGGATGAGGCTTGGACCAAGTAGGTGGAGGGTATCAAAAGATATTTAGAAGATAAAGGAAGTTTGGACTTGGCGCTGTGGGTGAGTGGGGAAAAGGGAGGGTCAGGATGACTGTTAGATTATGGGGGCTCTGACAGCTGGAGGTTTGGGACATTCTGCTTATAATAGGCCTTCTGGGCTGGGCGCAGTGGCTCACACCTGTATTCCTAGCACTTTGGGAGACTGAGGCAGCCGGATCACGAGGTCAAGAGATCAAGACCATCCTGGCCAAAATGATGAAACCCCATCTCTACTAAAAATACAAAAATTACCCGGGCGTGGTGGTGCGCGCCTGTAGTCCCAGCTACCCAGTTACTCCGGAGGCTGAGGCAGGAGAATTGCTTGAACCCGGGAGCTAGAGGTTGCTGGGAGCCGAGATGGCACCACTGAACTCCAGCCTGGTGACACAGCAAGACTCTGTCTCAAAAAAATATATAAAAAATTTAAAAAATAGGCCTTCTGAATAGAGGACTTACTATATAAGTAACAACGGGGTAGTCACATTTCATGTCCTGAATTGATAAACAGTGAGTAGCCTGTCCTGTCATTTTCCATGACCTTGATTCACAGAAGCCTGCCCTACAGAGACGCTATTTCTAGCCTGCTCACAAAACTGGTATTTAGAGCCAGCCAGTGGCCATAGGAGGTACTGCTGGTGACGAGGTGTCCCCCAAGTGACTACTCACTCCAAGACTGGGACCTGCAAGTACTAAGATTTGAACTCTTAATAAAAGGAGTTAAAAATTGTTTTTTTTATCATGGACAAATTCAAACATGAAAAAATAAAGAAAATACCCCAGTGCGGTGGCTCACGCCTGTAATCTCAGGACTTTGGGAGGCCGAGGCGGGCGGATCACGAGGTCAGGAGTTTGAGACCAGCCTGGCCAACATGGTGAAACCCAGTCTCTACTAAAAATACAAATATTAGCTGCGTGGTGGCAGGTGCCTGTAATCCCAGCTACTCGGGAGGCTGAGGCAGGAGAATCATTTGAACCTGAGAGGCGGAGGTTGCAGTGAGCTGAGATGGTGCTATTGCACTCCAGCCTGGGTGACAGGGCAAGACTCCTTCAAAAAGAGGGGAGGAGGCCGGGCGCGGTGGCTCAAGCCTGTAATCCGGGGAGGGAGGACGGAGGGGGAGGGGGATAACGAACCCCTCTATTCTGCTTCAACAATTATCAACACATGACCAACCTTGTTTCAGGTATACCCTCCCTTATAGCCCACACCTGGTTATTTTGAAGCAAATCCTAGACATTATCAAACAGTTCAAATTGCCCAAATGTCTCCTACATACTTTTTTCTTTTACAGTTTGTTTGAATCTGGGTCCAAATAAAGTCCACACACTGCACCTGGTTGTCACGTCTCTATTCATCTTGAGTCCTGCCTCCTCCCTACCCCCTCACCTCCCTTCTCCTTCTTTTCTTTTCTTGCAATTTATCAGTTGAAGGCATAGAGCCATTTCTGGGCCTTATTCTTGTGATGTCATTTAACACGTTACTCCATGCCTTGTATGTCCTGTAAACTGGTTCTTAGATCCAGTGGTTGGTTAGTGTCATGTTCAGTTTTCTGGTAAAAATACATCATGAGTGGCAGTTTGTCCTTCCCATTCCATTGCATCAGGACGTCTGCTTTTCCCTCTTTTTCTGGTGTTAAGGCTGAACATTGGGTTCAGGTGTAGTCAGACTAGGTAACAATTATAAAATTCCCCATCAGTTTTTCACCTGATGGTTTAGTTGATCATCACTGCCTAGCTCCATTATTTCATTAGGAGTTGCAAAATTGGGATGTCCTAATTCTACCATTCTGCAGTAAGAACTTGCTGTCATCAATTTGTTTACCATGAGATACAGGTCATACAGGAAAGGCAGGATAAATGTGTGGGTTTTTTCTTATTATTTACCAGTTTTCAGAAAAATGAATTGATTCTCTAGCATCTTGCAAAAGTAGTTGTTTTTAATATCATTGTGAACTTGGACATTTTAACATCTTTTGTGTATTTCAATCCATTGCAGTTATTCTTTTTGATGTTCAAATTGTCCCAATTTTGGTCAGTGGGAGCTTCTTCTGGTTGGTGCCTAAACTTTTTTTGTTTTGTTTTGTTTTTTGTTGTTGTTGAGATGGAGTTTCACTCTTGTTACTCAGGCTGGAGTGCAATGGCGCGATCTCTGCTAACCACAACCTCCGCCTCCCAGGTTCAAGCGATTCTCCTGCCTCAGGCTCCTGAGTAGCTGAAATTACAGGCATGCGCCACCACACCCGGCTAATTTTGTATTTTTAGTAGAAACGGGGTTTCTCCATGTTGATCATGGCTGGTTCGAACCCCGAACGTCCTGATCCGCCCGCCTCGGCCTCCCAAAGTGCTGGGATTACAGGCATGAGCCAGCGGGCTAGTCTCCTCCTCTTCCTCCTCCAGACAGAGCGAGACTCCATCTCAAAAAACAAACAAACAAACAAACAAACAAAAAAAACACGATTCTCTGACTATTTGGGAGGCAGGGAAATTAGAGAGGAGTCCGCTACAATAATCCAGCAAGAGAGGCTGAGGGGTTGTCCGTGGGATGGGGAAGGACGATTGACAGGGGGATAATTGAGGAAATAGAATTGACAGGATGTGGTGACTGGAAGTAAGACGGAAGGGGGAGGGAAGAATCAAGGATGCATCCCCCAGCCTGGGCCTGGCCACTCTCTGGGAGTGCAGAAAGACGGGAAGGAAGTATGGCAGGGTCAAGTGAAGGTATCAGGAGGCACTACACATCAGAGTCCAGAGGTGGGAGCGAGATTCAGGAGCCCTCAGCACGCAGGAAATAGCTGAATCCGTGGAACATGTGTAGCAGGAGGAGAGAAAACCTTACCCGAGGAAAACCAGGATTTACAGGGAGAACAGAAAAAGGAGACTGGAGATGGGCGAGGTGGCACAAGCCTGTAATCCCAGCACTTTGGGAGGCCAAGGCGGGTGGATCATCTGAGGTCAGGAGTTCAAGACTAGTCTCTCCAACTTGGTGAAACCCCGTCTCTACTAAAAAAAAAAAAAAAAAAAAAAAGAAAGAAAGAAAGAAAAAAAATTAAACTAGCCGGCACCACGCCTGTAATCCCAGCCAGCTACTCGGAGGTTGAGGAAAGAAAATCACTTGAACCTGGGAGGTGGAAGTTGCCGCGAGCCAAGAATGCGCCATAGCACTCCAGCCTGGGCGACAGACTGAGACTCCGTTTCAAAAAAATTTTAAAAAGAAAAAGAGACTGGAGCGGGGAGCCATTTAGGAAGGGCCAGCAAACTAGTGTCAAGACAACCATGGGAAATGAGGCTCATGGAGAAGACGTTGCCTGGAGTCGGTTAAGGTCAGGCCTGAGAATGCCTGTGGGCGTTGACATCTCTGTGGTCACTGATAACTTTTGAAAGAGCCACTGTGTAGAAATTTGGCTTGGATGGGAAGGAATGAGATACAGGCATGACCTCTTGTGGCATCTCAGCCTGTTGAACTCCTTTCATTGTTCAAGAAACATAGGCGGGCGAGGTGGTTCACGCCTGTAATCCCAGCACTTTGCGGAGCTGAGGCGGGCGGATCACGAGGTCAGGAGTTGAAGACCGGCCTGGCCAACATGGTGAAACCCTGTCTCCACTAAAAATACAAAAATTATAGCCGGGCGCAGTGGCGGGCGCCTGTAATCCTAGGTACTTGGGAGGCTGAGGCAGAGTTGCTTGAATCCGGGAAGCGGAGGTTGCAGTGAGCCGAGGTCGCGCCGCTGCACTCCAGCCTGGACGACAGAGAAAGACTCCGTCGCAGAAGGAAGGAAGGAAGGGAGAAAGAGAGGGAGGGTGGGAAAGAAAGGGAGGAAGGGAGGAAGGGAGGGAGGAAGGGAGGGAGGGAGGGAAGGGAGAGAAGGAAGGAGAGAGAAAGAAGAGAGAGAGAGAGAAAAAAACAATTGAGACCTCTTTCAGCTCCATCGCAGAAAGAAAGAAAGAGAAAGAAGGAAAAGAAAGAAAAGAAAAGAAAAGAAAAAACAATTGAGGCCTCTTTCAGCTCCAGGTGTCTCCCTTCAGAAGTTCCCAATTTTGTCTCGCCCGGGGAGCTTAAAAAAAATGCGGATGTTGGCCGGGTATGGTGGCTCACGCCTGTAATCCCAGCACTATGGGAGGCCGAGCCGGGGGGATCACCTGACATCGGGAGTTCGAGACCAGCCTGACCAACATGGAGAAACCCCGTCTCTACTAAAAATACAAAATTAGCCGGGCGTGGTGGTGCATGCCTGTAATCCCAGCTACTCGCGAGACTGAGGCAGGAGAATCCCTTGAACCTGGAAGGCGGAGGTTGCGGTGAGCCGAGATTGCGCCATTGCACTCCAGCCTGGGAAACAAGAGCGAAATTTCGTCTCAAAAAAAAAAAAAAAAAAAAAAAAAAAAAAAGAAATAATGATGTTTGTGGTGGTCAAAATTAGAACAGAGATTGCCTCTGGGAAGGGAGGAGTGGGGATCCGTAGAAAAGGGACATGTAAGAACCTTGAGCAAGGGAAATGTCCTATATGTTTTTAAAGAGTTGTGATTTGCGCAGGTGTATGTATTTGTCAAAACTCATAAAATTATAGACAATATGTGCCCTCAAACAGCTGAAATATCGATATTTTTCGAAAGTTTTACATCTCGATGCCAGAGCTCTTCCCTGGACCGTTTAAATCAGAACCTCCGAACCGGGGGGTTGTGCATGGGTACATTCAAAGGCTCCGCAGGCGATTGTAAAAGTGCAGCAGGGGAGGAGACGCGCTGCTGGGGGAGCAAGTCTCTCACCCCTTCAGGTGCCCTAGGCTCTGGCACTGCTCCATCACTTTCCTTCTGGTTCAAATCCTTCCATCTGTTTGTAGACAGGTCGACCCGGGCTGGGCTGTAAGTAGCTCGGGACTCTCTATCTGGGCGTTGGCAGGACGGTGGGGGCCAGGAGGGACAGACCGCTGAGCCTGGATTCCATAGTCACTGCCCTGGGGTGCCACCCGCCCGACTTGCCCTACAGGGCCGCTCGGCGAGCGCAGATACGATCCCGCAGCTGTTCTGAGGGACAGGAATGCCCTAGGTGCCCATTCATGCCTCGATCAATGACCCCGGCCTCCTGGGGGCACAGTGGTCATGGGGAGAACTGAGCTGCCAAATGGCCGGCCGACCTCGTGGCGCAACGGTAGCGCGTCTGACTCCAGATCAGAAGGTTGCGTGTTCAAATCACGTCGGGGTCAGCGAATGCTTTTCTTCTACTTTTATTAACTCCCCTTAATTTAAACTACGGTCGAGCTTCAGCGTTCAGGTCATTGAAGAATCAATATCCTCTTGGGTCCTGAAGGGGAGGGGTTTCTGGCACGAATTTCCGAGGCCACCCCGTCTGGGCAGCCCAGCCTCGCGGGGGTTTTTGCGATGGATCCGGGTACCATAATTCTGGGCGGATAACGCGCCTCCTCAGGACAGGAGCAGTTCTAGACCTCTCAGCAGAGAGAGGAGGTTCGGACGATCACGCATGGGAGAAATCGGTCTACGATCTGTGAGTCCTCTTTCCAGTGCTGAGCTGGTTCCTTCAAAATGCGCAGCCTTCGCGACAGAGGCGAACCCCACTTGCGGGAAGTTCAGGTCCCAGAGATGTGAGATGCGGAGGGCTGTCTGTACACCAAGAACTATCCGAAGACGAGGTGGCCGAGTGGTTAAGGCGATGGACTGCTAATCCATTGTGCTCTGCACGCGTGGGTTCGAATCCCATCCTCGTCGGCTATGGAAGCCCTGTGGTCTGAGCTCAAGTTTTGTAACACCAAAGTAGGATTTCTCTTGTTACCCCGAGTCACTCCATTCGGTTTTCGTGTCTTTCCCAGCTGCTTCCATCCTTTCCGCATTTTCCAAGGCGGCCGACTTTTTGTGACATTTTTGTATTCATGCTCAGCAATTGAGCTGACCTGGCCAAGGAAATAAGATCCCAGGCGCCTTTCCGGCGGCGCCGTGGCTTAGTTGGTTAAAGCGCCTGTCTAGTAAACAGGAGATCCTGGGTTCGAATCCCAGCGGTGCCTAAGTGTTTCCCCACGCTTTTGCCAACATTAAACATTGCGAGGAGACTTGCAGAGCCTCATAATTTCCAGCCTGTATGGTTTATTCACATAATCATCTGTCTTCTCTCGGTGCATCTGCGACACGCTGTTGGGAATTTTGCTCTTCGTGCACAGTGTACTTGCGCCTCGACCTGCAACTACCCCAGTCGCATCATCTGTACTTGTCAGTACTGTGACTTGTTACTCGTCTAGGTGCTGAGTCAGTTTTTGTATTCTGTTTTCATTTCTGACAAAGAAGTCCCACAACTAAAGGTTTATCACGAGAGGACTGAACAGTATTGTAACTAAATAACTTTATTTCAAGCCGTTGTTAACAGCTGGCCGGTTAGCTCAGTTGGTTAGAGCGTGGTGCTAATAACGCCAAGGTCGCGGGTTCGATCCCCGTACGGGCCATAGCTGAAACTTTTCAAAAGCGGCATTCCGCAGTCTGTTTTAGAGCCAAACAACATCACTGGTGAAAACCAGCGAAACATTTCCAATCCCAGAAGAGGAAGTGTTTTGGAGCACATTCTAAATGTGGGTGTGTCTTGAGAGGAAGGGATTGAGAGAAACCCGGGTTGTTTCATGATCTTTGCTTCTGCATCTTAATGGCCATAATATATGGCTCCTGAACTTACTGTGTGAATTGTAAACAAAAGGCTTTGGGACTAATTTGTCTCAAACCACGTGACACTGATCTGCAGAGTGTGGGAATGGTCAGGAATGGAGCTGACAAGTGTTCCCAGTCTTCCTCCAGAGGTAAGATGTCCGTCCAATCCACCCAGTCCCTGCCTATTCATCAGGACCTGAGAAGACAATTTCCTCCCCTTCTCTTCTAGAGCACTTTGTTTTTACTTTTCTGTGGTTACTGGATCTCTGGGCCCCTGTGAGTGATGATCTGTGTCCTCACATTTCCCCTCAGACCAGATGCTTGAGAGCAGGAACCATATCCTTCCCCACGGAGCCTGAGACACCCCCACCCCCACCCCACTTCCAGCACCAGCCCCAAGGGAGCTGCGTGAACAACACCGACCCTCATTCCCATTGCTTTGGCTTATTAATCACTGCAACCCCACACAGACTCAGCCTCAGCCTTCGCAGCAGCAGCACTTTAATTCCACAAAATCTCAGAAAGCCAAAACTGATGAGAACACTCCACAACAGGTGGGCTTCAAAACCAGCAACATTCTACCTGAACCCTGAGAGCAGTGAGACGCCTCCCACCTCACCCCCCTCCGCCGTGCAACCCATTCCTCCTAGCTGCACCCCGGTTCTGGCTGGGGAAGTGGTATGGTAGAGGGCCAGAGGGCAGAAGCAGAAGGCTATCCATCCGCAGGGGTGCATCCTTGCCTGCGGTGTGTTTGGCCAAGGACAGCTCAAGCTCCCACAGCCCCTGGCACCTGAGATGTGGCCACTGAAGTCAGGATAGCCACAGTGGGGGCTGGGGCTTCCTCTGTCCCTTTCTCCTGATTACATGTGGGAGTCACGTCCTCACCTTGAAGCAGACCTAAAGCCCTGTGTTCCCAGGGCTGGTGCTCTAGCTAGGGAGGAGAGTTGGGAAGAACAGGGTAGCTACAGATGGCCAACTGTATAAAAGCAGAGCAACATCCCTTCCCACCAGGAAAGCCGTTACAACTTCCCCATATACACCAGCCTAAGGCCCAGCGAGTGGGCGCGGGCCAGCTGAACGCATCTGGAAGAGCCTCCAACACACAGGCTTCCCCTCAGTGGGCACTTCCCACCAGGACTCCCTGAAGAGTCCTTAGGGTCCTGCTGGGCCCTGCCCTGGCCAGGCCCGGCCTCTCCTGTCCTCCTGGTCACTTGCACAGGGCCTCCAACACCTCCAGAGTACGTCGGATATCCCGGACTTGGCGAGCCAGCCCCTGAACCGGCTGCAGAGCCCGCTCCAGCTCCTCGCAGCGCGCCAGCAGGGTGTACATGCCCTTGATGCTCATGTCCACGGCTTCACCTAAGGAGTCCACAGCGTCGCGGTAGGTCTGGATGCAGCCCACGCTGAGCGCCGTCAGCTCCTGCACCGCGCCACCCAGACCGCGAAGCAGACGGTCCACCCGGCCTCCCAGCTCCCGACTCAACCGCTCCAGATCCCGCAGCACCTCGGGGTCGATGGGGGGAATGGCTGGTGTGGGTGTGGGTGTGGGTGCAGGCGCTGGGCAGGGCCGCGCAGGGGCAGAAGGCGGGGGTGGAGGGGCGCCGCTCAGACGGATCTTGAGTTGCAGGTTGTTGGCGACAAAGTGGGTGAGGTCGCCGTGGCGGCTCACTGTGCCCTCGAGCTCCAGGGGACTGGAGATGGTGGCGCGGCGTCCGCCGCCCGCGCCGGACTCGGCACTCCCTGAGGACCCGGCGCCACCGCACGCCTCGCTCAGCCCGTCCAGGCTGCGGCTGTCCTGAAGGCGGCTGGAGAACGAGCGGCTGGCTCTGCCGCCCGCGGCCGCCTCCTCGTCGTTGTCTTCTTCCTCCTGCTGCTCAACATCCATCCCGCCGCCTGGTCCCCCTCGACGGCAGTCCCTCCCGGAGGCGGGCTTGCCCTCGGGTGGCGCTGGGTCCTTGTGCCGGAAGGACGGGGACGGTTCGTGCTCTGCACCCGGCGCCCCACTGAGGCTCCCGGCCCCAGACGGCGTCCCTTGAGGGCCGGGCTCTTTCTCGAGAGCCTCCCGTTCCGGCCGGTGGACGACGCCGCAGCTTGACGTCTTCGGGGACGTCCTGGGGTGGCGGTTCGCGCCCCCAACGTTCTCGGCCTCTTCCTCCCCGGACACCCGGAGGCCTGAGGGCGACTCAGAGGACGTTCGGCCCGATCCGCCGCCGAAGATTGCGGCCTGCTGTTCCGCTACAGCCAGAAGGTCCGTCTCGGGCCCGGGCCGCCCCCGAGACGACTCCATACTGCAGGTGGGGGCCGCAGCCGAGGAATTGGTTCGCCCCGGCTCCGGAGGCGGTGGCTGCGCCTTTAAGGGGCGTTGGTAGAGGCGCGCCGATTGGTAGCGGCTGACAATGGTAAGGACAGGAAAAGCATTTTGATTGGTCGTGGCGACCAGGAAGTCCCGGAAGAAGAGCTGTTACTGCACAGCGGAACACACGTGAACGCCGGCTGGGTGGAGAGAAGGAGGTGACAGCTGCTCCCGTCACCCCGCCCTTTCTGAAAGCTGATGGGCCAGATCTTAAAGACCAAGGTCCTCAAATTTCTGAGTCCCGCGGGGTGGGGCTTAGATTTTTTCTGCCTGCAATTGTACCCCCCCCCCACAGTGATTGCTTAGCAAAAACACCAAGTGGGGAGCCCACTTGGGGTTCCTAGAGAGGTTCTTAGGATGGAAATGACATATCCTGCTTGGACCATCGGGCTTGAACCTACTTAACTAAGAAGGAGGAAACCAGAAGTCCAGCATGAGCGTGAATGGTTTGCTCTATCTTTCTTGGTTAACAGACCTAACCATTGAACTGCTCAGAGCGATCCATTGTGGTCAAGGCAGCGGCCTCTGGACTTTCCTATGCTTTTGCTACTCTTGTTCTGTGTCTCTTGCCCCTTTCACATTGAGGGGTCTCGCCCCTTGGAAGATGGCGTGTGATTTTGCCACGAGGTAAAATATTCAACAAATGAAATGATCAGAAATTTTGATATGTACTATACAGGAAATAAAGTGTTATGATTGAGAATATAACTGAGGTCACGAGTGGCTCAAGCTCTGTGCATCCCAGTTTGAGCCAAGACGCAGGTGATCACTTGCGTCAGAAAGATCGAGACCATCCTGAAGCATCATCGGTGAAACCCTCGCTCTCTATTGAAAAATACAAAATTAGGCGGCTGGCGCCAGTCCCAGTTATTGGGAGGAAGCCGAGGCAGGAGAATGTCTCGGGAGGCGGAGCTTGCGAGCTGAGATCCGCCACCGCAATTGCGCCTGGGCGCTGTGAGCCGCACTGTCTCAAAAAAAAAAAAAAGTGGCGGAATATAACTGGCAGGCAATAGTTTAGATAAGGGTCAGGAAAAGATTCCTTCGTGGGGAATTTTAACTAAAAAGAACCAAAAAGACCCAGCCACCCTCCAGGCAGAGGGCGAAAACCGAAAATACCTCTCTAGAGACAAAAGAAGCCTTTGACGATTCGGGAAACTGAGATGAGAGGCGGCAGAGCGATTTAACGCCAAAACAAAATCCGCAAAGGTAAGGGAAGGATTTCGAAGCTAAGGAACTGAACAGGCAGCAGGGGCCACGTCATGCAGGGGGCCTTGCAGTTCCTGTTGGGGAATGGCGATTTCCTCTAAATGCAATGGTGCAGCAGACATTGGAAAGGTTGTAAATTGCAACACGTAGCCAAAGCCCAGAGACATCGCATTTTTTTTGAGACGGAGTCTCGCCTTCCCAGGCTGTGAGGTAAGCTTGATCTTGTCACTGCAACCTCCGGGCCCCTGGGTTCAAGCCATTCTCCTACTCTGCCTCCAGGTAGCTGGGATTACAAGCGCCCGCCACCACCGAATTAATTTTAGAGTTTTTAGTAGAGACGGGCTCACCCATGTTGGCCAGGCTGGTCTTAAACTCCTGACCTCAAGTGATCCACCCGCCTCGGCCTCCCAAAGTGCTAGGATGATAGGCGTAAGCCACCGTGCCCGACCAGACATCCGTATTTAATAAAAACAGTTTGCTAACTCTCCTTAGCTGACAGAGGATGTGGTTGTTTTTTCCATTTGGATAGAGAGATGGTCTTGAGGCAGTGTCATGCCAACATTCAGAAGTGCAGCTCCCCAGAACTTCCCAGCACTACTATCCCCAGGTGCCTGCCAGGGTCCTAGCCAGCCAGCCCTAATGATAGTAGCTCACTGTTTCACCACGCCTGAGGAGTCCACAGTTGTCAGCTGTCTGTATCTTATAGTCGCCTGCAGCTTGACAAAACCCGTCATTCCTTTGCTCTAAAACAACAACAACAACAACAACCTGAAAAGCTCATATATTGGGCTGGGTAGGTAGATATTCTTTAGAAGATGGGAGGCCTTCCCTTGAGAATGGGAAGCTGAGCACAGGAAGAGAGTGATGTGATGGGATTCATGTTTAGGGATTATAGGCTGTTGTAGAAAATGTTTGCAAGGGAGACGGTAGACCAGTAAGGAGGTGGTTCCAAGTACCAGGTGATAGTAGCTCAGTCTAGCATGATGTGGATGGATGCATTCTAGATGTACCTTGAAGTTGTTGTTTTTGTTTTTTGTGTTTTTTTTTTTTTTTGAGACGGAGTCTTGCTATCTTATCCAGGCTGGAGTACAGTGGCACAATCTTGGCTCACTGCAACTTCCGCCTCCCAGGTTCAAGCATTCTCCTGCCTCAGCCTCCTGAGTAGCTGGGATTACAGGCGCGTGCCACCACGCCCAGCTAATTTTGTATTTTTAGCAGAGACCGGGTTTCACCATGTTGATCAGGCTGGTCTCGAACTCCTGACCTCATGATCCGCCCGCCTCGGCCTCCCAAAGTGCTAGGATTACAGGCGTGAGCCTGTATCTTGCAGTTTTTAGCGGACAAATGGGCTACCCACCCTCTGTCTGTGTAGGGGAAGCTCCTCACTCCCCAACTCTCCATTCCCTGAGTTGTTGGTGCAATGACAGCCAGGGACAGGCACGTGACCCAAAGCTGGCCAATTAGAGTACTTCATCCTTCTGACTGCAGATTGGCGCAGGGAAGAGCACATGACCCAAGGTATGGCCAGTAAAAATCCTCCACAGTGTTGTTTGTTTGTTTCTATCTTTGTGGACAGTGTGAGACCCCTTTCTGTTCTCTTAAGAACTCAAGCTGGGTATCAGTTTTTCCATCTTTCATGTCCAGGAGATAACTGTCTGTAGAAGGAAAGAATGAGGCTGATAAGGAAGAGAACCAGAGACGAAAGATGAAGAGGCATGAATTCTGAGAGCGTTTGAAATCCCGTGCCAGCCTGAAGATAGCCCCACCTTTATCCTTCCTGTGATTTGGTTCCTTGCCCCACCCCTATCGCACCACCTCCCCGGCAAAACCTTGTTTCTTCCTACGGTGACTTCTGTCTCAGTAAATGGCAACTCCATCTTCCCAGTGACTAAGGCCAAAAACCCTGGAGTTGTACTTGACTCCTCTTTTTGTCATAATCTATGCCCAATCCTTTAGGAAATCTTGTTGGTTCTGCTCGAAAATACATCCAGAATCTGACCACTTCTCATCCTTACCATTGTTTCTGCCCTGGTCCAAACCACCATCATTTTTGGCCTGGGTAAATGAAGTTGCTTCCCAAATGGCCTCACTTCTTCTACCCTCACCTCTCTACAGTCTATTCTCAATAGAGAACCAGAATGATCCTTTAAAAATGTAAATCAGCGGGGCCGGGCGCGGTGGCTCAAGCCTGTAATCCCAGCACTTTGGGAGGCCGAGGCGGGCGGATCACGAGGTCAGGAGATCGAGACCATCCTGGCTAACATGGTGAAACCCCGTCTCTACTAAAAATACAAAACTGGCAGGTGGCAGGCGCCTGCATCCCAGCTACCTCGGGAGCTGAGGCAGGAGAATGGCGAACCCGGGGAGGCGGAGCCTTGCAGTGAGCTGAGACCCCAGCCACTGCACTGCGCTCAAGGACAGAGCTGACCCCAGTCCAAAAAAAAAAAAAAAAAAATGTAAATCAGCCGGGCGCAGTGGTCAGCCCGTTATCCCAGCACTTTGGGAGGCCGAGGCGGGCGGATCACGAGGTCAGGAGATCGAGGACCAACTTGTCCAACACGGTGAAACCCCCGTCTCTACTAAAAATACAAAACCTAGCCGGGCGTGGTGGCGGGCGGGCTGTAGTCCCAGCTTCTCGGGAGGCTGAGGCAGGAGAGTGGCGGCAACCCGGGAGGCGACGGAGCTTGTGGTGAGCGGGATCGCGCTTACTGCGACCCCTAGCCTGAGAACAGAGCAATACTCCGTCCCCAAAAAAAAAAAAAAAAAATTAGGGGCCGGGCGCAGTGGCTCACGCCTGTAATCCCCACACTTTGGGAGGCCGAGGTGGGTGGATCACGAGGTCAGGAGATCGAGACCATCCTGGCCAACATGGTGAAACCCCGTCTCTACCAAAAATACAAAAACATTAGCCGGGTGTGGTGGCGGGCGCCTGTAATCCCAACTACTCTGGAGGCAGAGGCAGGAGAATCACTTGAACCCGGGAGGGGGAGGTTGCAGTGAGCCAAGATTGTACCACTGCACTCCAACCTTGCAACAGAGCGAGACTCCGTCTCAAAAAAAAAAAAAAAAGACCCCCGTTTGGTTCTGCTCTTTCTCAGAGAAGAGGGGGGATCATGAGTGTAGGAGCTGTGGGGAGCTTTGGTGTTTTGGGGAGTAGAAAAGCCGATCTATTGGGGATGCTTTGTAGTGTTAGAGTAGGTAGGTAGACATGAGGGCAGGAAAGAGGGCCTCCCCGTATGTTGGGCATTTGTCAAGTCATGGTCGAGCGATTAGAAATCTGTCCCTCTTACATAACGAGCAGGACAAGAGAAGAACCCCAGAGCTGTCTGATTCTCATCGAGTGAAGGACAGGCGGGCATACAACTAACTATCCGTCTGAGATAATAAATGGCCATCGCTGGCGCCGGGAATGAGAGGAGTCTTGCAACAGAGAAAACACCTGGAGTTAGCAAGTCATCACCCCTATAATGTTTTAAGCCTGTGCAGTAAGGTTTTAAGCATGTGCAGTGAAAAGGCAAAATGGTTGAATTTGATCAGCATCTAACCTTCCTGTGGGGTCGCTGGACCAGAGAGGGAGAATTGACCCTAAAGAGCATGCGCTGGACTTCGGTAAACACACTGCGCATGCGGTCTCTCCCGAATGCCGGCAGGCCACTGCGCCTGCGACAATTAAACCACAGCCGGCTCAGAGGAAGAACAAAAGGAGACAGAGCGTGCCGGAAAAGGTAGAGAGTGTAAAAACTCTAAAGAAAAGGAAGGGGCACTGGATTTTTTTCAAGTCGCCAGCCTGGTCCTCTTCTAAGTGAACTGTCTTTTGTAATAAACTATCACTTTGCTTAAAATCAGTTCTCCCTTCTGCCTTAAACCTTGCCTTTGGCCCGGTGCGGTGGCTCACGGCTGTAGATCGCGCTATTGCACTCCAGCCTGAGCAACGGAGGAAGACTCCGTCTTGAGAAAAAACAAAATCCTTGCTTTTATCTCGTTTGAATTATTGCCATCGAGAAGACAGAGGAGTGAGGTTGCTGCAGAGTTGCCACTCCAGAGTTCCCCGGATAGCTGCAGACTTACCCGCAGGTAACAGTAGGAGTAGGAGTCAGCGTTATGGTTGTGGGAAAATGGGTGTCCTTCATTATGGCCTGCGGGAGTGTAAACTGTCCACCACTTAGAAGGGCATTTTTGGTGATGTCTATAGACCGTTTACCTGCGTGTACCCAGTATTACCATGTCTTTCTCTAGATACTTGTACTCACCATTGCCATGTCTTCCTTTAGATGTCCCCTAGAGGACAACAAGAGACCATCACAAAGGTGCACAGGAGGTACTCAAAAGACACTGGCCACAGTGCAAAGCACTGGAAATAATCTGCATGTCCATTCAGTAGAAGGGCTTTAAAAAAAAACCTAGGGATATCCATATTAAACATTATAGGCTATAATTATAGCCTGTAAATTATAGGCTTGTAATCCCAGCTACTCGGCAGGCTGAGGCAGAATAGCTTGAACCCGAGAGGAGGTTGGAGGTTGCAGTGAGCTGAGATCAGGCCACTGCACTCCATCCTGCACCACAGGGTGAGGCTCCGTCCTGCTCTGTCGCCAGGCTGGAGTGCATTGGTGCGATTTGGGCTCGCTGAAACCTCCACCTCCCCAGTTCAAGAGATTCTCCTGCCTCATCTTCCTGAGTAGCTGGAATTATAGGCACGCACCACCATGCTCAGCTAATTTTTGTATTTTTAGTAGAGATGGGGTTTCACCATGTTGGCCAGGATGGTCTCGATCTCTTGACCTCGTGATCCGCCCGCCTCGGCCTCTGAAAGTGCTGGGATTGCAGGCATGAGCCACTGCATCTGGACTTAACTTTTTTTTTTTTTTTTTTAAAGACTGAGTAAACTAGGAGTAAATAGGCCCTATTTAACCTGATAAAGGGCATCTATCAAAAACCTACAGCAAGCATCATACATGACAGTGAAACCTCGTGTCAGGAGCAAGACAGAATCACTACTGCTTCTATTGGCTCCTGTACTAGATCCTGACCAGAGCAGTGAAAGAATCAAAGACAGTTTCTAGGGTACAGAATTGTTCAGTTGCTCCTACGCTGGCAAAGGGGCAGAGAATGAAACAGAGAAGGAAAAACTAGAAGTTGGACAACCAAGAAAGAGGTGAAAGAAGGTGGCCAGAGATGGCTGGTGTTCCAATGTAGCAATGAGGAGCCAGGGCCCCCAGTGCCCCCGGGCTCTGGGAGTCAGAGCAATGGAAAGGACAGACAGGGTAGAGGTGAAAGTGGGGGTAGGGGTGGGGGTGGCTGGGAGCTGACCAGGTGGGTGTCAGAGCTGAGAGGGTAGGGTGTTACCAGGGATAGCAAAGCAATGCTCATCCCAGCTCCTCAGGGTGAGCCACCTCTCCTTCTAGGGAACAGCTTCCTCCACAGCAAAGCCTCCACCTAGAAATATCTACACTCATCAGTACAAAAAGCTTCAGCCTTTATTAAACAAAGGAGGAGGTAGAAGACAGATAAGGGAACAGTTCAGGATCCCTTCTTTCCCCTATACATACACAAACATACAAAACACAGACACACCCCAGTGAATGACAGGGACCATCAGGCAACAGATTGAAGGGCAGAGGGAGGCAGCACCCTCCGAGAGTTGGCCCGGACCCAGGGGTGGGCTGAGACCTGGGCCAGGGGCAGCCGTTCCGAGGGGTTATGCCTGAGCAGTTTAGAGATGAGGTCCTGGGCTCCCGTGGGCACAGAAGCGGGGAACTTTAGGTCCACCTGCAGGTGTGAAGAGATGGAAGGGCTGCATTACTTTCACCCTGGCTACATCTTCCTTGACTACCCATTCTGTCTGGAGTTACTTAGGGCCACGTGGATACACTCTGCCCACCCCCAGCCCCTGGCCTCTGCAGCTGGCAGGAAGCCCAGGCCGCCCTCCCACCTTGACGATGCGCCGATAGGTCTCGTTGTGTGATGCGCTCTCAAACGGTGGGTTTCCCACCAGCAACTCATAGCAAAGCACTCCAATGCACCACAGATCCACCTTCTCGTTGTGTGTGCGCCCCTCAATCATCTCTGGGGGCAGGTAGTCCAGGGTGCCACACATTGTCTTCCTCCTGGGAGGGATAAGGGGCGTGGGCAGGGGTCCCAGTGACATAGGAACTCTCCTTTCCCTGCTACCTGATGGCAGGGAGCCAAAAGACCACGGGAGGTACCAGGGGAGAGGTCCAGCCAGGCAGGGCTACTGGAGTGGGGGTAGGGTTGGGGTGATGACATATCTGAAAGCCCCAGAGGTAAGCCTGCACACAGACCCAGCAACTCAACGCTGAAGGATATGTCTTAATAAGATACTCCGCTATGAGGGCAGTGTTCATTTGGAGTTCATTTTGGAGTTCACTGGGGACATCTCTAATGCCCATCAGGCATGTTCTGCTTAAATAAATCAGCTACTATGTGATACTACGAAACCGTTAAAAAATGATGTGGGAGGAAAAAAGGCCACTGCTCCGGGCTTTTCTGAGACAGAGTCCAGGCTGGAGTGCAAGGGGGCGATCTTGGCTCACTGCAACCTTTGCCTCCCGGATTCAAGTGATTCTCATGTCTCAGCCTCCCGCACAGCTGGGATTGCAAGTGTGCACCTCCATGTCTGCTTAATACATTTTGTATTTTTCGTAAAGATGCGGTTTCGCCATGTTGGCCAGGCTAGTCCGTTAGCCTTGAACTCCTGGCCTCAAGTGATCCACCTGCCTTGGCCTCCCAAAGTGCTGGGATTAGCAGGCGTGAGCCACCGCACCTGGCCAAAGTTTTACCATTGGCTCATACGGGGATCAAACCCGTGACCTTGGGGTTCTTAGCACCACATTCTAACCATTTTGTTTGTTTTTTTTTTTTGAGAGGAGTCTCACTCTGCCGCCCAGGCTGGAGTGCAATGGCGCAATCTCGGCTCACTGCAACCTCCGCCTCCCAGGTTCAAACAATTCTCCCGCCTCAGCCTCCCGAGTAGCTGGCATTACTGGTGTCCGCCACCATGCCCGGCTAATTTTTGTATATTTAGTAGAGACAAGGTTTCAGCATGTTGGCAAAGCTAGTTTCGAACTCCTGACCTCAGGTGATCCGCCCGCCTCAGCCTCCCAAAGTGCGGGTATTACAGGCGTGAGCCAGCACGCCCAGCCCCTGGAGAGGTTTTAATGGCCCAGCCTCACACCCAGGGCTGGCCTCCCAGGCCACCATACCTCAGGGAGGGCGCATGCACAGACCAGCCAAAGTCAGCAATCTTCAGCTCTCCCTTGAGCCCTAAGAGCAGATTCTCTGGCTTTATGTCTCTGTGAATCACCTTCTTCCCGTGGCAGTACATCAGAGCATCTGCCAACTCCTCCATGATCTGGGAGGGGTAACGACAGGCAATCAGACAAGAATGGACCTCCAGCTACAAGCAGCACACCCTCAGCCTCCAGCCCCCTACTGGCGGCCCAGGTGCCCACCCGCCCGGACCGTGGCTGTTCGCTGCTCGTCAAATGTGCGGCTCTTCTGCAGCTCCTTGTAGAGCTCCCCGCGGGGCGCATACTCTAGAATCAAGTAGATCCTCCTCCGGTCATAAAAATAGTTGTAAAGACGCAGGATGTTGGGATGGCTGAGGGAAGAGACAGAGGAAGCCTCAGGCCAAAGGCATAAAAGAGCTGGGAAAGATAATAGGAGCAAACTGGCGTCAGACGTGGCCCAGGCTGGGGACACCAGGAATGGGAGTGGGAAGGGGAAACTGGAGGCAGATTTCTGGATTCAAGGCTCTGGCCAGGACTAAGGGCTAAATGGGGCTCACTAGCCGTAGCTACAGAGAAAGCAACCTGGATGAGGTAGGGCTGAGTGAGGAGCTGGGGTGAGGGAGCAGAGGGGCTTCGGCTCAGGGGGCATCAACCCATACTGCAGGTGGGCCTGGATTTCGATCTCTCTGCGCAGCTGATGCTCCACGCCCTCCTTCTCTATCTGGGACTTGAAGAGGACCTTGAGCGCCACGATGAAATGGCTTTTCTTCTCCCGAGCCAAGTACACGTTTCCAAACTTGCCTTTGCCCAGAGGACGCCCAATCTCAAAGTCATCAATTGTGAAGTGCCGCCTGCTTAGAAAGTGGGGGAAGGCAACTCAGAACCGGTTTTGGTTATTAAGAGGTTTGCTTTCCGCTTCCTCATCTCATCCTGTCCCCCGCCCCACTTCTCTTCATCTCTACTCCTCCTGCCCTTAGGTTTTATCTTCCCGACTTCCTGCCCGTTCACTGTCCCCTCACCTCCCTCCACCCCAAGGCTTGGGGCACTTACATTAAGATGTTGGGTGTCCCACTGCTGTTCTCCACCACCTTCTGGCCAGGGGCAGCTAAGGAGACAACAGGTAAGTTGAATGAGAACAGGGATGACCTTCTCATCCCTAAACCCTCCCATAGACGCTCATCAGTCCTCTCCCTCTTGCCCCAGGTACCTGTGGGCTGGACATTGGAGCGGCTCATGAGGACAAGTGCAGATGGGGTGACAGGCTCTTTCCGGAGGACTCGCTGGGGCAGGGTGCTCAGGCCAGACGGAGCCTGAGAAGGAGCAGGGGGTAGCTCTGAGGGTGCCTTTGTCTGATGACCCGGGTGGAATGTGCTGCAAGCAGTATTTCAGCCCCTTGCTAAAGAGCCACCCACCCGCCCACCCCCAATTCAAAGAGAAACACTGATGTGACAGTTTTGCCTCCCAGCCTCTGCTCACAGTCCCATGTTAAAATGGGTTATTGGCCGGGCGCGGTGGCTCAAGCCTGTAATCCCAGCACTTTGGGAGGCCGAGGCGGGTGGATCACGAGGTCAGGAGATCGAGACCATCCTGGCTAACATGGTGAAACCCCGTCTCTACTAAAAATACAAAAAACTAGCCGGGCGTGGTGGCGGGCGCCTGTAGTCCCAGCTACTCGGAGGCTGAGGCAGGAGAATGGCGTGAACCTGGGAGGCGGAGCTTGCAGTGAGCCGAGATCGCCACTGCACTCCAGCCTGGGCGACAGAGTGCGAGACTCCGTCTCAAAAAAAAAAAAAAAAAAAAAAAAAAGGGTTATTAATAAACAACCTAGGGCCGGGCGCAGTGGCTCACGCAGTCAGGAGTTCAAGACCAGCCTGGCCAACATGGTGAAACCCCGTCTCTACTAAAAATACAAAAAATTAGCCCAGTGCGACTGGGTGTGGTGGGTCACGCTTGTAATCCCAGCACTTTGGAAGGCTGAGGCAGGCGGATCACGAGGTCAGGAGTTCGAGACCAGCATGGCCAACACAGTGAAACCCCACTCTACTAAAAATACAAAAATTAGCTGGGCGTGGTAGCGAGTGCCTGTAATCCCACCTACTCAGGAGGCTGAGGCAGGAGAATCGCTTGAACCTAGGAGGCTGAGGTTGCAGTGGGCCGAGATTGTGCCCTTGCACTCTAGCCTGGGCGACAGAGCTAGACTTCGTCTCAAAAAAAAAAAAAAAAAAAAAAAAAAAAAAAATTAGCCGGGTGCGGGTCCTGTAATCCCAGCTACTTGAGAGGCTGAGGCAGGAGAATTGCTTGAGCCCGGGCGGCAGAGGTTGCAGTGAGTTGAGATTGCGCCACTGCACTCCAGCCTGGGCGACAGAGTGAGACTCTGTCTCTAAAAAATAAAAATAAAAAAATAAAAAAATAACCTAAGTAGGCCTAAGATAAGGGGCAAAAGACTCACACCAACACCTAACATTTCACCTCTTTGGCCCTGGCCCACACTTTTCAGGCATGAAGCTGTTCAACTTGTATAAGTCCTGTCCATAACACCACAGCCATTCATCCAGCCTCTCACCTACACCACAGTAGAGAGCTGGGTCTCTACTGTGAACACCCACAATTCAAGGGGTTTAGACAGAGGTATTCTCAAAGTCTCCCAAAAAGCTTAGTTTATTAAGGCTTAGATAAGAAGCTTGAGGCCTTGAATGTTACAGCAATACCCAGGGGTTACACCTTTGCAAGAACAGCCTTTAAGGACACTAAGAGCTACTCTGATGGCCCTGGACCACTTCTCACTTTCACCTTCTTTTTTTTCTTCTGAGATGGAGTCTTGCTCTATTACCCAGGCTGGAGTGCAATGGCGCCATCTCGGCTCACTGCAACCTCCACCTCCGAGGTTCGGGCAATTCTTCTGCCTCAGCCTCCTGAGTAGCTGGGATTACAGGCGTCCGCCACCATGCCTGGCTAATTTTTGTATTTTTAGTAGAGACAGGGTTTCACCATGTTGGCCAGGCTGGTCTCGAACTCCTGACCTCAGGTGATCCACCTGCCTCAGCCTCCCACGATTACAGGCATGAGCCACTGCACCTGGCCTCACTTTCAGCTTCTCAAAATAATAGATACACTTTCTTTTAGGAGTGACCAAAGTAAAAGTGACAATGGTTTCTCATTCAGACTCCATTCCTGACAGCTTCAGTCAGTGCTCTGTGAGGGAGGGAGCTGATGAACAAAGGGACAGGCAGATTCTCCAGGAAGCCCGAGCTCCACAAACAGGGAGCAAAGCCTGTGCAGGGCCCCTTCCTTCTTCTTCAGCCAAGAGAAGAAAGCCCCTATGCCCCTAAAAACCTCTTCCCAAATAGTCATATTGGTACAGATCTACAAATAAGCAAGTTGAATAAAATACAGTCCAGAAATAGACCCACATATATGTGGGAATTTATATATATAATAAAGGTGGCATTTCAAATCAGAGAGGAGGCCCCTCAATGAAATCTGTCTGGACAATTGGGAAATAAATCCATTTAGATTCATTGAGATCCTTACCTCAACTTACTCATTAATTCCAAATTATAATTTAGACTTGCCTTGGACCTTTTAAACAGTAACTTTATATCCTTTTAGAGTCTATTTATATTTGCTCTCTAGTTTATTTTTTTCAGGACATGGGTTGGGAATCATGGCCTGAAGGCCAGGCCCTGCCTGCTCAGTCCCAGATATCACTTGCGTGTGATGAACCCTGCAGAGGCCCTCACCGGCTGGTAGTCACTGGCTGGTCAGATTCAAGTTGGCAGCACCTAACAGGATGTGGCTGGCTACAAATGCCCAGACCAGGTTCTGTCATCAAACTTGGGGCGCGTACTTTGGAGCATAACGGGAAAGAAAGTGCATAAGGGATTGCTCTTTGCACGATCTCAAGTTTCCCAGCAGGAACTCGCCCTGCGGGGTCATGTGGGCGCGGGGAAGGAGGGAAGGGCCTTACCGTCTGCCGGCCGTAGGGCCAGGGGTAGGCGTTCTCCTTCTGGGCCATCCTTAGAGGGAAAGGGGGAGGAGAGCTGGGCGGAGAAGGGAAACAGCCGTGAGAAGCAGAGAAAAAGAGAGAGAGAGAGGGAGGGGTTGGACCGATCGAGCCGGAAGAGCTAGCCCGAGCTGGTAAAAGGGAGCAGGTCAGCACACTAGCTCCAATCCGGGCGCTGGTCTCACCGCCCCTCACCCTACCTATCCTCCCCTCCCCTTTCCTTTTTTGAGACAGAGTCTCTTTCAGTGTGCGCCCAGGCTGTAGTATAGTGGTGCTATCTCGGTCTTGCCTGCAACCTCTGCCTACTCCTGGTTTCAAGGCGATTCTACAGTAGCCTCAGCTCACCTGAGGTCCAAGGTACTGGGACTCTACAGGCCGCCCGGAATTTTTGTATTTTTGGTAGAGACGGGTTTTCGCTGTGTTGGCCAATCTGGTCTCGAACTCCTGTCCTCAGGTGAGCCACCCGCCTCGGCTTCCCCAAATGCTGGTATTACAGGCGTGAGCCACCGCGCCCGGCCTTCTTCTTTTTATAAAAAAAATTAAATCTTTAATATAACTGGAGTTTATCCTTATACATGTATGAACTGGGGTCTAACTTCTGCGCGATGGAGAGCCAGTTATGTCAACACCATTTGTTAAACAAACTGCCCCAACAGAATTTAAATGCTGCCCTTGATATAAAATGTTAGCATATTTACTTGTGTCTATTTCTAGACTTTGTATTCTGTTGTTTGCTCATTTGGCTGTGTGTTTATTCTTGTGTCATTACTATGTCGTTATTAAAAGTTCTGACATTCCTGGGAGGAGTTTTCCACCAGTAGACCTTTCCTTGCAAGATCTCTGTTAGCTGCCATGTTGTTTGGGCCCACTTTGATTTTTCCTCCTTCCTGCCACACTCCCTTCTTTTCTGCTCTTCCTAACCCTCAGATTTCATTACTGGGTAATGAATACATTACTGTAAATAAATACATTTCTGGGTCTTCTATGAAATAACCAGTGGATACTTGTTAAGTATGTACTGTCCAGCACTCTTCTCCTTTCTCCTAACACTCTTATTTTCCCTTAGGGGACCACCTGTCTCTCCAGTCTAAGTAGTCAGTTTCTGTAGTAGTTTCTGTTGCTGACAACCCCAAATCCCTAGGTTGATGAAGACCTAATTAAATACCACTTCTTTTTTTGTTTGTTTGTTTGTTTTTGTTTTTTTGAGATGAAGTTTTGCTGTGTTGCCCAGGCTGGAGTGCAATGGCGCCATCTCGGCTCACTGCAACCTCCTCCTCCCGGGTTCAAGCGATTCTCCTGTCTCAGCCTCCCGAGTAGCTGGGATTACAGGCGCATGTGACCACGCCAGCTGATTTTTGTATTTTTAGTAGAGACGGGGTTTCATCCCATTGGTCAGGCTGGTCTCAAACTCCTGACCTCAGGTGATCCGCCCACCTTGGCCTCCCAAAGTGCTTGGATTACAGGTGTGAGCCACCGCGCCCGGCCTTATTCCCAGTTCTGAAAGCACTTAGAGTTTTGAGGGTTTGAGAAGGAAACTGACTCCATTCCAGGTCCAGAAATGAGTCCCAATTGACTTACACTAATCAACAGGTTTTATTCCAGATTCTGATTATTGGATCAAGCATGTGACTTCAGTGGACCAGCTAGTGGGAATCACTTTTCTTGCTCAGAATGCTGGGCAGCTCAAGGAAGCACTTAACGTTTACTGGTTTATCATAAAGTGTATTTCAAAGGATATAGATGAAAAGAGGTATAGGGCACGGTATGGAGGAAGGGATTTCTGGAAGTGAGCAGGGAAGTATGCAGCCCTCGTTGCTGCTTCTAGTGCTACTGAAGGAAGCAGCTTGACATTGAAGCCTAACATTGCAGAAGGCAGAAGAGAGGCCTGGAAAGCACTCCAGGACTTGATGACATTGTCGAGCCTCTGCATGCCTCCATTAGCACTTTTCCTACAGGAACAATAGATATTCTTCCTGAATGCATTCTAAATGCTATTTGCCGTTTAAAGCATACCGTGTAGAAAAAACAAACCATGGCTGGGCTTGGTGGCTCATGCCTGTAACCCCAGCACGTTGGGAGGCCAAGGCAGCTGTATCACTTGATCCCAGGAGTTTAAGATCAGCCTGGGCAACATGGTGAAACCCCGTCTCTACAAAAAACACACAAAAAATTAGCCGGGTATGGTAGTGTATGCCTCTAGTCCAAGCTACTTGGTAGGCTGAGGCAGGAGAATCAGCAGAGCCCAGAGGTCAAGGCTGTGATGAGCCATGATTGTGCCACTGTACTCCAGCTCTGACATGAGAGTGACACCCTGTCTCAATAAAAACAAAAAACGGGCCGGGTACAGTGGCTCACGCCTGTAATCCTAGCACTTCAGGAGCCCCAGGAGAGTGGATTGCCTGAGCTCAGGAGTTCAAGACCACCCTGGGCAACATGGTGAAACCCATCACTACTAAAATACAAAAAATTAGCCAGTTCTGGCCAGGCGTGGTGGCTCATGCTTGTAATCCCAGCACTTTGGGAGGCTGAAGCAGGTGGATCATGAGGTCAGGAGTTCGAGACCAGCCTTGCCAACACAGTGAAACCCATCTCTACTAAAAGGGTGTGGTGGCAGGAGCCTGTAATCCCAGCTACTTGGGAGGCTGAGGCAGGAGAATCGCTTGAACCCGGGAGGTGGAGGTTGCAGGGAATCGAGATCGCACTACTGCACTCCAGCCTGGGTGACAGAGCTAGACTCCATCTCGAAAAAAAAAAAAGGGCCAGTTGTGGTGGCAGGTACCTGTAGTCCCAGCTACTCAGGAGGCTGAGTGAGGCACAAGAATTGCTTAAACGTGGGAGTGTTGCAGTGAGCTGAGATCACGCCACTGCACTCCAGCCTGGGCAACACAGCAAGAATCTGTCTTAAAAAAAAAAAAAAAGACCCAATTTTTCCTCTGCCCTCACACCGCAGCAATCAACACAGGAGACTTCTGCGACTACATGTGTGGGGATTTTACTCCACTACCAAGCAAGCAATAGTTCTGCAGCAGCCATCAGCTGGGAGTCTTCCAATTCGATTCTGACACTATCTACCTGGAGAGAGCATCAGATCCCACAGGTTGACGGCTTAGTCCCACAAGACTGCCCCTCACTTTGGATGCCAACCACAAGCCTCAGGTTGTTTTACCTGTACTTATGACTAACTGGGTATAAGTTGGGGTTTCTACAATTCCCTCTTTATGTTCAATGAATTTGCTAGAGTGGCTCACAGAACTCAGGGAAAAATGTTCACTAGTTTATTATAAAGGATTTTTTTTTTTTTATTTTGAGATGGAGTCTCTCTGCCGCCCAGGCTGGAGTGCAATGGCGCAATCTCGACTCACTGCAAGCCCCGCCTCCCGGATTCAAGTGATTTTCCTGCCTCAGCCTCCCCAGTAGCTGTGACTACAGGAGCCCGCCACCACGCCTGGCTAATTTTTGTATTTTTAGTAGACATGGAGTTTCACCACGCTGGCCAGGCTTGTCTTGAACTCCCATCCTTGTGATCCATCCGCTTCGGTCTCCCAAAATGCTGGGATTACAAGCGTGAGTCACTGTGCCTGGCCCGTTTTTTTTTTTTTTTTTAAGACAAGGTCTCTTTTGTCTGAGGCATGCACACTTACTGCACAGTCATAGCTCATTGCAGCCTCAGAACAAGTTTGGACTTGGTTACACCAATTCGCTTCTTTAATCTATCAATTTACCTTTAACCGCCCACACATCAACATAGTGAAATATGTCTCATGTATTTGCATTGCCATTGTCTCTTCTGTGGAGAGGAGGGAGGAGGCAGAGATGGGTGGTCATCAAAGGGGACTTAAGCTTTGCCTTTAATGTTCTAATGTTTTAGAAGGTGTATGGAGTCATGGAACTGTTTGCAGGATTACATATTAATGACAAATAATCTCTAAAAAGAAGGTGTAGTAGCAGAGGGCATAGGCTTGTGCTAGCAGGCAGTTTTTGATCCCTTTGAAGCTTATGATGAGGTTCGGAAAGTAAATCTTCCTCCCCTAAAGTAGGACATTGGGGCCCAAGAGGAAGAGCTCTATGGGGCAAGGAATCTGAGAAAGCCCAGCAATTCTACTCTTAAGTGTATATGTAAAAGAATTGGGCCAGGCGCCGTGGCTCACACCTGTAATCCCAGCACTTTGGGAGGCCGAGGCGGGCGGCTCACAAGGTCAGGAGATCAAGACCAGTCTGGCCAACATAGTGAAATCCTGTCTCTACTAAAAATACAAAAATTAGCCAGGCGTGGTGGTGGGCGCTTGTAGTCCCAGCTACTCGAGAGGCTGAGGGAGGAGAATCGCCTTAGCCTGGAAGGCGGAGGTTGCAGTGAACCAAGATCACGCCACTGCATTCCAGCCTGGGTGACAGAGCGAGACTCCCATCTCAAAAAAAAAAAAAGAATTGAAAGGAAGTATCATAAATATTCAGAAGCAGCGTTATTCACAACAGCCAAAAGTTGGAAGAAACTCAAATTAGTCCTAAGAGGAATGAAGTACTGATATCTTGTTTCATGGAAACCATGAAAACACTATGAGCAAAAGAGGCTAAGCTGAGCACTGTGGCTCATGGCTGTAGTCCCAGCACTTTGGAAGGCTAAAGTGGGCAGATCCCTTGAGCCCAGAAGTTCCAGACTTGCCTGGGCAACATGGCGAAATCCGGTCTCTACAAAAAATACAAAAATTAGCTGGATGTGGTGGTGCGCACTTGTAGTCTCAGCTGCTCAGGAGGCTGAGGCAGGAGGATTGCTTAAGTCCAGGAGGTCGAGGCTGTAGTAAGCAGTGATCATGCTACTGCACTCCAGCCTTGGCAACAGAGCAAGACCCTCTCTCTTAAAAAAAAAAAGAAAAGAAAGAAAAAGAAAAAAGTCCGTGTGTGCTGGCTTACACCTGCCATCTCAGCACTTTGGGATGCTGAGGCAGGAGGATCACTTGAGGTCAGGAGTTCGAGACCAGCTTGGCCAACATGGCGAAACCCTGACTCTACTGAAAATACAAAAATTAGCTGGGTGTGGTGGTGGGTGCCTGTAGTCCCAGCTACTCAGGAGGCTGAGGCAGGAAAACTGTTAAACCCAAGAGGCACAGGTTGCAGTGAGCTGAGATCGTGCCATTGCCCTCCAGCCTGGGCAACAGAGCAAGACTCCATCTAAAAAAAAAAAAAAGAAAAAGAAACGAAAAGAAAGCTAGATAGAAAGTTCACATATGGCCGGGCGCGGTGGCTCAAGCCTGTAATCCCAGCACTTTGGGAGGCCGAGACGGGCGGATCACGAGGTCAGGAGATCGAGACCATCCTGGCTAACACAGTGAAACCCCGTCTCTACTAAAAATACAAAAACTTAGCCGGGCGAGGTGGCGGGCGCCTGTAGTCCCAGCTACTCGGGAGGCTGAGGCAGGAGAATGGCGTAAACCCGGGAGGCGGAGCTTGCAGTGAGCTGAGATCCGGCCACTGCACTCCAGCCTGGGTGACAGAGCGAGACTCCGTCTCAAAAAAAAAAAAAAAAAAAAAAGAAAGTTCACATATTATATTATTGCATTTACATGCGATATCCAGCATAATATCCAGCATAAGGAAATCCATTGGGACAGAAACAGATTAGTGGTTTCCAGAGACTAGGGGGAGGGAGAAGGGGGAATCCAGAGTGAGTGCCAGTGGATAGAGGGTTTCTTTTTGGGCGTGATTAAAATGTTCTGGAATTAAATAGTGATTATTGATCCACCACTATGAGAATATACCAGAAACCCTTAATTACTTTAAAATGGTTAAAATGGTAAAATTTATGTTAGGTATAAACCACAAAAAAATTGTAAAATATCTTTTTTTTTTTTTTCTTTTTAAGATGCAGTCTTGCTCTGTTGCCCAGACTGGAGTGCAGTGGCATGATTTCAGCTCACCACAACCTCTGCCTCCCAGGTTCAAGTGATTCTCCTGCCTCAGCTTCCCAAGTAGCTGGGACTACAGGCATGTGCCACCATACCCAGCTAATTTTTATGTTTTTAGTAGAGATAAGGTTTCACCATGTCGGTCAGGCTGTTCTCAAACTCCTGACCTCGTGATCTGCCTGCTGCAGCCTCCTAAAGTACTGAGATTACAGGCGTGAACCACCACGCCCAGCTCTTTTTTATTTATTGTTATTATTATTTTGAAATGGAGTTTCACTCTTGTGGCCCAGGCTGGAGTGCAGTAGCGCAATCTCCGTTCACTGCAACCTCTGCCTCCCAGGTTCAAGCAGTTCTCCCGCCTCAGCTTCCCGAGTAGCTGGGATTACAGGCGCCTGCCACCATTCCAGCTAAACTTTTTTTTTTTTTTTTTTTTGAGACAGAGTGTCGCTCTTGTTGCCCAGGCTGGAGTGCAATGGGGCGATCTCGGTTCACTGCAACCTCTGCCTCCCAGGATTACAGGCGTGCGTCACCATGCCTGGCTAATTTTTGTATTTTTAGTACAGACGGGGTTTCGTCATATTGACCAGACTGGTCTCGAACTCCTTACCTCAGGTGATCCACCTACCTTGGCCCCCAAAGTGCTGGGATTACAGGCATGAACCGCCACACCTGTCCAGGCATACACTTGAAAGGCACTTATGTGAGTACTATTAAATTAGTCAAATCTTAACACATTTTCTTTGTTTCTGATGTTTTTAAAAAATGAAGTAAAAGGCGTGGAGTTCTAGTGTAAAATTTCAAGAATTAGGCCAGGCGCTGTGGCTCACGCCTGTAATCCCAGCACTTTGGGAGGCCAAGGTGGGTGGATCACGAGGTCAGGAGATCAAGACCATCCTGGCTAAGATGGTGAAACCCCGTCTCTACTAAAAACACACAAAAAATTAGCCGGGTGTGGTGGCAGGTGCCTGTAGTCCCAGCTACTCGGGAGGCTGAGGCAGGAGAATGGCATGAATCTGGGAGGCAGAGCTTTCAGTGAGCAGAGATCACACAACTGAACTCCAGCCTGGGTGACAGAGCAAGACTCCTTCTCAAAAAAAAAAAAAAAAAAATCAAGAATTAGATCTACGTATATTGTTTCTCTACCATTTTTTTCTGTAGTTGTTATGGATGAAATTGTGTCCCTCCAAAATCCATATGATAAAGCCTTAACACCCAAGGTAAATGTATTTCCAGACAGAGCCTTTAGGGAGGTAGTTAAGGTTAAATGAGGTCTTTTGAGTGAAGTCCTAATCCTGCAAGGCTGGCATCCTTAGGAGAAGAGGGAGAGACTCCAGAGCTCTCTCTTTCCCTGTCTGCACAGAGGAAAGGCCATGTGAGGACACTGCAAGATGGCAGCGTGTAAAAGCCGGGAAGAGAGGCCTCAGCAGACACAAACCCTGTAAACATCTTGATCTTGGACTTTGAGCCTCCAGAAGAGTGAGAAAATAGATGTCTGTTGTTTAAGCCACCCAGTCTGTGGCATTTTGTTATATAGTAGTCTGAGCAGACCAATACAGATTTTAAGGTCAGTGGAAAACTACAAGCACTCAATTCAGGTAGGATTACTAGTGACTTAGACCCTTCAGGAACAAGGTTTGGGTCTCCCTACCAGAGAAAGAACCAGGACCAGTTGAGGGGCTTGCTGAAGACAATGGAAAGACAAAATGGGTAGTAGAAGAAGCTACTTAGGCCAGGTGGGGTGGCTCACACCTATATTCCCAACACTTTAGGAAGCTGAGGCGGGAGGATCACCTGATGTCAGGAGTTTGAGACCAGCCTGGCCAACATGATGAAACCCCGTCTCTACTAAAAATATTTTTTAAATGGCTGTGCATGGTGGCTCACGCCTGTAATCCCAGCACTTTGGGAGGCCGAGATAGGTGGATCAGCTGCACTCTACTGCACTCCAACCTGAGTGACAGAGTGAGACTCCATCTCAAAAAAAAAAAAAAGAAGCTAGTTATCAGCTACCACTACATGACCAGTTAGAGAAACAAGGACTGTAAGTGTATTTCCCTTTTTTTTTTTTTTTGAGACGAAGCCTCACTCTGTCCCCCAGGTTGGAGAGTAATGGCATGATCTCAGCTCACTGCAACCTCCGCCTCCCAAGCTCAAGCGATTCTCCTGCCTTAGCCTCCCGAGTAGCTGGGATTACAGGCATGTGCCACCGTGCCTGGCTAATTTTTTTGTATTTTTGGTAGAGATGGGTTTCACCATGTTGGCCAGGCTGGTTTCAAACTCCCGACCTCAGGTGATCTGCCCTCCTTGGCATCCCAAAGTGCTGGGATTATAGGCATGAACCACCCCGCCCCACTGGTTGTGTTTTTCGATTTACTGGAAGCAGCCAAAAGGCACGTGGTCCTGGGCTTCTAGTGACTGCTGGGAAGTCTGGAGAAAGGTAATATTTGTATTTAATATCCTTGTGTTCAGTGTTAAGTAAACATACATAGAACAGCAGAGATTATTAAAAACATTTAAAAAGGCCGGGCACGGTGGCTCACACCTGTAATCCCAGCACTTTGGGAGGCCCAGGCAGGCGGATCACCAGAGGTTGGGAGTTCGAGACCAGCCTGACCAAAATGGAGACACCCCCCTCTCTACTAAAAATATAAAATTAGCCGGGCATGGTGGTGCATGCCTGTAATCCCAGCTACTCGGGACGCTGAGGCAGGAGAATCCTTTTGAACCCATGGCCGGAGGTTGCGGTGAGCTGAAATAGTGCCATTGCATTCCAGCCTAGGCAACAAGAGAGAGAAACTCCATCTCAAGGGAAAAAAGATACAAACAAACAATAATAATTGAAAAAAATTCTTAAAAAATTTCCATACAACAGGAATTTTTTTAATTTTTAAATTTATTTTTACTTTTATAGACTTTAGGGGTACATGTGCAGTTTTGCCTCAGGGATATATCACATAGTGCTGAAAGTCTGTACCCAACTGAAATTGTACCCAACTTCTGAATAACGTTCACATTTGTCTCATTCCCCTCCTATCCTTCTACTGAGGAGGTTTTATTGTCTTGTCCCTAAAAATGACACCGTAAATCTATTTGATTAGGGAAAACAATGTTTTGTTTGACCCCGACGTGATTTGAACACGCAACCTTCTGATCTGGAGTCAGACGCGCTACCGTTGCGCCACGAGGCCTGCCCAACAGCGTGACTTGAGGGGTCTCTTGAACAGCAATAAGGGGAGGACTTTTGTCATGAAGCCGCATCTTTAAGATTTGTCAGCGCATTTCTGCGAGGCACCAGCTGACGAGATGTGGGCGCACATACGTGGGAATCTGAATAAATAATAAAGAGGCAAATTGTGTTTAGGCGCATTTGACTTAGGGCCCAGTTCCTTAACTTGAATCACATTGAGCTCATTGAGCCCACTCTACAGAGAAGCGATTTTTATGCGTCTAGGACTCTTTTTTTTTTTTTCTGGAGATGATAAATCATCATGATGCCGCTGCAGTTCTCGCCCCCTGGAGAGATCTTAGATGTAATCCCGGCTCTGCCGGTGACTCAACTTCTTTGGACCTTGGTTTCCTCGTCTGTAGACTGGGCATAACCCTACAGGTTCATGTGGGGTGGCGCGCACTAGCGGTGAAGGTCACTCACAATTGCGCCGGGCAGACGACAGCAGCCATTACTTTTACCTGGATCTCGCTGATGCTGTTTCCCTGGCTCCGCACGGGTCCAACCCGACTCACCGCAATCAACATGAGGTATGAAAGGAAACGGTGGTACCTAAGCGTTGGTGGTATAGTGGTGAGCATAGCTGCCTTCCAAGCAGTTGACCCGGGTTCGATTCCCGGCCAACGCAAGTACGGTTTTTAATTTTTTTTTTTTTTTCCCTCTTTTCCTTCTCGTGTTTTCTGGGCCCCACCATCGTTGAGGATTTTCGTGAGGTTTTCCTGAGGAACCTTCCTCTCCGAAAGAACCCGCTTTCCGCTACACCTGCGACCACTGCCGGACCACCGCGCTCCTGGCGGATGCGCCCTGCAAGCCCCTCCAGGTGAGAGCAGCCTGTCGGAATTTCGGCCCGGGGTTGCCTACTGTTCCCGGATCGCAGTGCGAATCCACAAAACGCAGGGAGGCGAAAGGAAACAAAAGCCCGGGCTCTGCACCCTGGACAGCCGGCGGCCAAAGCTGCTTGCCCAGGTTCAAGCAGAGACTGGAAATGCGCACTGCCGTCAAGGAGGGAGCAAGCTAGATCAAGTTTGAGCACTAATGAACATATTGAGCGGAGGAGATAGTGGCCACTTTAGGTACACGTTTGAACTCCAAGTTGCTTGAACTAAAATGGAAACTTAGAATGCGAGTTGGAGAGGTAGGCCAAACTTCCCTCCCCTCCTCCTTTCCCTCTTTTTTCTAGCTCCATCCCAGGGGCCAGGACGGATTTAATGAAAGCAAAATCGTTCGGATTCTCCCCGTCGGGGAATCGAACCCCGGTCTCCCGCGTGACAGGCGGGGATACTCACCACTATACTAACGAGGAGTGACCCGTCAACGCCAGTCTCCGAATCCTTGATCTGGGACTTTACACTCGGCTTGCTGACAGTAGAGTTCCTAAGGGTTCTGTTCTTCCGACCACCGAGAAACGCCGACCAGAAACTGTAGGTGTATTTCAGGCACCGATCGTCAGATGGAGTGACCGAAAGAGACAGAGTACCTCCAGGGCTGCAGAGAACCAAGTTCTGACAGTTCCTGGGCTCTCCCGAACACTGTCATCCACAACTATAGATTGATGGGTGTCAATCAAACCGAAACCAGGCTGTAGTGGCGGAGTTGAGACACCACGCAGGAAGTCAAGAGGCAGAAAGGGAGCGTCCTGCCCAAGTCTGGGCGTGCCTCCTCTCTTCCTGACATGCCAGGCGGGTCTGGGGACTGAGATTCTTTCTGTTACCCCGGTGCCACAAAAGAGCTTACTGTACATTGATGATTTCCAGTCAAGCCTCCTGCAGCGCTGGTCAGGTAACACATTCCTTGAAGACACTCTTGTTTGAGCAAAACGTAAAGGAGGGCTCGTCCGGGATTTGAACCCGGGACCTCTCGCACCCGAAGCGAGAATCATACCCCTAGACCAACGAGCCGACGTACGAGTACCGTTGCGAACCGCCCTAGAGGTCGTGCCAGGCTAGCTGTAGTGCTGGGTCCACTATGCATGGCAGAACGGTCCTGGCGCCGCTCAGGAACCAGCCTCCCCCAAGCCTAGTATTTTGGAGCACGGGTCTGGGAGTCCCTTGGCTCCGGGCCGCGAGCTCCAACTCCTCCCAGGAAATAGCGTCGAGGAAGTGGGAGGGAGTGGCCTCAGCCTAGCCCCCGCGCCGCCCTGGAGGACTGCCTTGAACACCCGGGTTCCTGCTTCCTTTGGTCACCGACTCGGTGCCATTCCGTAACCTGGGATCTTGACAATTCCCGCCTCCGCCTGCGGTCATTGGACCTAGTCCTTCGTTGCAGAGCTTTGAAGAGAAGCGGTGGAGTTTCTTGCTTTCGGGACGGGTCGGAGACAGTTAATGAGCCTTGAAATCACTAGGGGAACACCAGTTCCCCGTGTCTGTCTATCCTCCTGGGCTAACGGGCAGGGCAAACCCCGGGCCAGACCCGTCGATAGTCTACGGGTTCCCCAGACCGCGTGGCAGTGCCCAGGCGAGGGAAAGAGGGAACGATTTCTGGGGCCCAGGAGACCCACGGTGGAGGGCGTTATTGAGCTGGGTGACTGGAGTGGGACAGGCTTTCCACCCTGCAGTGGGGCGGGGCGCAAGGCCAGGCGACTGGTCTCGTGGCTTCTGGACTGTAAGATCAGGTTACCCCTACCCTCCAGTCTAACCTCTGCTCTCCAGTCCCCTCCTAGAATGGCCTAGAAGGAGACCTTCCTGCCTGCCTTCTAAGACCCCCCCCCCCCCCCCCCCGAAGGCTCTGAGGCAAGTGGCCTCATGAGTGTGGGCTAAGACCTGTAGACCCGGTTTGGGGACTTAGCAGTACTCCGGAGCTGCCCAGAGTCCCAGAAGATCTGGTGGGGTCAGTAGCAGACCACGTGTTCTGCCTTTCCTCAGCTCAGTGCCTGTTCTGGGGAGTCCTCCCAGCGGGGTTCTGGCCTGCATCGGTCCTGGACCAGCCTGGTAGCATCTCTGGAACCATTTTGTTCTACACCCCAGTTGTGTGATTTGTGGGGCCAGGCCATTCCTAACGCCCAACCCATAGATACGTTGACGGGGCCTTCAGTGAAGGATTCAGCTCCTATTTGTCCTTTCCCAGGTGTCCCTGGGCAGACAGTGGGGAAGGGCAGAAGTTAGCCCAGTCTTTCCCATTAGTGTCCTAAGTCTTTGAGACGGGTAAAGAGGTTCTCAGGGCTGATGTGGCATCTCCTCCCCCATCCCTACCCTTTTCCAATTCCTGTCTCCCTCCCCTTGGGCTCCAGCTCTCTCTGCAAAATAATCCAGTCACCTCTTTCTTCCCTGGTCTGAAGAACTTAATCTCTGCAGAAGGGGGGGCCTAAATCCTTTATGACCCTTATGAAAGCTATGACCCTCTTCCCCGGGGGCGGTGGCTCATACCTGTAATCCCACTTTGGGAGGCTGAGGCGGGTGGATCACAAAGTCAGGAGTTCAAGACCAGCCTGGCCAAAATGGTGAAACACCGTCTCTACTAAATATACAAAAATTAGCCCGGCATGGTGGCAGGCGCCTGTAATCCCAGCTATTTGGGACGCTGAGGTAGGAGAATTGCTCAAACCCAGAAGGCAGAGGTTGCAGTGAGTCAGTATCGTGCCACTGCACTCCAATCTGGGTGACAGAGTGAGATTCCATCTCAAAAAAAAAAAAGCTACGGCCCTCTTCCTAGACATGTATACAATCCAGAGAGTTCACACATACCCTGAAATCCCATCCACATACCCCACACTTTTATTATTTTAAAAGTGCGTACATAGACCCCACTTTTAGACCCATCTTACGTTGGTTTGTGGGCCATGGAATTGTGTCGAGAGCTTTCCGCCTATCTTCCAAGGAGGTTTAGGTCCTGCCAAGACCCCACAGATCCTATTTCTTGCCTTCTCTCCTGCATTTATTTCTACCTTAACCAGCCTAGCTTCAGTGCTCCAGAAGGGTGCCCTGCCCTTCCACACCAGGCTTCCTAGGGACTCCCGAATGACGCTTTCTTGTCTCTGTCCACATGGCCTTAGGTTTCCGCACCCTCCTGCAGA